>NW_026542597.1:95776326-96154659 GCF_028750875.1 Macrosteles quadrilineatus | reverse complement strand
TATACTTTGATACACTTAGATATACTTTGATACACTTAGATATATTTAGATATACTTTGATACTCTTAAATATACTTTGATACATTTTTAAACACTTATATATACTTTGATACACTTAGATATATTTAGATATACTTTGATACTCTTAAATATACTTTGATACATTTTGATACACTTATATATACTTTGGTACACTTAGATATACTTTGATACACTTAGATATACTTTGATATACTTTGATACACTTTGATAAATTTTGATACACTTAGATATACTTTGATACACTTTGATACACTTTAATACACTTAGATAAACATTGATACACTTAGATATACTTTGATACACTTAGATATACTTTGATACATTTTGATATAATTTGATATACTTTGATACACTTTGATACACTTAGATAAACTTTGATACACTTAGATATACTTTGATACACTTAGATATACTTTGATACACTTAGATATACTTTGATATACTTTGACACCCTTAGATATACTTTGATACACTTTGATACACTTAGATAAACTTTGATATACTTTGATACACTTTGATACACTTAGATAAACTTTGATACACTTAGATATACTTTGATACACTTAGATATACTTTGATACACTTAGATATACTTTGATACACTTAGATATACTTTGATACACTTTGATATACTTAGATAAACTTTGATATACTTTGATACACTTTGATACACTTAGATAAACTTTGATACACTTAGATATACTTTGATACACTTAGATATACTTTGATACATTTTGATATAATTTGATATACTTTGATACACTTTGATACACTTAGATAAACTTTGATACACTTAGATATACTTTGATACACTTAGATATACTTTGATACACTTAGATATACTTTGATATACTTTGACACCCTTAGATATACTTTGATACACTTTGATACACTTAGATAAACTTTGATATACTTTGATACACTTTGATACACTTAGATAAACTTTGATACACTTAGATATACTTTGATACACTTAGATATACTTTGATACACTTAGATATACTTTGATACACTTAGATATACTTTGATACACTTTGATATACTTTGATACACTTTGATACACTTAGATATACTTTGATACACTTAGATATACTTTGATACACTTTGATATACTTAGATACACTTTGATACACTTAGATATACTTTGATACACCTAGATACACTTAGATATACTTTGATACACTTTGATATACTTTAATACACTTTGATATACTTTGATATAAATTGATACACTTTGATACACTTAGATATACTTTGATACATTTTGATACAATTAGATATACTTTGATACACTTAGATATACTTTGATATACTTTGATACACTTTGATACACTTAGATAAACTTTGATACACTTAGATATACTTTGATACACTTAGATATACTTTGATACATTTTGATACATTTAGGTATACTTTGATACATTTAGATATACTTTGATACACTTAGATATACTTTGATACACTTTGATATACTTAGATACACTTTGATACACTTTGATATACTTTGATACACCTACATACACTTAGATATACTTTGATACACTTAGATATACTTTGATACACTTTGATATACTTTAATACACTTTGATACACTTATATATACTTTGACATACTTTGATACATTTTGATACATTTAGATATACTTTGATACACTTAGATATACTTTGATACACTTAGATATACTTTGATATACTTTGATGCACTTAGATATACTTTAATACACTTAGATATATTTTGATACACTTTGATACACTTAGATATACTTTGATATACTTTGATACACATTGATATACTTTGATATACTTTGATACACTTTGATACACTTAGATATACTTTGATACACTTAGATATACTTTGATACACTTTGATATACTTAGATACACTTAGATATACTTTGATACATTTTGATACATTTAGATATACTTTGATACACTTAGATATACTTTGATATACTTTGATACACTTTGATACACTAAGATAAACTTTAATACACTTAGATATACTTTGATACACTTAGATATACATTGATATACTTTAATACACTTAGATTTACTTTGATACACTTAGATTTACTTTGATACACTTAGATATACTTTGATACACTTTGATATACTTTGATACACTTTGATATTCTTTGATACACTTATATATACTTTGACATACTTAGATACACTTAGATATACTTTGATACACTTTGATATACTTAGATACACTTTGATACACTTAGATATACTTTGATACACTTAGATACACTTAGATATACTTTGATACACTTAGATATACTTAGATACACTTAGATATACTTTGATACACTTTGATATACTTTGATACACTTTGATACACTTAGATATATTTAGATATACTTTGATACTCTTAAATATACTTTGATACATTTTGATACACTTATATATACTTTGATACACTTAGATATACTTTGATATAATTTGATACACTTTGATACACTTAGATAAACTTTGATACACTTAGATATACTTTAATACACTTAGATATACTTTGATACACTTAGATATACTTTGATACACTTAGATATACTTTGATACACTTAGATATATTTAGATATACTTTGATACTCTTAAATATACTTTGATACATTTTTAAACACTTATATATACTTTGATACACTTAGATATATTTAGATATACTTTGATACTCTTAAATATACTTTGATACATTTTGATACACTTATATATACTTTGGTACACTTAGATATACTTTGATACACTTAGATATACTTTGATACATTTTGATATAATTTGATATACTTTGATACACTTTGATACACTTAGATAAACTTTGATACACTTAGATATACTTTGATACACTTAGATATACTTTGATACACTTAGATATACTTTGATATACTTTGACACCCTTAGATATACTTTGATACACTTTGATACACTTAGATAAACTTTGATATACTTTGATACACTTTGATACACTTAGATAAACTTTGATACACTTAGATATACTTTGATACACTTAGATATACTTTGATACACTTAGATATACTTTGATACACTTAGATATACTTTGATACACTTTGATATACTTAGATAAACTTTGATATACTTTGATACACTTTGATACACTTAGATAAACTTTGATACACTTAGATATACTTTGATACACTTAGATATACTTTGATACATTTTGATATAATTTGATATACTTTGATACACTTTGATACACTTAGATAAACTTTGATACACTTAGATATACTTTGATACACTTAGATATACTTTGATACACTTAGATATACTTTGATATACTTTGACACCCTTAGATATACTTTGATACACTTTGATACACTTAGATAAACTTTGATATACTTTGATACACTTTGATACAATTAGATAAACTTTGATACACTTAGATATACTTTGATACACTTAGATATACTTTGATACACTTAGATATACTTTGATACACTTATATATACTTTGATACACTTTGATATACTTTGATACACTTTGATACACTTAGATATACTTTGATACACTTAGATATACTTTGATACACTTTGATATACTTAGATACACTTTGATACACTTAGATATACTTTGATACACCTAGATACACTTAGATATACTTTGATACACTTTGATATACTTTAATACACTTTGATATACTTTGATATAAATTGATACACTTTGATACACTTAGATATACTTTGATACATTTTGATACAATTAGATATACTTTGATACACTTAGATATACTTTGATATACTTTGATACACTTTGATACACTTAGATAAACTTTGATACACTTAGATATACTTTGATACACTTAGATATAGTTTGATACATTTTGATACATTTAGGTATACTTTGATACACTTAGATATACTTTGATATACTTTGATTTACATTGATATACTTTGATACACTTTGATACACTTAGATAAACTTTGATACACTTAGATATACTTTGATACACTTAGATATACTTAGATACACTTAGATATACTTTGATACACTTTGATATACTTTGATACACTTTGATACACTTAGATATATTTAGATATACTTTGATACTCTTTAATATACTTTGATACATTTTGATTCACTTATATATACTTTGATACACTTAGATATACTTTGATATAATTTGATACACTTTGATACACTTAGATAAACTTTGATACACTTAGATATACTTTAATACACTTAGATATACTTTGATACACTTAGATATACTTTGATACACTTAGATATACTTTGATACACTTAGATATATTTAGATATACTTTGATACTCTTAAATATACTTTGATACATTTTTAAACACTTATATATACTTTGATACACTTAGATATATTTAGATATACTTTGATACTCTTAAATATACTTTGATACATTTTGATACACTTATATATACTTTGGTACACTTAGATATACTTTGATACACTTAGATATACTTTGATATACTTTGATACACTTTGATAAATTTTGATACACTTAGATATACTTTGATACACTTTGATACACTTTAATACACTTAGATAAACATTGATACACTTAGATATACTTTGATACACTTAGATATACTTTGATACATTTTGATATAATTTGATATACTTTGATACACTTTGATACACTTAGATAAACTTTGATACACTTAGATATACTTTGATACACTTAGATATACTTTGATACACTTAGATATACTTTGATATACTTTGACACCCTTAGATATACTTTGATACACTTTGATACACTTAGATAAACTTTGATATACTTTGATACACTTTGATACACTTAGATAAACTTTGATACACTTAGATATACTTTGATACACTTAGATATACTTTGATACACTTAGATATACTTTGATACACTTAGATATACTTTGATACACTTTGATATACTTAGATAAACTTTGATATACTTTGATACACTTTGATACACTTAGATAAACTTTGATACACTTAGATATACTTTGATACACTTAGATATACTTTGATACATTTTGATATAATTTGATATACTTTGATACACTTTGATACACTTAGATAAACTTTGATACACTTAGATATACTTTGATACACTTAGATATACTTTGATACACTTAGATATACTTTGATATACTTTGACACCCTTAGATATACTTTGATACACTTTGATACACTTAGATAAACTTTGATATACTTTGATACACTTTGATACACTTAGATAAACTTTGATACACTTAGATATACTTTGATACACTTAGATATACTTTGATACACTTAGATATACTTTGATACACTTAGATATACTTTGATACACTTTGATATACTTTGATACACTTTGATACACTTAGATATACTTTGATACACTTAGATATACTTTGATACACTTTGATATACTTAGATACACTTTGATACACTTAGATATACTTTGATACACCTAGATACACTTAGATATACTTTGATACACTTTGATATACTTTAATACACTTTGATATACTTTGATATAAATTGATACACTTTGATACACTTAGATATACTTTGATACATTTTGATACAATTAGATATACTTTGATACACTTAGATATACTTTGATATACTTTGATACACTTTGATACACTTAGATAAACTTTGATACACTTAGATATACTTTGATACACTTAGATATACTTTGATACATTTTGATACATTTAGGTATACTTTGATACATTTAGATATACTTTGATACACTTAGATATACTTTGATACACTTTGATATACTTAGATACACTTTGATACACTTTGATATACTTTGATACACCTACATACACTTAGATATACTTTGATACACTTAGATATACTTTGATACACTTTGATATACTTTAATACACTTTGATACACTTATATATACTTTGACATACTTTGATACATTTTGATACATTTAGATATACTTTGATACACTTAGATATACTTTGATACACTTAGATATACTTTGATATACTTTGATGCACTTAGATATACTTTAATACACTTAGATATATTTTGATACACTTTGATACACTTAGATATACTTTGATATACTTTGATACACATTGATATACTTTGATATACTTTGATACACTTTGATACACTTAGATATACTTTGATACACTTAGATATACTTTGATACACTTTGATATACTTAGATACACTTAGATATACTTTGATACATTTTGATACATTTAGATATACTTTGATACACTTAGATATACTTTGATATACTTTGATACACTTTGATACACTAAGATAAACTTTAATACACTTAGATATACTTTGATACACTTAGATATACATTGATATACTTTAATACACTTAGATTTACTTTGATACACTTAGATTTACTTTGATACACTTAGATATACTTTGATACACTTTGATATACTTTGATACACTTTGATATTCTTTGATACACTTATATATACTTTGACATACTTAGATACACTTAGATATACTTTGATACACTTTGATATACTTAGATACACTTTGATACACTTAGATATACTTTGATACACTTAGATACACTTAGATATACTTTGATACACTTAGATATACTTAGATACACTTAGATATACTTTGATACACTTTGATATACTTTGATACACTTTGATACACTTAGATATATTTAGATATACTTTGATACTCTTAAATATACTTTGATACATTTTGATACACTTATATATACTTTGATACACTTAGATATACTTTGATATAATTTGATACACTTTGATACACTTAGATAAACTTTGATACACTTAGATATACTTTAATACACTTAGATATACTTTGATACACTTAGATATACTTTGATACACTTAGATATACTTTGATACACTTAGATATATTTAGATATACTTTGATACTCTTAAATATACTTTGATACATTTTTAAACACTTATATATACTTTGATACACTTAGATATATTTAGATATACTTTGATACTCTTAAATATACTTTGATACATTTTGATACACTTATATATACTTTGGTACACTTAGATATACTTTGATACACTTAGATATACTTTGATACATTTTGATATAATTTGATATACTTTGATACACTTTGATACACTTAGATAAACTTTGATACACTTAGATATACTTTGATACACTTAGATATACTTTGATACACTTAGATATACTTTGATATACTTTGACACCCTTAGATATACTTTGATACACTTTGATACACTTAGATAAACTTTGATATACTTTGATACACTTTGATACACTTAGATAAACTTTGATACACTTAGATATACTTTGATACACTTAGATATACTTTGATACACTTAGATATACTTTGATACACTTAGATATACTTTGATACACTTTGATATACTTAGATAAACTTTGATATACTTTGATACACTTTGATACACTTAGATAAACTTTGATACACTTAGATATACTTTGATACACTTAGATATACTTTGATACATTTTGATATAATTTGATATACTTTGATACACTTTGATACACTTAGATAAACTTTGATACACTTAGATATACTTTGATACACTTAGATATACTTTGATACACTTAGATATACTTTGATATACTTTGACACCCTTAGATATACTTTGATACACTTTGATACACTTAGATAAACTTTGATATACTTTGATACACTTTGATACAATTAGATAAACTTTGATACACTTAGATATACTTTGATACACTTAGATATACTTTGATACACTTAGATATACTTTGATACACTTATATATACTTTGATACACTTTGATATACTTTGATACACTTTGATACACTTAGATATACTTTGATACACTTAGATATACTTTGATACACTTTGATATACTTAGATACACTTTGATACACTTAGATATACTTTGATACACCTAGATACACTTAGATATACTTTGATACACTTTGATATACTTTAATACACTTTGATATACTTTGATATAAATTGATACACTTTGATACACTTAGATATACTTTGATACATTTTGATACAATTAGATATACTTTGATACACTTAGATATACTTTGATATACTTTGATACACTTTGATACACTTAGATAAACTTTGATACACTTAGATATACTTTGATACACTTAGATATACTTTGATACATTTTGATACATTTAGGTATACTTTGATACATTTAGATATACTTTGATACACTTAGATATACTTTGATACACTTTGATATACTTAGATACACTTTGATACACTTAGATATACTTTGATACACCTACATACACTTAGATATACTTTGATACACTTAGATATACTTTGATACACTTTGATATACTTTAATACACTTTGATACACTTATATATACTTTGACATACTTTGATACATTTTGATACATTTAGATATACTTTGATACACTTAGATATACTTTGATACACTTAGATATACTTTGATATACTTTGATGCACTTAGATATACTTTAATACACTTAGATATATTTTGATACACTTTGATACACTTAGATATACTTTGATATACTTTGATACACATTGATATACTTTGATATACTTTGATACACTTTGATACACTTAGATATACTTTGATACACTTAGATATACTTTGATACACTTTGATATACTTAGATACACTTAGATATACTTTGATACATTTTGATACATTTAGATATACTTTGATACACTTAGATATACTTTGATATACTTTGATACACTTTGATACACTAAGATAAACTTTAATACACTTAGATATACTTTGATACACTTAGATATACATTGATATACTTTGATACACTTAGATTTACTTTGATACACTTAGATTTACTTTGATACACTTAGATATACTTTGATACACTTTGATATACTTTGATACACTTTGATATTCTTTGATACACTTATATATACTTTGACATACTTAGATACACTTAGATATACTTTGATACACTTTGATATACTTAGATACACTTTGATACACTTAGATATACTTTGATACACTTAGATACACTTAGATATACTTTGATACACTTAGATATACTTAGATACACTTAGATATACTTTGATACACTTTGATATACTTTGATACACTTTGATACACTTAGATATATTTAGATATACTTTGATACTCTTAAATATACTTTGATACATTTTGATACACTTATATATACTTTGATACACTTAGATATACTTTGATATAATTTGATACACTTTGATACACTTAGATAAACTTTGATACACTTAGATATACTTTAATACACTTAGATATACTTTGATACACTTAGATATACTTTGATACACTTAGATATACTTTGATACACTTAGATATATTTAGATATACTTTGATACTCTTAAATATACTTTGATACATTTTTAAACACTTATATATACTTTGATACACTTAGATATATTTAGATATACTTTGATACTCTTAAATATACTTTGATACATTTTGATACACTTATATATACTTTGGTACACTTAGATATACTTTGATACACTTAGATATACTTTGATATACTTTGATACACTTTGATACACTTAGATAAATTTTGATACACTTAGATATACTTTGATACACTTTGATACACTTTAATACACTTAGATAAACATTGATACACTTAGATATACTTTGATACACTTAGATATACTTTTATACATTTTGATATCATTTGATATACTTTGATACACTTTGATACACTTAGATAAACTTTGATACACTTAGATATACTTTGATACACTTAGATATACTTTGATACACTTAGATATACTTTGATATACTTTGACACCCTTAGATATACTTTGATACACTTTGATACACTTAGATAAACTTTGATATACTTTGATACACTTTGATACACTTAGATAAACTTTGATACACTTAGATATACTTTGATACACTTAGATATACTTTGATACACTTAGATATACTTTGATACACTTAGATATACTTTGATACACTTAGATAAACTTTGATACACTTAGTTATACTTTGATACACTTAGATATACTTTGATACACTTAGATATACTTTGATACATTTTGATACAATTAGATATACTTTGATACACTTAGATATACTTTGATATACTTTGATACACTTTGATACACTTAGATAAACTTTGATACACTTAGATATACTTTGATACACTTAGATATAGTTTGATACATTTTGATACATTTAGGTATACTTTGATACACTTAGATATACTTTGATATACTTTGATTTACATTGATATACTTTGATACACTTTGATACACTTAGATAAACTTTGATACACTTAGATATACTTTGAGACACTTAGATATACTTAGATACACTTAGATATACTTTGATACACTTTGATATACTTTGATACACTTTGATACACTTAGATATATTTAGATATACTTTGATACTCTTTAATATACTTTGATACATTTTGATTCACTTATATATACTTTGATACACTTAGATATACTTTGATATAATTTGATACACTTTGATACACTTAGATAAACTTTGATACACTTAGATATACTTTAATACACTTAGATATACTTTGATACACTTAGATATACTTTGATACACTTAGATATACTTTGATACACTTAGATATATTTAGATATACTTTGATACTCTTAAATATACTTTGATACATTTTTAAACACTTATATATACTTTGATACACTTAGATATATTTAGATATACTTTGATACTCTTAAATATACTTTGATACATTTTGATACACTTATATATACTTTGGTACACTTAGATATACTTTGATACACTTAGATATACTTTGATATACTTTGATACACTTTGATACACTTAGATAAATTTTGATACACTTAGATATACTTTGATACACTTTGATACACTTTAATACACTTAGATAAACATTGATACACTTAGATATACTTTGATACACTTAGATATACTTTGATACATTTTGATATAATTTGATATACTTTGATACACTTTGATACACTTAGATAAACTTTGATACACTTAGATATACTTTGATACACTTAGATATACTTTGATACACTTAGATATACTTTGATATACTTTGACACCCTTAGATATACTTTGATACACTTTGATACACTTAGATAACCTTTGATATACTTTGATACACTTTGATACACTTAGATAAACTTTGATACACTTAGATATACTTTGATACACTTAGATATACTTTGATACACTTAGATATACTTTGATACACTTAGATATACTTTGATACACTTTGATATACTTTGATACACTTTGATACACTTAGATATACTTTGATACACTTAGATATACTTTGATACACTTTGATATACTTAGATACACTTTGATACACTTAGATATACTTTGATACACCTAGATACACTTAGATATACTTTGATACACTTTGATATACTTTAATACACTTTGATATACTTTGATATAAATTGATACACTTTGATACACTTAGATATACTTTGATACATTTTGATACAATTAGATATACTTTGATACACTTAGATATACTTTGATATACTTTGATACACTTTGATACACTTAGATAAACTTTGATACACTTAGATATACTTTGATACACTTAGATATACTTTGATACATTTTGATACATTTAGGTATACTTTGATACATTTAGATATACTTTGATACACTTAGATATACTTTGATACACTTTGATATACTTAGATACACTTTGATACACTTAGATATACTTTGATACACCTACATACACTTAGATATACTTTGATACACTTAGATATACTTTGATACACTTTGATATACTTTAATACACTTTGATACACTTATATATACTTTGACATACTTTGATACATTTTGATACATTTAGATATACTTTGATACACTTAGATATACTTTGATACACTTAGATATACTTAGATATACTTTGATACACTTAGATATACTTTGATACACTTAGATATATTTAGATATACTTTGATACTCTTAAATATACTTTGATACATTTTTAAACACTTATATATACTTTGATACACTTAGATATATTTAGATATACTTTGATACTCTTAAATATACTTTGATACATTTTGATACACTTATATATACTTTGGTACACTTAGATATACTTTGATACACTTAGATATACTTTGATATACTTTGATACACTTTGATAAATTTTGATACACTTAGATATACTTTGATACACTTTGATACACTTTAATACACTTAGATAAACATTGATACACTTAGATATACTTTGATACACTTAGATATACTTTGATACATTTTGATATAATTTGATATACTTTGATACACTTTGATACACTTAGATAAACTTTGATACACTTAGATATACTTTGATACACTTAGATATACTTTGATACACTTAGATATACTTTGATATACTTTGACACCCTTAGATATACTTTGATACACTTTGATACACTTAGATAAACTTTGATATACTTTGATACACTTTGATACACTTAGATAAACTTTGATACACTTAGATATACTTTGATACACTTAGATATACTTTGATACACTTAGATATACTTTGATACACTTAGATATACTTTGATACACTTTGATATACTTAGATAAACTTTGATATACTTTGATACACTTTGATACACTTAGATAAACTTTGATACACTTAGATATACTTTGATACACTTAGATATACTTTGATACATTTTGATATAATTTGATATACTTTGATACACTTTGATACACTTAGATAAACTTTGATACACTTAGATATACTTTGATACACTTAGATATACTTTGATACACTTAGATATACTTTGATATACTTTGACACCCTTAGATATACTTTGATACACTTTGATACACTTAGATAAACTTTGATATACTTTGATACACTTTGATACACTTAGATAAACTTTGATACACTTAGATATACTTTGATACACTTAGATATACTTTGATACACTTAGATATACTTTGATACACTTAGATATACTTTGATACACTTTGATATACTTTGATACACTTTGATACACTTAGATATACTTTGATACACTTAGATATACTTTGATACACTTTGATATACTTAGATACACTTTGATACACTTAGATATACTTTGATACACCTAGATACACTTAGATATACTTTGATACACTTTGATATACTTTAATACACTTTGATATACTTTGATATAAATTGATACACTTTGATACACTTAGATATACTTTGATACATTTTGATACAATTAGATATACTTTGATACACTTAGATATACTTTGATATACTTTGATACACTTTGATACACTTAGATAAACTTTGATACACTTAGATATACTTTGATACACTTAGATATACTTTGATACATTTTGATACATTTAGGTATACTTTGATACATTTAGATATACTTTGATACACTTAGATATACTTTGATACACTTTGATATACTTAGATACACTTTGATACACTTTGATATACTTTGATACACCTACATACACTTAGATATACTTTGATACACTTAGATATACTTTGATACACTTTGATATACTTTAATACACTTTGATACACTTATATATACTTTGACATACTTTGATACATTTTGATACATTTAGATATACTTTGATACACTTAGATATACTTTGATACACTTAGATATACTTTG
Organism: Macrosteles quadrilineatus; assembly: GCF_028750875.1. Taxonomy (NCBI): domain Eukaryota; kingdom Metazoa; phylum Arthropoda; class Insecta; order Hemiptera; family Cicadellidae; genus Macrosteles; species Macrosteles quadrilineatus. The sequence goes on along the minus strand of NW_026542597.1, from coordinate 96,141,060 downwards.
ATATACTTTGATGCACTTAGATATACTTTAATACACTTAGATATATTTTGATACACTTTGATACACTTAGATATACTTTGATATACTTTGATACACATTGATATACTTTGATATACTTTGATACACTTTGATACACTTAGATATACTTTGATACACTTAGATATACTTTGATACACTTTGATATACTTAGATACACTTAGATATACTTTGATACATTTTGATACATTTAGATATACTTTGATACACTTAGATATACTTTGATATACTTTGATACACTTTGATACACTAAGATAAACTTTAATACACTTAGATATACTTTGATACACTTAGATATACATTGATATACTTTAATACACTTAGATTTACTTTGATACACTTAGATTTACTTTGATACACTTAGATATACTTTGATACACTTTGATATACTTTGATACACTTTGATATTCTTTGATACACTTATATATACTTTGACATACTTAGATACACTTAGATATACTTTGATACACTTTGATATACTTAGATACACTTTGATACACTTAGATATACTTTGATACACTTAGATACACTTAGATATACTTTGATACACTTAGATATACTTAGATACACTTAGATATACTTTGATACACTTTGATATACTTTGATACACTTTGATACACTTAGATATATTTAGATATACTTTGATACTCTTAAATATACTTTGATACATTTTGATACACTTATATATACTTTGATACACTTAGATATACTTTGATATAATTTGATACACTTTGATACACTTAGATAAACTTTGATACACTTAGATATACTTTAATACACTTAGATATACTTTGATACACTTAGATATACTTTGATACACTTAGATATACTTTGATACACTTAGATATATTTAGATATACTTTGATACTCTTAAATATACTTTGATACATTTTTAAACACTTATATATACTTTGATACACTTAGATATATTTAGATATACTTTGATACTCTTAAATATACTTTGATACATTTTGATACACTTATATATACTTTGGTACACTTAGATATACTTTGATACACTTAGATATACTTTGATACATTTTGATATAATTTGATATACTTTGATACACTTTGATACACTTAGATAAACTTTGATACACTTAGATATACTTTGATACACTTAGATATACTTTGATACACTTAGATATACTTTGATATACTTTGACACCCTTAGATATACTTTGATACACTTTGATACACTTAGATAAACTTTGATATACTTTGATACACTTTGATACACTTAGATAAACTTTGATACACTTAGATATACTTTGATACACTTAGATATACTTTGATACACTTAGATATACTTTGATACACTTAGATATACTTTGATACACTTTGATATACTTAGATAAACTTTGATATACTTTGATACACTTTGATACACTTAGATAAACTTTGATACACTTAGATATACTTTGATACACTTAGATATACTTTGATACATTTTGATATAATTTGATATACTTTGATACACTTTGATACACTTAGATAAACTTTGATACACTTAGATATACTTTGATACACTTAGATATACTTTGATACACTTAGATATACTTTGATATACTTTGACACCCTTAGATATACTTTGATACACTTTGATACACTTAGATAAACTTTGATATACTTTGATACACTTTGATACAATTAGATAAACTTTGATACACTTAGATATACTTTGATACACTTAGATATACTTTGATACACTTAGATATACTTTGATACACTTATATATACTTTGATACACTTTGATATACTTTGATACACTTTGATACACTTAGATATACTTTGATACACTTAGATATACTTTGATACACTTTGATATACTTAGATACACTTTGATACACTTAGATATACTTTGATACACCTAGATACACTTAGATATACTTTGATACACTTTGATATACTTTAATACACTTTGATATACTTTGATATAAATTGATACACTTTGATACACTTAGATATACTTTGATACATTTTGATACAATTACATATACTTTGATACACTTAGATATACTTTGATATACTTTGATACACTTTGATACACTTAGATAAACTTTGATACACTTAGATATACTTTGATACACTTAGATATAGTTTGATACATTTTGATACATTTAGGTATACTTTGATACACTTAGATATACTTTGATATACTTTGATTTACATTGATATACTTTGATACACTTTGATACACTTAGATAAACTTTGATACACTTAGATATACTTTGATACACTTAGATATACTTAGATACACTTAGATATACTTTGATACACTTTGATATACTTTGATACACTTTGATACACTTAGATATATTTAGATATACTTTGATACTCTTTAATATACTTTGATACATTTTGATTCACTTATATATACTTTGATACACTTAGATATACTTTGATATAATTTGATACACTTTGATACACTTAGATAAACTTTGATACACTTAGATATACTTTAATACACTTAGATATACTTTGATACACTTAGATATACTTTGATACACTTAGATATACTTTGATACACTTAGATATATTTAGATATACTTTGATACTCTTAAATATACTTTGATACATTTTTAAACACTTATATATACTTTGATACACTTAGATATATTTAGATATACTTTGATACTCTTAAATATACTTTGATACATTTTGATACACTTATATATACTTTGGTACACTTAGATATACTTTGATACACTTAGATATACTTTGATATACTTTGATACACTTTGATAAATTTTGATACACTTAGATATACTTTGATACACTTTGATACACTTTAATACACTTAGATAAACATTGATACACTTAGATATACTTTGATACACTTAGATATACTTTGATACATTTTGATATAATTTGATATACTTTGATACACTTTGATACACTTAGATAAACTTTGATACACTTAGATATACTTTGATACACTTAGATATACTTTGATACACTTAGATATACTTTGATATACTTTGACACCCTTAGATATACTTTGATACACTTTGATACACTTAGATAAACTTTGATATACTTTGATACACTTTGATACACTTAGATAAACTTTGATACACTTAGATATACTTTGATACACTTAGATATACTTTGATACACTTAGATATACTTTGATACACTTAGATATACTTTGATACACTTTGATATACTTAGATAAACTTTGATATACTTTGATACACTTTGATACACTTAGATAAACTTTGATACACTTAGATATACTTTGATACACTTAGATATACTTTGATACATTTTGATATAATTTGATATACTTTGATACACTTTGATACACTTAGATAAACTTTGATACACTTAGATATACTTTGATACACTTAGATATACTTTGATACACTTAGATATACTTTGATATACTTTGACACCCTTAGATATACTTTGATACACTTTGATACACTTAGATAAACTTTGATATACTTTGATACACTTTGATACACTTAGATAAACTTTGATACACTTAGATATACTTTGATACACTTAGATATACTTTGATACACTTAGATATACTTTGATACACTTAGATATACTTTGATACACTTTGATATACTTTGATACACTTTGATACACTTAGATATACTTTGATACACTTAGATATACTTTGATACACTTTGATATACTTAGATACACTTTGATACACTTAGATATACTTTGATACACCTAGATACACTTAGATATACTTTGATACACTTTGATATACTTTAATACACTTTGATATACTTTGATATAAATTGATACACTTTGATACACTTAGATATACTTTGATACATTTTGATACAATTAGATATACTTTGATACACTTAGATATACTTTGATATACTTTGATACACTTTGATACACTTAGATAAACTTTGATACACTTAGATATACTTTGATACACTTAGATATACTTTGATACATTTTGATACATTTAGGTATACTTTGATACATTTAGATATACTTTGATACACTTAGATATACTTTGATACACTTTGATATACTTAGATACACTTTGATACACTTTGATATACTTTGATACACCTACATACACTTAGATATACTTTGATACACTTAGATATACTTTGATACACTTTGATATACTTTAATACACTTTGATACACTTATATATACTTTGACATACTTTGATACATTTTGATACATTTAGATATACTTTGATACACTTAGATATACTTTGATACACTTAGATATACTTTGATATACTTTGATGCACTTAGATATACTTTAATACACTTAGATATATTTTGATACACTTTGATACACTTAGATATACTTTGATATACTTTGATACACATTGATATACTTTGATATACTTTGATACACTTTGATACACTTAGATATACTTTGATACACTTAGATATACTTTGATACACTTTGATATACTTAGATACACTTAGATATACTTTGATACATTTTGATACATTTAGATATACTTTGATACACTTAGATATACTTTGATATACTTTGATACACTTTGATACACTAAGATAAACTTTAATACACTTAGATATACTTTGATACACTTAGATATACATTGATATACTTTAATACACTTAGATTTACTTTGATACACTTAGATTTACTTTGATACACTTAGATATACTTTGATACACTTTGATATACTTTGATACACTTTGATATTCTTTGATACACTTATATATACTTTGACATACTTAGATACACTTAGATATACTTTGATACACTTTGATATACTTAGATACACTTTGATACACTTAGATATACTTTGATACACTTAGATACACTTAGATATACTTTGATACACTTAGATATACTTAGATACACTTAGATATACTTTGATACACTTTGATATACTTTGATACACTTTGATACACTTAGATATATTTAGATATACTTTGATACTCTTAAATATACTTTGATACATTTTGATACACTTATATATACTTTGATACACTTAGATATACTTTGATATAATTTGATACACTTTGATACACTTAGATAAACTTTGATACACTTAGATATACTTTAATACACTTAGATATACTTTGATACACTTAGATATACTTTGATACACTTAGATATACTTTGATACACTTAGATATATTTAGATATACTTTGATACTCTTAAATATACTTTGATACATTTTTAAACACTTATATATACTTTGATACACTTAGATATATTTAGATATACTTTGATACTCTTAAATATACTTTGATACATTTTGATACACTTATATATACTTTGGTACACTTAGATATACTTTGATACACTTAGATATACTTTGATACATTTTGATATAATTTGATATACTTTGATACACTTTGATACACTTAGATAAACTTTGATACACTTAGATATACTTTGATACACTTAGATATACTTTGATACACTTAGATATACTTTGATATACTTTGACACCCTTAGATATACTTTGATACACTTTGATACACTTAGATAAACTTTGATATACTTTGATACACTTTGATACACTTAGATAAACTTTGATACACTTAGATATACTTTGATACACTTAGATATACTTTGATACACTTAGATATACTTTGATACACTTAGATATACTTTGATACACTTTGATATACTTAGATAAACTTTGATATACTTTGATACACTTTGATACACTTAGATAAACTTTGATACACTTAGATATACTTTGATACACTTAGATATACTTTGATACATTTTGATATAATTTGATATACTTTGATACACTTTGATACACTTAGATAAACTTTGATACACTTAGATATACTTTGATACACTTAGATATACTTTGATACACTTAGATATACTTTGATATACTTTGACACCCTTAGATATACTTTGATACACTTTGATACACTTAGATAAACTTTGATATACTTTGATACACTTTGATACAATTAGATAAACTTTGATACACTTAGATATACTTTGATACACTTAGATATACTTTGATACACTTAGATATACTTTGATACACTTATATATACTTTGATACACTTTGATATACTTTGATACACTTTGATACACTTAGATATACTTTGATACACTTAGATATACTTTGATACACTTTGATATACTTAGATACACTTTGATACACTTAGATATACTTTGATACACCTAGATACACTTAGATATACTTTGATACACTTTGATATACTTTAATACACTTTGATATACTTTGATATAAATTGATACACTTTGATACACTTAGATATACTTTGATACATTTTGATACAATTAGATATACTTTGATACACTTAGATATACTTTGATATACTTTGATACACTTTGATACACTTAGATAAACTTTGATACACTTAGATATACTTTGATACACTTAGATATACTTTGATACATTTTGATACATTTAGGTATACTTTGATACATTTAGATATACTTTGATACACTTAGATATACTTTGATACACTTTGATATACTTAGATACACTTTGATACACTTAGATATACTTTGATACACCTACATACACTTAGATATACTTTGATACACTTAGATATAATTTGATACACTTTGATATACTTTAATACACTTTGATACACTTATATATACTTTGACATACTTTGATACATTTTGATACATTTAGATATACTTTGATACACTTAGATATACTTTGATACACTTAGATATACTTTGATATACTTTGATGCACTTAGATATACTTTAATACACTTAGATATATTTTGATACACTTTGATACACTTAGATATACTTTGATATACTTTGATACACATTGATATACTTTGATATACTTTGATACACTTTGATACACTTAGATATACTTTGATACACTTAGATATACTTTGATACACTTTGATATACTTAGATACACTTAGATATACTTTGATACATTTTGATACATTTAGATATACTTTGATACACTTAGATATACTTTGATATACTTTGATACACTTTGATACACTAAGATAAACTTTAATACACTTAGATATACTTTGATACACTTAGATATACATTGATATACTTTGATACACTTAGATTTACTTTGATACACTTAGATTTACTTTGATACACTTAGATATACTTTGATACACTTTGATATACTTTGATACACTTTGATATTCTTTGATACACTTATATATACTTTGACATACTTAGATACACTTAGATATACTTTGATACACTTTGATATACTTAGATACACTTTGATACACTTAGATATACTTTGATACACTTAGATACACTTAGATATACTTTGATACACTTAGATATACTTAGATACACTTAGATATACTTTGATACACTTTGATATACTTTGATACACTTTGATACACTTAGATATATTTAGATATACTTTGATACTCTTAAATATACTTTGATACATTTTGATACACTTATATATACTTTGATACACTTAGATATACTTTGATATAATTTGATACACTTTGATACACTTAGATAAACTTTGATACACTTAGATATACTTTAATACACTTAGATATACTTTGATACACTTAGATATACTTTGATACACTTAGATATACTTTGATACACTTAGATATATTTAGATATACTTTGATACTCTTAAATATACTTTGATACATTTTTAAACACTTATATATACTTTGATACACTTAGATATATTTAGATATACTTTGATACTCTTAAATATACTTTGATACATTTTGATACACTTATATATACTTTGGTACACTTAGATATACTTTGATACACTTAGATATACTTTGATATACTTTGATACACTTTGATACACTTAGATAAATTTTGATACACTTAGATATACTTTGATACACTTTGATACACTTTAATACACTTAGATAAACATTGATACACTTAGATATACTTTGATACACTTAGATATACTTTTATACATTTTGATATCATTTGATATACTTTGATACACTTTGATACACTTAGATAAACTTTGATACACTTAGATATACTTTGATACACTTAGATATACTTTGATACACTTAGATATACTTTGATATACTTTGACACCCTTAGATATACTTTGATACACTTTGATACACTTAGATAAACTTTGATATACTTTGATACACTTTGATACACTTAGATAAACTTTGATACACTTAGATATACTTTGATACACTTAGATATACTTTGATACACTTAGATATACTTTGATACACTTAGATATACTTTGATACACTTAGATAAACTTTGATACACTTAGTTATACTTTGATACACTTAGATATACTTTGATACACTTAGATATACTTTGATACATTTTGATACAATTAGATATACTTTGATACACTTAGATATACTTTGATATACTTTGATACACTTTGATACACTTAGATAAACTTTGATACACTTAGATATACTTTGATACACTTAGATATAGTTTGATACATTTTGATACATTTAGGTATACTTTGATACACTTAGATATACTTTGATATACTTTGATTTACATTGATATACTTTGATACACTTTGATACACTTAGATAAACTTTGATACACTTAGATATACTTTGATACACTTAGATATACTTAGATACACTTAGATATACTTTGATACACTTTGATATACTTTGATACACTTTGATACACTTAGATATATTTATATATACTTTGATACTCTTTAATATACTTTGATACATTTTGATTCACTTATATATACTTTGATACACTTAGATATACTTTGATATAATTTGATACACTTTGATACACTTAGATAAACTTTGATACACTTAGATATACTTTAATACACTTAGATATACTTTGATACACTTAGATATACTTTGATACACTTAGATATACTTTGATACACTTAGATATATTTAGATATACTTTGATACTCTTAAATATACTTTGATACATTTTTAAACACTTATATATACTTTGATACACTTAGATATATTTAGATATACTTTGATACTCTTAAATATACTTTGATACATTTTGATACACTTATATATACTTTGGTACACTTAGATATACTTTGATACACTTAGATATACTTTGATATACTTTGATACACTTTGATACACTTAGATAAATTTTGATACACTTAGATATACTTTGATACACTTTGATACACTTTAATACACTTAGATAAACATTGATACACTTAGATATACTTTGATACACTTAGATATACTTTGATACATTTTGATATAATTTGATATACTTTGATACACTTTGATACACTTAGATAAACTTTGATACACTTAGATATACTTTGATACACTTAGATATACTTTGATACACTTAGATATACTTTGATATACTTTGACACCCTTAGATATACTTTGATACACTTTGATACACTTAGATAACCTTTGATATACTTTGATACACTTTGATACACTTAGATAAACTTTGATACACTTAGATATACTTTGATACACTTAGATATACTTTGATACACTTAGATATACTTTGATACACTTAGATATACTTTGATACACTTTGATATACTTTGATACACTTTGATACACTTAGATATACTTTGATACACTTAGATATACTTTGATACACTTTGATATACTTAGATACACTTTGATACACTTAGATATACTTTGATACACCTAGATACACTTAGATATACTTTGATACACTTTGATATACTTTAATACACTTTGATATACTTTGATATAAATTGATACACTTTGATACACTTAGATATACTTTGATACATTTTGATACAATTAGATATACTTTGATACACTTAGATATACTTTGATATACTTTGATACACTTTGATACACTTAGATAAACTTTGATACACTTAGATATACTTTGATACACTTAGATATACTTTGATACATTTTGATACATTTAGGTATACTTTGATACATTTAGATATACTTTGATACACTTAGATATACTTTGATACACTTTGATATACTTAGATACACTTTGATACACTTAGATATACTTTGATACACCTACATACACTTAGATATACTTTGATACACTTAGATATACTTTGATACACTTTGATATACTTTAATACACTTTGATACACTTATATATACTTTGACATACTTTGATACATTTTGATACATTTAGATATACTTTGATACACTTAGATATACTTTGATACACTTAGATATACTTTGATATACTTTGATGCACTTAGATATACTTTAATAAACTTAGATATATTTTGATACACTTTGATACACTTAGATATACTTTGATATACTTTGATACACATTGATATACTTTGATATACTTTGATACACTTTGATACACTTAGATATACTTTGATACACTTAGATATACTTTGATACACTTTGATATACTTAGATACACTTAGATATACTTTGATACATTTTGATACATTTAGATATACTTTGATACACTTAGATATACTTTGATATACTTTGATACACTTTGATACACTAAGATAAACTTTAATACACTTAGATATACTTTGATACACTTAGATATACTTTGATATACTTTGACACCCTTAAATATACTTTGATACACTTAGATATACTTTGACACCCTTAGATATACTTTGATACACTTAGATATACTTTGATACACTTTGATACACTTAGATATACTTTGATATACTTTGATACACTTAGATATACTTTGATACACTTAGATATACTTTGATACATTTTGATACATTTAAATATACTTTTATACACTTAGATATACTTTTAAACACTTTGATACACTTAGATATACTTTGATACACTTATATATACTTTGACATACTTTAATGCACTTAGATATACTTTAATACACTTAGATATACTTTGATACACTTTGATACACTTAGATATACTTTGATACACTTAGATATACTTTGATATACTTTGATACACTTTGATACACTTAGATAAACTTTGATACACTTAGATATACTTTGATACACTTAGATATACTTTGATATACTTTGACACCCTTAGATATACTTTGATACACTTAGATAAACTTTGATATACTTTGATACACTTTGATACACTTAGATAAACTTTGATACACTTAGATATACTTTGATACACTTAGATATACTTTGATACACTTAGATATACTTTGATACACTTAGATATACTTTGATACACTTAGATAAACTTTGATACATTTAGTTATACTTTGATACACTTAGATACACTTAGATATACTTTGATACACTTAGATATACTTTGATACATTTTGATACAATTAGATATACTTTGATACACTTAGATATACTTTGAAACACTTTGATACACTTAGATAAACTTTGATACACTTAGATATACTTTGATACACTTAGATATACTTTGATACATTTTGATACATTTAGGTATACTTTGATACACTTAGATATACTTTGATATACTTTGATATACTTTGATACACTTTGATACACTTAGATAAACTTTGATACACTTTGATATACTTAGATACACTTAGATATACTTTGATACATTTTGATACATTTAGATATACTTTGATACACTTAGATATACTTTGATATACTTTGATACACTTTGATACACTAAGATAAACTTTGATACACTTAGATATACTTTGATACACTTAGATATACTTTGATACATTTTGATACATTTAGATATACTTTGATACACTTAGATATACTTTGATATACTTTGATACACTTTGATACACTTAGATAAACTTTGATACACTTAGATATACTTTGATACACTTTGATACACTTAGATATACTTTGATATACTTTGATACACATTGATATACTTTGATATACTTTGATACACTTAGATTTACTTTGATACACTTAGATTTACTTTGATACACTTAGATATACTTTGATACACTTTGATATACTTTGATACACTTTGATACACTTTGATATTCTTTGATACACTTATATATACTTTGACATACTTAGATACACTTAGATATACTTTGATACACTTTGATATACTTAGATACACTTTGATACACTTAGATACACTTAGATATACTTTGATACACTTAGATATACTTAGATACACTTAGATATACTTTGATACACTTTGATATACTTTGATACACTTTGATACACTTAGATATATTTAGATATACTTTGATACTCTTAAATATACTTTGATACATTTTGATACACTTATATATACTTTGATACACTTAGATATACTTTGATATAATTTGATACATTTTGATACACTTAGATAAACTTTGATACACTTAGATATACTTTAATACACTTAGATATACTTTGATACACTTAGATATACTTTGATACACTTAGATATACTTTGATACACTTAGATATATTTAGATATACTTTGATACTCTTAAATATACTTTGATACATTTTTAAACACTTATATATACTTTGATATACTTAGATATATTTAGATATACTTTGATACTCTTAAATATACTTTGATACATTTTGATACACTTATATATACTTTGGTACACTTAGATATACTTTGATACACTTAGATATACTTTGATATACTTTGATACACTTTGATACACTTAGATAAATTTTGATACACTTAGATATACTTTGATACACTTTGATACACTTTAATACACTTAGATAAACATTGATACACTTAGATATACTTTGATACACTTAGATATACTTTTATACATTTTGATATAATTTGATATACTTTGATACACTTTGATACACTTAGATAAACTTTGATACACTTAGATATACTTTGATACACTTAGATATACTTTGATACACTTAGATATACTTTGATATACTTTGACACCCTTAGATATACTTTGATACACTTTGATACACTTAGATAAACTTTGATATACTTTGATACACTTTGATACACTTAGATAAACTTTGATACACTTCGATATACTTTGATACACTTAGATATACTTTGATACACTTAGATATACTTTGATACACTTAGATATACTTTGATACACTTAGATAAACTTTGATACACTTAGTTATACTTTGATACACTTAGATATACTTTGATACACTTAGATATACTTTGATACATTTTGATACAATTAGATATACTTTGATACACTTAGATATACTTTGATATACTTTGATACACTTTGATACACTTAGATAAACTTGCAACCTACTCCTCTTTATTAATGGATTTCAAAATATGAATTTACTTAAAATATATAATAAAAATTCCAATTAAGTTACAATAAGATGTATTTAGGTTCTATAGCTATTACATCAATCTCATTGGGCTATGACAGTGAAATTATTTTTTGGTCTAGTTTTTTGATGGGCTAGGCTAGATAACAATTTGGAGAGCAATGATCTTAATCTAGGGGTTGGTTCGTGCCGGGTATGAAATTCTGATAGGCTAATTAACTTAATTTATACAGTACTAAAGTAGGCTAAATAATATGAGATAGGCTAATAATGAGAGTCAAAAATTTAGGCTATAAGTTCTTAATTTGAAAGTCACTTGAATTTAGTCAATTCACAATGGTGTGATGGTGGTTGGAAATTGATGATGAGTTTTTGAAGTGTTAATTGAAGTTGATATTACCAATTTTTGTTGAATAGTGATTATCTTCTTTCTTTATGTCTCTTTATATTCAATATTTATATGTATTCTGAATGTTAATTTTTACTTTTGAATATTTAAATCACTGGAGACTTGGCTCCCACATCCATCTCTCTCTATATCTTCCACCACAAGCACATTTTCTTCCTTTGTTTTAGCTTTCCTTCCAACAATGCTACTTCACACCTGGACACTGGACAGTACAAAAGAAATATTTCCTACCTAGACACAATTTAATTTTAGAATATTATTTTTGAATATAGTTTTCTTCTTCACTAATTTATATTTCATTAAATTTAAATATTCTTTTTGAAAATACAGTAATTAATAAATATAAAAAGTAATTTAGTTACAATTTACATATGAGTACATTCATGTTTTATCTCAATATCCCCTCAGAAATGATGGTATGGTGATGAATCAACAGAACATTATTTCGATAAGATAATGAATGAACGTATGACAACTTAACTAATTTACATAAACAGAACCTTTTTTTATCTATAATAAACACAAACATTGAAAACATAAATATAACCTGATAAAACATAACATGGAACGTTAACACAACAAAACATGATTAATAATATTATTATTACAAACAAACAGTGGTAAAGAACAGAAACAGTGGAAAACATAAAGTGGTTTTGTGTCTATATATTTGTGATGTGTGAGTGTGTGGGAATTAACCATTTCCTATTGTCTATCACCACTGAACACACAGTCCTCTCATCTTTTATAAAAGTTTATCTTGAGCACTATAATTGTCTTTTAAACAATACGGTCATTTTCACTAAAAGATTGTTTATGCACTTGATTTTCAGAGAACAGGAAAGGGAATTAAACATTTTCGTTGTTCATGGGGGGAAAATACTTCTTGATTGAAGAAATGTGGTATGGACCGAATTCTTCTGGGTTTTCTAAACTACTAATGAAGTATGTCGATGATCCTAACACTCTGCTAATCTTGAATGGTCCTTCGTACACTTCAAATAGTTTGGCAGTCTCGCCTTGCGCTAAATTTGAAAGAGGATGATTTCTTATGAGTACTAAATCGCCTGGATGAAAATAAGTTGGATGTGACTTGTTATGATTGTTGGCTATTTTATTACGCTTTTCTTTTATTATATGACATAATATCCCTTCTGTACTAACTTTGTCAAACTTTAATATTTTCTGTGAATCATTTATATTTATTATTATTTGTTCTTGATTGAAATCCATAACAGTTTTCCATGAGCTTAACACGTCCATTCCGAATATAATAGGTCTTACTAAATTGGGTACAATCAACATTTGAATGTTCGTGATTTGATCATCTATGGTGATTGGCAACATTATTATTTTTGATATTTTCTTGGATTTATCATTTACAGCTGTTTTAATACTTGTACCAACAACTGGTAATTGTTCATGACGGCCAATGTTTATTTGGTTCTCAGAATACCAATTTTCAGACATACACGTTACGTTTGAACCTGTATCAATAAGAGCATTTACAGAATTATTATTAATTTTAATTTTGATTTCTGGATAATGAATTGGAATTTGTTTTAATGAGCATTGTTCATTAGGAATTGGTTCTTCTGTAAGTAGGAATTCTCGGTCACAATAGATATTACATATAGTTTGAGCGTCTTGGTCATTTGGTTTATGATTATTAATTTGCCTACATAATCCGATTTTGTTAACATTTGGCACTGAAGATCTTTGTTCATTTAATTTAGATTCTGATGTTGAGTGTAGGCAACTATTATCGACAGTGCCTAACAGTTTAAAGGTTCTTTAGGATCGCTGGGTTGTGTGACAGTATTATTTGGTCGACTCGGGTTTTGTTCAACTATCATATGGTAAACTTGATTTTGTTCCCGTGTAGGGTATCTCCTTCCGTCGTTTTGATTACTTTGTTGTTGACATGGATTAAATCTGTGTTGGTTTTCTGGTGGTGGTGGATAATTAACTCTGCGATCTTGATGTCTTTCGTAGGATCGATCGTTGGATTGAGGTATTTGACGTGGATAATGGTTGTTTGGAGTATATGCTCTGTTGTCATAATTATTTCTATTTGGGTATGATCCCCTCCAATCCTTTTGGTATGAATCTCGGTGGTTTTCGTTTCTCCTCGGATGGTCATTGGTCTTATTTTGTGGATTGTTATTTTGAATTGTCGGTTTTGGTTGGTTTCGGTTCTGTTGTTCTTTGATGTCTTCTCTTAGTAATAGAGCTTCGAATTCTTGTATGGTCTTTACATTTTGGACGCGTCGTGCATTTTGGATGAGTTCTTCAAAATGTTCGCACAAGCAATCCACTATTTCTTCTTCATCAAGGGGTGGTGTCAATGATTGTAGTGTGAGGACACGTTCTACGAAGTACTCTGATCGAGACAAATTTCCATTGTTACGGTATTTTTCAGTTTCTAAACGTTGTTTTATCCCTCGCTGTGTGTCTCGACTCCAGTATTTGTTCTCAAACAGGTGTTGGAATTGTTCCCAATTTCTAATGTCGCCTTTTACGAGGTTGAACCAACGTGCAGCGTGATTTTCAAGGCTGGTTTCAATCAGGTCGATGAGAAACTCTATGTTGTCAATATTTGGATCTTTCCTTAGTATACTCTTTTTATAGTATTTTTGCAGCTTAGCAATGAATTCTTTCGGATTATGTCCTCTACCATTGAATTTTGGTAATGTCATATCTGACACGATTCCGGAGTTTCCGTTACATGTAACATAGATATGTTGAGGGGACGATGTTACTTGTCCATGTTTAGTGATATTTTGTTTTATTTCAATAATCTCCTCACTTTGTTTTTGTAAATTCTGTTGGATAGCTGATATTTCTTGACCATGATTTTCAATAATGATCATTGACTTTTGTATTTCATGGGCATTTTGTTCTGATTTTGCTGTTATTAGTTGTTCATGTTCCAACCTGAATTGGTTTATCTGTGAATGAGTATCATATTTTTGTTTTTGTATTTCCAAATTCACTTTTTCAAGAGTTTGAGAATTATTTTGGATGATCATGGACTTCATTTCGGATTTTTGTTCTTCTAAGTCTTGAATTAAATTTTCACGTATTTTGGTATCACATTCATATATTTCTGCTTTAAACGTTTCTTTCATTGTAAGGATCTCTTTGGAATGTTGAATCTGAGTTATTTGTATCTGATCCATTTCCTTACGCATGTTTTCTTGGTTAGTTTTAACAGAGGTGATTTTTTCTTCAAGGGAAATCTGGCACTGTTTAATTTCACGCTGAATTTCTGATTTTAAATTATCATTTTGTAATTTTATTTCTGACATTTCAAATTGTATTTCTAATTTTAATGTATCGTGTTGTGAAATTATTAATGCATTATTCTGCTGAACCATTCGCATTAATTGAAGAATAGAATCATTCATATTTATTTCACTCGCAGCTGTTAGAGGCAGTGATGCGATGTCTGTGACTCCAGTCGTATGTTCATGCGATGTCAGTGTGGTGGCTTTCATAGTGACGTCACTCACATCAGCTGATTTGTCTATCTGTTGTTGTAACGATTCATCTCCGCCGTTCTTCTTCTCTATGTCAAGTCTTTCTGCTGTGTCCAGTTCTCGTTCCACCATTCCCTGTGTTCCCATTGGCTGGTGTGAATTCGATGCGGATGTCATGGCGGCGTTGTCTTGAGCGTCTCCGTCTGCTGTTGTGTTGTCTGTTGTAGTTCTAGTGACGCTTTGTGTATGAATGTTTTCTTGTAGATCGTGTCCTTCGTTGTGCTGTGTGTTCATGTCGTTTGATTGTATGTTGTTTACGGTGTTCACAAAATTATCTTGCTTATTAGCATTTGCTAATTCGCCACAATTATCGTCTGGATCTGATTCACTGTCGGTATTGTAACGCGAATTATTTTCGGCTGCCTTTCCCGATAACTTCGGCTTTGGTCGTAAATTGTACCTTTTATCGTCTTCCATATTGATTTAAATAAATGATTATTCCCTGTGTTGTTGTATATATTTTGTATTTGTGTATTTGCAAGTTTGTTAGTTGTGAGTGAATTTGGTTACTAGGGCCTATCTTAAATTTTGTAGGTTAATCGTAGGTTAGGCCTAGATCAGAATTTTCAATAGCCCACTCGTTGGGACGCCATTTTGCAACCTACTCCTCTTTTTTATGGATTTCCTGTATATAAATTTACTTAAAATATATAATAAAAATTCCAATTAAGTTACAATAAGATGTATTTAGGTTCTATAGCTATTACAACAATCTCATTGGGCTATGACAGTGAAATTATATTTTGGTCTAGGTTTTTGATGGGCTAGGCTAGATAACAATTTGGAGAGCAATGATCTTAATCTAGGGGTTGGTTCGTGCCGGGTATGAAATTCTGATAGGCTAATTAACTTAATTTATACAGTACTAAAGTAGGCTAAATAATATGAGATAGGCTAATAATGAGAGTCAAAAATTTAGGCTATAAGTTCTTAATTTGAAAGTCACTTGAATTTAGTCAATTCACAATGGTGTGATGGTGGTTGGAAATTGATGATGAGTTTTTGAAGTGTTAATTGAAGTTGATATTACCAATTTTTGTTGAATAGTGATTATCTTCTTTCTTTATGTCTCTTTATATTCAATATTTATATGTATTCTGAATGTTAATTTTTACTTTTGAATATTTAAATCACTGGAGACTTGGCTCCCACATCCATCTCTCTCTATATCTTCCACCACAAGCACATTTTCTTCCTTTGTTTTAGCTTTCCTTCCAACAATGCTACTTCACGCCTGGACACTGGACAGTACAAAAGAAATATTTCCTACCTAGACACAATTTAATTTTAGAATATTATTTTTGAATATAGTTTTCTTCTTCACTAATTTATATTTCATTAAATTTAAATATTCTTTTTGAAAATACAGTAATTAATAAATATAAAAAGTAATTTAGTTACAATTTACATATGAGTACATTCATGTTTTATCTCAAACTTTAATACACTTTGATATAAATTGATACACTTTGATACACTTAGATATACTTTGATACATTTTGATACAATTAGATATACTTTGATACACTTAGATATACTTTGATATACTTTGATACACTTTGATACACTTAGATAAACTTTGATACACTTAGATATACTTTGATACACTTAGATATACTTTGATACACTTAGATATACTTTGATACATTTTGATACATTTAGGTATACTTTGATACACTTAGATATACTTTGATACATTTTGATACATTTAGGTATACTTTGATACACTTAGATATACTTTGATATACTTTGATTTACTTTGATATACTTTGATACACTTTGATACACTTAGATAAACTTTGATACACTTAGATATACTTTGATACACTTAGATATACTTAGATACACTTAGATATACTTTGATACACTTTGATATACTTTGATACACTTTGATACACTTAGATATATTTAGATATACTTTGATACTCTTTAATATACTTTGATACATTTTGATTCACTTATATATACTTTGATACACTTAGATATACTTTGATATAATTTGATACACTTTGATACACTTAGATAAACTTTGATACACTTAGATATACTTTAATACACTTAGATATACTTTGATACACTTAGATATACTTTGATACACTTAGATATACTTTGATACACTTAGATATATTTAGATATACTTTGATACTCTTAAATATACTTTGATACATTTTTAAACACTTATATATACTTTGATACACTTAGATATATTTAGATATACTTTGATACTCTTAAATATACTTTGATACATTTTGATACACTTATATATACTTTGGTACACTTAGATATACTTTGATACACTTAGATATACTTTGATATACTTTGATACACTTTGATACACTTAGATAAATTTTGATACACTTAAATATACTTTGATACACTTTGATACACTTTAATACACTTAGATAAACATTGATACACTTAGATATACTTTGATACACTTAGATATACTTTGATACATTTTGATATAATTTGATATACGTTGATACACTTTGATACACTTAGATAAACTTTGATACACTTAGATATACTTTGATACACTTAGATATACTTTGATACATTTTGATACATTTAGATATACTTTGATACACTTAGATATACTTTGATACACTTAGATATACTTTGATATACTTTGATGCACTTAGATATACTTTAATACACTTAGATATACTTTGATACACTTTGATACACTTTGATACACTTAGATATACTTTGATATACTTTGATACACTTTGATACACTTAGATAAATTTTGATACACTTAAATATACTTTGATACACTTTGATACACTTTAATACACTTAGATAAACATTGATACACTTAGATATACTTTGATACACTTAGATATACTTTGATACATTTTGATATAATTTGATATACTTTGATACACTTTGATACACTTAGATAAACTTTGATACACTTAGATATACTTTGATACACTTAGATATACTTTGATACATTTTGATACATTTAGATATACTTTGATACACTTAGATATACTTTGATACACTTAGATATACTTTGATATACTTTGATGCACTTAGATATACTTTAATACACTTAGATATACTTTGATACACTTTGATACACTTTGATACACTTAGATATACTTTGATATACTTTGATACACATTGATATACTTTGATATACTTTGATACACTTAGATATACTTTGATATACTTTGATGCACTTAGATATACTTTAATACACTTAGATATACTTTGATACACTTTGATATACTTTGATACACTTTGATACACTTAGATAAACTTTGATACACTTAGATATACTTTGATACACTTAGATATACTTTGATACATTTTGATACATTTAGATATACTTTGATACACTTAGATATACTTTGATACACTTAGATATACTTTGATATACTTTGATGCACTTAGATATACTTTAATACACTTAGATATACTTTGATACACTTTGATACACTTTGATACACTTAGATATACTTTGATATACTTTGATACACATTGATATACTTTGATATACTTTGATACACTTAGATATACTTTGATACACTTAGATATACTTTGATATACTTTGATACACTTTGATACACTTAGATAAACTTTGATACACTTAGATATACTTTGATACACATAGATATACTTTGATACATTTTGATACATTTAGGTATACTTTGATACACTTAGATATACTTTGATATACTTTGATTTACTTTGATATACTTTGATACACTTTGATACACTTAGATAAAATTTGATACACTTAGATATACTTTGATACACTTAGATATACTTAGATACACTTAGATATACTTTGATACACTTTGATATACTTTGATACACTTTGATACACTTAGATATATTTAGATATACTTTGATACTCTTAAATATACTTTGATACATTTTGATTCACTTATATATACTTTGATACACTTAGATATACTTTGATATAATTTGATACACTTTGATACACTTAGATAAACTTTGATACACTTAGATATACTTTAATACACTTAGATATACTTTGATACACTTAGATATACTTTGATACACTTAGATATACTTTGATACACTTAGATATATTTAGATATACTTTGATACTCTTAAATATACTTTGATACATTTTTAAACACTTATATATACTTTGATACACTTAGATATATTTAGATATACTTTGATACTCTTAAATATACTTTGATACATTTTGATACACTTATATATACTTTGGTACACTTAGATATACTTTGATACACTTAGATATACTTTGATATACTTTGATACACTTTGATACACTTAGATAAATTTTGATACACTTAAATATACTTTGATACACTTTGATACACTTTAATACACTTAGATAAACATTGATACACTTAGATATACTTTGATACACTTAGATATACTTTGATACATTTTGATATAATTTGATATACTTTGATACACTTTGATACACTTAGATAAACTTTGATACACTTAGATATACTTTGATACACTTAGATATACTTTGATACATTTTGATACATTTAGATATACTTTGATACACTTAGATATACTTTGATACACTTAGATATACTTTGATATACTTTGATGCACTTAGATATACTTTAATACACTTAGATATACTTTGATACACTTTGATACACTTTGATACACTTAGATATACTTTGATATACTTTGATACACATTGATATACTTTGATATACTTTGATACACTTAGATATACTTTGATACACTTTGATATACTTTGATACACTTTGATACACTTAGATATACTTTGATACACTTAGATATACTTTGATACACTTTGATATACTTAGATACACTTTGATACACTTAGATATACTTTGATACACCTAGATACACTTAGATAAACTTTGATACACTTAGATATACTTTGATACACATAGATATACTTTGATACATTTTGATACATTTAGGTATACTTTGATACACTTAGATATACTTTGATATACTTTGATTTACTTTGATATACTTTGATACACTTTGATACACTTAGATAAAATTTGATACACTTAGATATACTTTGATACACTTAGATATACTTAGATACACTTAGATATACTTTGATACACTTTGATATACTTTGATACACTTTGATACACTTAGATATATTTAGATATACTTTGATACTCTTAAATATACTTTGATACATTTTGATTCACTTATATATACTTTGATACACTTAGATATACTTTGATATAATTTGATACACTTTGATACACTTAGATAAACTTTGATACACTTAGATATACTTTAATACACTTAGATATACTTTGATACACTTAGATATACTTTGATACACTTAGATATACTTTGATACACTTAGATATATTTAGATATACTTTGATACTCTTAAATATACTTTGATACATTTTTAAACACTTATATATACTTTGATACACTTAGATATATTTAGATATACTTTGATACTCTTAAATATACTTTGATACATTTTGATACACTTATATATACTTTGGTACACTTAGATATACTTTGATACACTTAGATATACTTTGATATACTTTGATACACTTTGATACACTTAGATAAATTTTGATACACTTAAATATACTTTGATACACTTTGATACACTTTAATACACTTAGATAAACATTGATACACTTAGATATACTTTGATACACTTAGATATACTTTGATACATTTTGATATAATTTGATATACTTTGATACACTTTGATACACTTAGATAAACTTTGATACACTTAGATATACTTTGATACACTTAGATATACTTTGATACATTTTGATACATTTAGATATACTTTGATACACTTAGATATACTTTGATACACTTAGATATACTTTGATATACTTTGATGCACTTAGATATACTTTAATACACTTAGATATACTTTGATACACTTTGATACACTTTGATACACTTAGATATACTTTGATATACTTTGATACACATTGATATACTTTGATATACTTTGATACACTTAGATATACTTTGATACACTTTGATATACTTTGATACACTTTGATACACTTAGATATACTTTGATACACTTAGATATACTTTGATACACTTTGATATACTTAGATACACTTTGATACACTTAGATATACTTTGATACACCTAGATACACTTAGATATACTTTGATACACTTTGATATACTTTGATACACTTTGATACACTTAGATATACTTTGATACACTTAGATATACTTTAATACACTTTGATACACTTATATATACTTTGACATACTTTGATACATTTTGATACATTTAGATATTCTTTGATACACTTAGATATACTTTGATACACTTAGATATACTTTGATATACTTTGATGCACTTAGATATACTTTAATACACTTAGATATATTTTGATACACTTTGATACACTTAGATATACTTTGATATACTTAGATATACTTTGATATACTTTGATACACTTTGATACACTAAGATAAACTTTAATACACTTAGATATACTTTGATACACTTAGATATACTTTGATACACTTAGATATACTTTGATATACTTTGACACCCTTAAATATACTTTGATACACTTAGATATACTTTGACACCCTTAGATATACTTTGATACACTTAGATATACTTTGATACACTTTGATACACTTAGATATACTTTGATATACTTTGATACACTTAGATATACTTTGATACACTTAGATATACTTTGATACACTTTGATATACTTAGATACACTTAGATATACTTTGATACATTTTGATACATTTAGATATACTTTGATACACTTAGATATACTTTGATATACTTTGATACACTTTGATACACTAAGATAAACTTTAATACACTTAGATATACTTTGATACACTTAGATATACTTTGATACACTTAGATATACTTTGATATACTTTGACACCCTTAAATATACTTTGATACACTTAGATATACTTTGACACCCTTAGATATACTTTGATACACTTAGATATACTTTGATACACTTTGATACACTTAGATATACTTTGATATACTTTGATACACTTAGATATACTTTGATACACTTAGATATACTTTGATACATTTAAATATACTTTGATACACTTAGATATACTTTGATATACTTTGACACCCTTAGATATACTTTGATACACTTAGATATACTTTGACACCCTTAGATATACTTTAATACACTTAGATATACTTTGATACACTTTGATACACTTAGATATACTTTGATATACTTTGATACACTTAGATATACTTTTATACACTTAGATATACTTTTAAACACTTTGATAAACTTAGATATACTTTGATACACTTATATATACTTTGACATACTTTAATGCACTTAGATATACTTTAATACACTTAGATATACTTTGATACACTTTGATACACTTAGATATACTTTGATATACTTTGATACACATTGATATACTTTGATATACTTTGATACACTTAGATATACTTTGATACACTTTGATACACTTTAATACACTTAGATAAACATTGATACACTTAGATATACTTTGATACACTTAGATATACTTTGATACATTTTGATACATTTAGATATACTTTGATACACTTAGATATACTTTGATATACTTTGATACACTTTGATACACTTAGATAAACTTTGATACATTAGATATACTTTGATACACTTAGATATACTTTGATATACTTTGACACCCTTAGATATACTTTGATACACTTAGATAAACTTTGATATACTTTGATACACTTTGATACACTTAGATAAACTTTGATACACTTAGATATACTTTGATACACTTAGATATACTTTGATACACTTAGATATACTTTGATACACTTAGATATACTTTGATACACTTAGATAAACTTTGATACATTTAGTTATACTTTGATACACTTAGATACACTTAGATATACTTTGATACACTTAGATATACTTTGATACATTTTGATACAATTAGATATACTTTGATACACTTAGATATACTTTGATATACTTTGATACACTTTGATACACTTAGATAAACTTTGATACACTTAGATATACTTTGATACACTTAGATATACTTTGATACATTTTGATACATTTAGGTATACTTTGATACACTTTGATATACTTAGATACACTTAGATATACTTTGATACATTTTGATACATTTAGATATACTTTGATACACTTAGATATACTTTGATATACTTTGATGCACTTAGATATACTTTAATACACTTAGATATATTTTGATACACTTTGATACACTTAGATATACTTTGATACACATTGATATACTTTGATATACTTTGATACGATTTGATACACTTAGATATACTTTGATACACTTAGATATACTTTGATACACTTTGATATACTTAGATACACTTAGATATACTTTGATACATTTTGATACATTTAGATATACTTTGATACACTTAGATATACTTTGATATACTTTGATACACTTTGATACACTAAGATAAACTTTAATACACTTAGATATACTTTGATACACTTAGATATACTTTGATACAATTAGATATACTTTGATATACTTTGACACCCTTAAATATACTTTGATACACTTAGATATACTTTGACACGCTTAGATATACTTTGATACACTTAGATATACTTTGATACACTTTGATACACTTAGATATACTTTGGTATACTTTGATACACTTAGATATACTTTGATACACTTAGATATACTTTGATACATTTTGATACATTTAAATATACTTTGATACACTTAGATATACTTTGATATACTTTGACACCCTTAGATATACTTTGATACACTTAGATATACTTTGACACCCTTAGATATACTTTAATACACTTAGATATACTTTGATACACTTTGATACACTTAGATATACTTTGATATACTTTGATACACTTAGATATACTTTTATACACTTAGATATACTTTTAAACACTTTGATACACTTAGATATACTTTGATACACTTATATATACTTTGACATACTTTAATGCACTTAGATATACTTTAATACACTTAGATATACTTTGATACACTTTGATACACTTAGATATACTTTGATATACTTTGATACACATTGATATACTTTGATATACTTTGATACACTTAGATATACTTTGATACACTTTGATACACTTTAATACACTTAGATAAACATTGATACACTTAGATATTCTTTGATACACTTAGATATACTTTGATACATTTTGATACACTTAGATAAATTTTGATACACTTAGATATACTTTGATACACTTTGATACACTTTAATACACTTAGATAAACATTGATACACTTAGATATACTTTGATACACTTAGATATACTTTTATACATTTTGATATAATTTGATATACTTTGATACACTTTGATACACTTAGATAAACTTTGATACACTTAGATATACTTTGATACACTTAGATATAATTTGATACACTTAGATATACTTTGATATACTTTGACACCCTTAGATATACTTTGATACACTTTGATACACTTAGATAAACTTTGATATACTTTGATACACTTTGATACACTTAGATAAACTTTGATACACTTAGATATACTTTGATACACTTAGATATACTTTGATACACTTAGATATACTTTGATACACTTAGATATACTTTGATACACTTAGATAAACTTTGATACACTTAGTTATACTTTGATACACTTAGATATACTTTGATACACTTAGATATACTTTGATACATTTTGATACAATTAGATATACTTTGATACACTTAGATATACTTTGATATACTTTGATACACTTTGATACACTTAGATAAACTTTGATACACTTAGATATACTTTGATACACATAGATATACTTTGATACATTTTGATACATTTAGGTATACTTTGATACACTTAGATATACTTTGATATACTTTGATTTACTTTGATATACTTTGATACACTTTGATACACTTAGATAAAATTTGATACACTTAGATATACTTTGATACACTTAGATATACTTAGATACACTTAGATATACTTTGATACACTTTGATATACTTTGATACACTTTGATACACTTAGATATATTTAGATATACTTTGATACTCTTAAATATACTTTGATACATTTTGATTCACTTATATATACTTTGATACACTTAGATATACTTTGATATAATTTGATACACTTTGATACACTTAGATAAACTTTGATACACTTAGATATACTTTAATACACTTCGATATACTTTGATACACTTAGATATACTTTGATACACTTAGATATACTTTGATACACTTAGATATACTTTGATACACTTAGATAAACTTTGATACACTTAGTTATACTTTGATACACTTAGATATACTTTGATACACTTAGATATACTTTGATACATTTTGATACAATTAGATATACTTTGATACACTTAGATATACTTTGATATACTTTGATACACTTTGATACACTTAGATAAACTTGCAACCTACTCCTCTTTATTAATGGATTTCAAAATATGAATTTACTTAAAATATATAATAAAAATTCCAATTAAGTTACAATAAGATGTATTTAGGTTCTATAGCTATTACATCAATCTCATTGGGCTATGACAGTGAAATTATTTTTTGGTCTAGTTTTTTGATGGGCTAGGCTAGATAACAATTTGGAGAGCAATGATCTTAATCTAGGGGTTGGTTCGTGCCGGGTATGAAATTCTGATAGGCTAATTAACTTAATTTATACAGTACTAAAGTAGGCTAAATAATATGAGATAGGCTAATAATGAGAGTCAAAAATTTAGGCTATAAGTTCTTAATTTGAAAGTCACTTGAATTTAGTCAATTCACAATGGTGTGATGGTGGTTGGAAATTGATGATGAGTTTTTGAAGTGTTAATTGAAGTTGATATTACCAATTTTTGTTGAATAGTGATTATCTTCTTTCTTTATGTCTCTTTATATTCAATATTTATATGTATTCTGAATGTTAATTTTTACTTTTGAATATTTAAATCACTGGAGACTTGGCTCCCACATCCATCTCTCTCTATATCTTCCACCACAAGCACATTTTCTTCCTTTGTTTTAGCTTTCCTTCCAACAATGCTACTTCACACCTGGACACTGGACAGTACAAAAGAAATATTTCCTACCTAGACACAATTTAATTTTAGAATATTATTTTTGAATATAGTTTTCTTCTTCACTAATTTATATTTCATTAAATTTAAATATTCTTTTTGAAAATACAGTAATTAATAAATATAAAAAGTAATTTAGTTACAATTTACATATGAGTACATTCATGTTTTATCTCAATATCCCCTCAGAAATGATGGTATGGTGATGAATCAACAGAACATTATTTC
The DNA here is from genome assembly GCF_028750875.1 of Macrosteles quadrilineatus. Lineage (NCBI taxonomy): Eukaryota > Metazoa > Arthropoda > Insecta > Hemiptera > Cicadellidae > Macrosteles > Macrosteles quadrilineatus. Next base: position 96,112,688 of record NW_026542597.1, on the reverse strand, counting down.
GATAAGATAATGAATGAACGTATGACAACTTAACTAATTTACATAAACAGAACCTTTTTTTATCTATAATAAACACAAACATTGAAAACATAAATATAACCTGATAAAACATAACATGGAACGTTAACACAACAAAACATGATTAATAATATTATTATTACAAACAAACAGTGGTAAAGAACAGAAACAGTGGAAAACATAAAGTGGTTTTGTGTCTATATATTTGTGATGTGTGAGTGTGTGGGAATTAACCATTTCCTATTGTCTATCACCACTGAACACACAGTCCTCTCATCTTTTATAAAAGTTTATCTTGAGCACTATAATTGTCTTTTAAACAATACGGTCATTTTCACTAAAAGATTGTTTATGCACTTGATTTTCAGAGAACAGGAAAGGGAATTAAACATTTTCGTTGTTCATGGGGGGAAAATACTTCTTGATTGAAGAAATGTGGTATGGACCGAATTCTTCTGGGTTTTCTAAACTACTAATGAAGTATGTCGATGATCCTAACACTCTGCTAATCTTGAATGGTCCTTCGTACACTTCAAATAGTTTGGCAGTCTCGCCTTGCGCTAAATTTGAAAGAGGATGATTTCTTATGAGTACTAAATCGCCTGGATGAAAATAAGTTGGATGTGACTTGTTATGATTGTTGGCTATTTTATTACGCTTTTCTTTTATTATATGACATAATATCCCTTCTGTACTAACTTTGTCAAACTTTAATATTTTCTGTGAATCATTTATATTTATTATTATTTGTTCTTGATTGAAATCCATAACAGTTTTCCATGAGCTTAACACGTCCATTCCGAATATAATAGGTCTTACTAAATTGGGTACAATCAACATTTGAATGTTCGTGATTTGATCATCTATGGTGATTGGCAACATTATTATTTTTGATATTTTCTTGGATTTATCATTTACAGCTGTTTTAATACTTGTACCAACAACTGGTAATTGTTCATGACGGCCAATGTTTATTTGGTTCTCAGAATACCAATTTTCAGACATACACGTTACGTTTGAACCTGTATCAATAAGAGCATTTACAGAATTATTATTAATTTTAATTTTGATTTCTGGATAATGAATTGGAATTTGTTTTAATGAGCATTGTTCATTAGGAATTGGTTCTTCTGTAAGTAGGAATTCTCGGTCACAATAGATATTACATATAGTTTGAGCGTCTTGGTCATTTGGTTTATGATTATTAATTTGCCTACATAATCCGATTTTGTTAACATTTGGCACTGAAGATCTTTGTTCATTTAATTTAGATTCTGATGTTGAGTGTAGGCAACTATTATCGACAGTGCCTAACAGTTTAAAGGTTCTTTAGGATCGCTGGGTTGTGTGACAGTATTATTTGGTCGACTCGGGTTTTGTTCAACTATCATATGGTAAACTTGATTTTGTTCCCGTGTAGGGTATCTCCTTCCGTCGTTTTGATTACTTTGTTGTTGACATGGATTAAATCTGTGTTGGTTTTCTGGTGGTGGTGGATAATTAACTCTGCGATCTTGATGTCTTTCGTAGGATCGATCGTTGGATTGAGGTATTTGACGTGGATAATGGTTGTTTGGAGTATATGCTCTGTTGTCATAATTATTTCTATTTGGGTATGATCCCCTCCAATCCTTTTGGTATGAATCTCGGTGGTTTTCGTTTCTCCTCGGATGGTCATTGGTCTTATTTTGTGGATTGTTATTTTGAATTGTCGGTTTTGGTTGGTTTCGGTTCTGTTGTTCTTTGATGTCTTCTCTTAGTAATAGAGCTTCGAATTCTTGTATGGTCTTTACATTTTGGACGCGTCGTGCATTTTGGATGAGTTCTTCAAAATGTTCGCACAAGCAATCCACTATTTCTTCTTCATCAAGGGGTGGTGTCAATGATTGTAGTGTGAGGACACGTTCTACGAAGTACTCTGATCGAGACAAATTTCCATTGTTACGGTATTTTTCAGTTTCTAAACGTTGTTTTATCCCTCGCTGTGTGTCTCGACTCCAGTATTTGTTCTCAAACAGGTGTTGGAATTGTTCCCAATTTCTAATGTCGCCTTTTACGAGGTTGAACCAACGTGCAGCGTGATTTTCAAGGCTGGTTTCAATCAGGTCGATGAGAAACTCTATGTTGTCAATATTTGGATCTTTCCTTAGTATACTCTTTTTATAGTATTTTTGCAGCTTAGCAATGAATTCTTTCGGATTATGTCCTCTACCATTGAATTTTGGTAATGTCATATCTGACACGATTCCGGAGTTTCCGTTACATGTAACATAGATATGTTGAGGGGACGATGTTACTTGTCCATGTTTAGTGATATTTTGTTTTATTTCAATAATCTCCTCACTTTGTTTTTGTAAATTCTGTTGGATAGCTGATATTTCTTGACCATGATTTTCAATAATGATCATTGACTTTTGTATTTCATGGGCATTTTGTTCTGATTTTGCTGTTATTAGTTGTTCATGTTCCAACCTGAATTGGTTTATCTGTGAATGAGTATCATATTTTTGTTTTTGTATTTCCAAATTCACTTTTTCAAGAGTTTGAGAATTATTTTGGATGATCATGGACTTCATTTCGGATTTTTGTTCTTCTAAGTCTTGAATTAAATTTTCACGTATTTTGGTATCACATTCATATATTTCTGCTTTAAACGTTTCTTTCATTGTAAGGATCTCTTTGGAATGTTGAATCTGAGTTATTTGTATCTGATCCATTTCCTTACGCATGTTTTCTTGGTTAGTTTTAACAGAGGTGATTTTTTCTTCAAGGGAAATCTGGCACTGTTTAATTTCACGCTGAATTTCTGATTTTAAATTATCATTTTGTAATTTTATTTCTGACATTTCAAATTGTATTTCTAATTTTAATGTATCGTGTTGTGAAATTATTAATGCATTATTCTGCTGAACCATTCGCATTAATTGAAGAATAGAATCATTCATATTTATTTCACTCGCAGCTGTTAGAGGCAGTGATGCGATGTCTGTGACTCCAGTCGTATGTTCATGCGATGTCAGTGTGGTGGCTTTCATAGTGACGTCACTCACATCAGCTGATTTGTCTATCTGTTGTTGTAACGATTCATCTCCGCCGTTCTTCTTCTCTATGTCAAGTCTTTCTGCTGTGTCCAGTTCTCGTTCCACCATTCCCTGTGTTCCCATTGGCTGGTGTGAATTCGATGCGGATGTCATGGCGGCGTTGTCTTGAGCGTCTCCGTCTGCTGTTGTGTTGTCTGTTGTAGTTCTAGTGACGCTTTGTGTATGAATGTTTTCTTGTAGATCGTGTCCTTCGTTGTGCTGTGTGTTCATGTCGTTTGATTGTATGTTGTTTACGGTGTTCACAAAATTATCTTGCTTATTAGCATTTGCTAATTCGCCACAATTATCGTCTGGATCTGATTCACTATCGGTACTGTAACGCGAATTATTTTCGGCTGCCTTTCCCGATAACTTCGGCTTTGGTCGTAAATTGTACCTTTTATCGTCTTCCATATTGATTTAAATAAATGATTATTCCCTGTGTTGTTGTATATATTTTGTATTTGTGTATTTGCAAGTTTGTTAGTTGTGAGTGAATTTGGTTACTAGGGCCTATCTTAAATTTTGTAGGTTAATCGTAGGTTAGGCCTAGATCAGAATTTTCAATAGCCCACTCGTTGGGACGCCATTTTGCAACCTACTCCTCTTTTTTATGGATTTCCTGTATATAAATTTACTTAAAATATATAATAAAAATTCCAATTAAGTTACAATAAGATGTATTTAGGTTCTATAGCTATTACAACAATCTCATTGGGCTATGACAGTGAAATTATATTTTGGTCTAGGTTTTTGATGGGCTAGGCTAGATAACAATTTGGAGAGCAATGATCTTAATCTAGGGGTTGGTTCGTGCCGGGTATGAAATTCTGATAGGCTAATTAACTTAATTTATACAGTACTAAAGTAGGCTAAATAATATGAGATAGGCTAATAATGAGAGTCAAAAATTTAGGCTATAAGTTCTTAATTTGAAAGTCACTTGAATTTAGTCAATTCACAATGGTGTGATGGTGGTTGGAAATTGATGATGAGTTTTTGAAGTGTTAATTGAAGTTGATATTACCAATTTTTGTTGAATAGTGATTATCTTCTTTCTTTATGTCTCTTTATATTCAATATTTATATGTATTCTGAATGTTAATTTTTACTTTTGAATATTTAAATCACTGGAGACTTGGCTCCCACATCCATCTCTCTCTATATCTTCCACCACAAGCACATTTTCTTCCTTTGTTTTAGCTTTCCTTCCAACAATGCTACTTCACGCCTGGACACTGGACAGTACAAAAGAAATATTTCCTACCTAGACACAATTTAATTTTAGAATATTATTTTTGAATATAGTTTTCTTCTTCACTAATTTATATTTCATTAAATTTAAATATTCTTTTTGAAAATACAGTAATTAATAAATATAAAAAGTAATTTAGTTACAATTTACATATGAGTACATTCATGTTTTATCTCAAACTTTAATACACTTTGATATAAATTGATACACTTTGATACACTTAGATATACTTTGATACATTTTGATACAATTAGATATACTTTGATACACTTAGATATACTTTGATATACTTTGATACACTTTGATACACTTAGATAAACTTTGATACACTTAGATATACTTTGATACACTTAGATATACTTTGATACACTTAGATATACTTTGATACATTTTGATACATTTAGGTATACTTTGATACACTTAGATATACTTTGATACATTTTGATACATTTAGGTATACTTTGATACACTTAGATATACTTTGATATACTTTGATTTACTTTGATATACTTTGATACACTTTGATACACTTAGATAAACTTTGATACACTTAGATATACTTTGATACACTTAGATATACTTAGATACACTTAGATATACTTTGATACACTTTGATATACTTTGATACACTTTGATACACTTAGATATATTTAGATATACTTTGATACTCTTTAATATACTTTGATACATTTTGATTCACTTATATATACTTTGATACACTTAGATATACTTTGATATAATTTGATACACTTTGATACACTTAGATAAACTTTGATACACTTAGATATACTTTAATACACTTAGATATACTTTGATACACTTAGATATACTTTGATACACTTAGATATACTTTGATACACTTAGATATATTTAGATATACTTTGATACTCTTAAATATACTTTGATACATTTTTAAACACTTATATATACTTTGATACACTTAGATATATTTAGATATACTTTGATACTCTTAAATATACTTTGATACATTTTGATACACTTATATATACTTTGGTACACTTAGATATACTTTGATACACTTAGATATACTTTGATATACTTTGATACACTTTGATACACTTAGATAAATTTTGATACACTTAGATATACTTTGATACACTTTGATACACTTTAATACACTTAGATAAACATTGATACACTTAGATATACTTTGATACACTTAGATATACTTTGATACATTTTGATATAATTTGATATACTTTGATACACTTTGATACACTTAGATAAACTTTGATACACTTAGATATACTTTGATACACTTAGATATACTTTGATATACTTTGACACCCTTAGATATACTTTGATACACTTTGATACATTTAGATAAACTTTGATATACTTTGTTACACTTTGATACACTTAGATAAACTTTGATACACTTAGATATACTTTGATACACTTAGATATACTTTGATACACTTAGATATACTTTGATACACTTAGATATACTTTGAAACACTTTGATATACTTTGATACACTTTGATACACTTAGATATACTTTGATACACTTAGATATACTTTGATACACTTTGATATACTTAGATACACTTTGATACACTTAGATATACTTTGATACACCTAGATACACTTAGATATACTTTGATACACTTAGATATACTTTGATACACTTTGATATACTTTAATACACTTTGATATAAATTGATACACTTTGATACACTTAGATATACTTTGATACATTTTGATACAATTAGATATACTTTGATACACTTAGATATACTTTGATATACTTTGATACACTTTGATACACTTAGATAAACTTTGATACACTTAGATATACTTTGATACACTTAGATATACTTTGATACACTTAGATATACTTTGATACATTTTGATACATTTAGGTATACTTTGATACACTTAGATATACTTTGATATACTTTGATATACTTTGATACACTTTGATACACTTAGATAAACTTTGATACACTTAGATATACTTTGATACACTTAGATATACTTTGATACATTTTGATACATTTAGATATACTTTGATACACTTAGATATACTTTGATATACTTTGATGCACTTAGATATACTTTAATACACTTAGATATACTTTGATACACTTTGATACACTTAGATATACTTTGATATACTTTGATACACATTGATATACTTTGATATACTTTGATACACTTAGATATACTTTGATACACTTTGATATACTTTGATACACTTTGATACACTTAGATATACTTTGATACACTTAGATATACTTTGATACACTTTGATATACTTAGATACACTTTGATACACTTAGATATACTTTGATACACCTAGATACACTTAGATATACTTTGATACACTTTGATATACTTTGATACACTTTGATACACTTAGATATACTTTGATACACTTAGATATACTTTAATACACTTTGATACACTTATATATACTTTGACATACTTTGATACATTTTGATACATTTAGATATTCTTTGATACACTTAGATATACTTTGATACACTTAGATATACTTTGATATACTTTGATGCACTTAGATATACTTTAATACACTTAGATATATTTTGATACACTTTGATACACTTAGATATACTTTGATATACTTAGATATACTTTGATATACTTTGATACACTTTGATACACTAAGATAAACTTTAATACACTTAGATATACTTTGATACACTTAGATATACTTTGATACACTTAGATATACTTTGATATACTTTGACACCCTTAAATATACTTTGATACACTTAGATATACTTTGACACCCTTAGATATACTTTGATACACTTAGATATACTTTGATACACTTTGATACACTTAGATATACTTTGATATACTTTGATACACTTAGATATACTTTGATACACTTAGATATACTTTGATACACTTTGATATACTTAGATACACTTAGATATACTTTGATACATTTTGATACATTTAGATATACTTTGATACACTTAGATATACTTTGATATACTTTGATACACTTTGATACACTAAGATAAACTTTAATACACTTAGATATACTTTGATACACTTAGATATACTTTGATACACTTAGATATACTTTGATATACTTTGACACCCTTAAATATACTTTGATACACTTAGATATACTTTGACACCCTTAGATATACTTTGATACACTTAGATATACTTTGATACACTTTGATACACTTAGATATACTTTGATATACTTTGATACACTTAGATATACTTTGATACACTTAGATATACTTTGATACATTTAAATATACTTTGATACACTTAGATATACTTTGATATACTTTGACACCCTTAGATATACTTTGATACACTTAGATATACTTTGACACCCTTAGATATACTTTAATACACTTAGATATACTTTGATACACTTTGATACACTTAGATATACTTTGATATACTTTGATACACTTAGATATACTTTTATACACTTAGATATACTTTTAAACACTTTGATAAACTTAGATATACTTTGATACACTTATATATACTTTGACATACTTTAATGCACTTAGATATACTTTAATACACTTAGATATACTTTGATACACTTTGATACACTTAGATATACTTTGATATACTTTGATACACATTGATATACTTTGATATACTTTGATACACTTAGATATACTTTGATACACTTTGATACACTTTAATACACTTAGATAAACATTGATACACTTAGATATACTTTGATACACTTAGATATACTTTGATACATTTTGATACATTTAGATATACTTTGATACACTTAGATATACTTTGATATACTTTGATACACTTTGATACACTTAGATAAACTTTGATACATTAGATATACTTTGATACACTTAGATATACTTTGATATACTTTGACACCCTTAGATATACTTTGATACACTTAGATAAACTTTGATATACTTTGATACACTTTGATACACTTAGATAAACTTTGATACACTTAGATATACTTTGATACACTTAGATATACTTTGATACACTTAGATATACTTTGATACACTTAGATATACTTTGATACACTTAGATAAACTTTGATACATTTAGTTATACTTTGATACACTTAGATACACTTAGATATACTTTGATACACTTAGATATACTTTGATACATTTTGATACAATTAGATATACTTTGATACACTTAGATATACTTTGATATACTTTGATACACTTTGATACACTTAGATAAACTTTGATACACTTAGATATACTTTGATACACTTAGATATACTTTGATACATTTTGATACATTTAGGTATACTTTGATACACTTTGATATACTTAGATACACTTAGATATACTTTGATACATTTTGATACATTTAGATATACTTTGATACACTTAGATATACTTTGATATACTTTGATGCACTTAGATATACTTTAATACACTTAGATATATTTTGATACACTTTGATACACTTAGATATACTTTGATACACATTGATATACTTTGATATACTTTGATACGATTTGATACACTTAGATATACTTTGATACACTTAGATATACTTTGATACACTTTGATATACTTAGATACACTTAGATATACTTTGATACATTTTGATACATTTAGATATACTTTGATACACTTAGATATACTTTGATATACTTTGATACACTTTGATACACTAAGATAAACTTTAATACACTTAGATATACTTTGATACACTTAGATATACTTTGATACAATTAGATATACTTTGATATACTTTGACACCCTTAAATATACTTTGATACACTTAGATATACTTTGACACGCTTAGATATACTTTGATACACTTAGATATACTTTGATACACTTTGATACACTTAGATATACTTTGGTATACTTTGATACACTTAGATATACTTTGATACACTTAGATATACTTTGATACATTTTGATACATTTAAATATACTTTGATACACTTAGATATACTTTGATATACTTTGACACCCTTAGATATACTTTGATACACTTAGATATACTTTGACACCCTTAGATATACTTTAATACACTTAGATATACTTTGATACACTTTGATACACTTAGATATACTTTGATATACTTTGATACACTTAGATATACTTTTATACACTTAGATATACTTTTAAACACTTTGATACACTTAGATATACTTTGATACACTTATATATACTTTGACATACTTTAATGCACTTAGATATACTTTAATACACTTAGATATACTTTGATACACTTTGATACACTTAGATATACTTTGATATACTTTGATACACATTGATATACTTTGATATACTTTGATACACTTAGATATACTTTGATACACTTTGATACACTTTAATACACTTAGATAAACATTGATACACTTAGATATTCTTTGATACACTTAGATATACTTTGATACATTTTGATACACTTAGATAAATTTTGATACACTTAGATATACTTTGATACACTTTGATACACTTTAATACACTTAGATAAACATTGATACACTTAGATATACTTTGATACACTTAGATATACTTTTATACATTTTGATATAATTTGATATACTTTGATACACTTTGATACACTTAGATAAACTTTGATACACTTAGATATACTTTGATACACTTAGATATAATTTGATACACTTAGATATACTTTGATATACTTTGACACCCTTAGATATACTTTGATACACTTTGATACACTTAGATAAACTTTGATATACTTTGATACACTTTGATACACTTAGATAAACTTTGATACACTTAGATATACTTTGATACACTTAGATATACTTTGATACACTTAGATATACTTTGATACACTTAGATATACTTTGATACACTTAGATAAACTTTGATACACTTAGTTATACTTTGATACACTTAGATATACTTTGATACACTTAGATATACTTTGATACATTTTGATACAATTAGATATACTTTGATACACTTAGATATACTTTGATATACTTTGATACACTTTGATACACTTAGATAAACTTTGATACACTTAGATATACTTTGATACACATAGATATACTTTGATACATTTTGATACATTTAGGTATACTTTGATACACTTAGATATACTTTGATATACTTTGATTTACTTTGATATACTTTGATACACTTTGATACACTTAGATAAAATTTGATACACTTAGATATACTTTGATACACTTAGATATACTTAGATACACTTAGATATACTTTGATACACTTTGATATACTTTGATACACTTTGATACACTTAGATATATTTAGATATACTTTGATACTCTTAAATATACTTTGATACATTTTGATTCACTTATATATACTTTGATACACTTAGATATACTTTGATATAATTTGATACACTTTGATACACTTAGATAAACTTTGATACACTTAGATATACTTTAATACACTTAGATATACTTTGATACACTTAGATATACTTTGATACACTTAGATATACTTTGATACACTTAGATATATTTAGATATACTTTGATACTCTTAAATATACTTTGATACATTTTTAAACACTTATATATACTTTGATACACTTAGATATATTTAGATATACTTTGATACTCTTAAATATACTTTGATACATTTTGATACACTTATATATACTTTGGTACACTTAGATATACTTTGATACACTTAGATATACTTTGATATACTTTGATACACTTTGATACACTTAGATAAATTTTGATACACTTAAATATACTTTGATACACTTTGATACACTTTAATACACTTAGATAAACATTGATACACTTAGATATACTTTGATACACTTAGATATACTTTGATACATTTTGATATAATTTGATATACTTTGATACACTTTGATACACTTAGATAAACTTTGATACACTTAGATATACTTTGATACACTTAGATATACTTTGATACACTTAGATATACTTTGATATTTTTTGATACACTTAGATTTACTTTGATACACTTAGATATACTTTGATACACTTAGATATACTTTGATACACTTAGATATACTTTGATATTTTTTGATACACTTAGATTTACTTTGATACACTTAGATATACTTTGATACACTTTGATATACTTTGATACACTTTGATACACTTAGATATACTTTGATACACTTAGATATACTTTGATACAATTTGATATACTTAGATACACTTTGATACACTTAGATATACTTTGATACACCTAGATACACTTAGATATACTTTGATACACTTAGATATACTTTGATACACTTAGATATACTTTGATACACTTATATATACTTTGACATACTTTGATACATTTTGATACATTTAGATATACTTTGATACACTTAGATATACTTTGATACACTTAGATATACTTTGATATACTTTGATGCACTTAGATATACTTTAATACACTTAGATATATTTTGATACACTTTGATACACTTAGATATACTTTGATATACTTTGATACACATTGATATACTTTGATATACTTTGATACACTTTGATACACTTAGATATACTTTGATACACTTAGATATACTTTGATACACTTTGATATACTTAGATACACTTAGATATACTTTGATACATTTTGATACATTTAGATATACTTTGATACACTTAGATATACTTTGATATACTTTGATACACTTTGATACACTAAGATAAACTTTAATACACTTAGATATACTTTGATACACTTAGATATACTTTGATACACTTAGATATACTTTGATATACTTTGACACCCTTAAATATACTTTGATACACTTAGATATACTTTGACACCCTTAGATATACTTTGATACACTTAGATATACTTTGATACACTTAGATATACTTTGATACATTTTGATACATTTAAATATACTTTGATACACTTAGATATACTTTGATATACTTTGACACCCTTAGATATACTTTGATACACTTAGATATACTTTGACACCCTTAGATATAATTTAATACACTTAGATATACTTTGATACACTTTGATACACTTAGATATACTTTGATATACTTTGATACACTTAGATATACTTTTATACACTTAGATATACTTTTAAACACTTTGATACACTTAGATATACTTTGATACACTTATATATACTTTGACATACTTTAATGCACTTAGATATACTTTAATACACTTAGATATACTTTGATACACTTTGATACACTTAGATATACTTTGATATACTTTGATACACATTGATATACTTTGATATACTTTGATACACTTAGATATACTTTGATACACTTTGATACACTTTAATACACTTAGATAAACATTGATACACTTAGATATACTTTGATACACTTAGATATACTTTGATACATTTTGATACATTTAGATATACTTTGATACACTTAGATATACTTTGATATACTTTGATACACTTTGATACACTTAGATAAACTTTGATACATTAGATATACTTTGATACACTTAGATATACTTTGATATACTTTGACACCCTTAGATATACTTTGATACACTTAGATAAACTTTGATATATTTTGATACACTTTGATACACTTAGATAAACTTTGATACACTTAGATATACTTTGATACAATTAGATATACTTTGATACACTTAGATATACTTTGATACACTTAGATATACATTGATACACTTAGATAAACTTTGATACATTTAGTTATACTTTGATACACTTAGATACACTTAGATATACTTTGATACACTTAGATATACTTTGATACATTTTGATACAATTAGATATACTTTGATACACTTAGATATACTTTGATATACTTTGATACACTTTGATACACTTAGATAAACTTTGATACACTTAGATATACTTTGATACACTTAGATATACTTTGATACATTTTGATACATTTAGGTATACTTTGATACTTTTTGATATACTTAGATACACTTAGATATACTTTGATACATTTTGATACATTTAGATATACTTTGATACACTTAGATATACTTTGATACACTTAGATATACTTTGATATACTTTGATGCACTTAGATATACTTTGATACACTTAGATATACTTTGATACATTTTGATACAATTAGATATACTTTGATACACTTAGATAAACTTTGATACACTTAGTTATACTTTGATACACTTAGATATACTTTGATACACTTAGATATACTTTGATACATTTTGATACATTTAGGTATACGTTGATACACTTAGATATACTTTGATATACTTTGATTTACTTTGATATACTTTGATACACTTTGATACACTTAGATAAACTTTGATACACTTAGATATACTTTGATACACTTAGATATACTTAGATACACTTAGATATACTTTGATACACTTTGATATACTTTGATACACTTTGATACACTTAGATATATTTAGATATACTTTGATACTCTTAAATATACTTTGATACATTTTGATTCACTTATATATACTTTGATACACTTAGATATACTTTGATATAATTTGATACACTTTGATACACTTAGATAAACTTTGATACACTTAGATATACTTTAATACACTTAGATATACTTTGATACACTTAGATATATTTTAATACACTTAGATATACTTTGATACATTTTGATACATTTAGATATACTTTGATACACTTAGATATACTTTGATATACTTTGACACCCTTAGATATACTTTGATACACTTAGATATACTTTGACACCCTTAGATATACTTTAATACACTTAGATATACTTTGATACACTTTGATACACTTAGATATACTTTGATATACTTTGATACACTTAAATATACTTTGATACATTTTTAAACACTTATATATACTTTGATACACTTAGATATATTTAGATATACTTTGATACTCTTAAATATACTTTGATACATTTTTAAACACTTATATATACTTTGATACACTTAGATATATTTAGATATACTTTGATACTCTTAAATATACTTTGATACATTTTGATACACTTATATATACTTTGATACACTTAGATATACTTTGATATAATTTGATACACTTTGATACACTTAGATAAACTTTGATACACTTAGATATACTTTAATACACTTAGATATACTTTGATACACTTAGATATACTTTGATACACTTAGATATACTTTGATACACTTAGATATATTTAGATATACTTTGATACTCTTAAATATACTTTGATACATTTTTAAACACTTATATATACTTTGATACACTTAGATATATTTAGATATACTTTGATACTCTTAAATATACTTTGATACATTTTGATACACTTATATATACTTTGGTACACTTAGATATACTTTGATACACTTAGATATACTTTGATATACTTTGATACACTTTGATACACTTAGATAAATTTTGATACACTTAAATATACTTTGATACACTTTGATACACTTTAATACACTTAGATAAACATTGATACACTTAGATATACTTTGATACACTTAGATATACTTTGATACATTTTGATATAATTTGATATACTTTGATACACTTTGATACACTTAGATAAACTTTGATACACTTAGATATACTTTGATACACTTAGATATACTTTGATACACTTAGATATACTTTGATATTTTTTGATACACTTAGATTTACTTTGATACACTTAGATATACTTTGATACACTTTGATATACTTTGATACACTTTGATACACTTAGATATACTTTGATACACTTAGATATACTTTGATACACTTTGATATACTTAGATACACTTTGATACACTTAGATATACTTTGATACACCTAGATACACTTAGATATACTTTGATACACTTAGATATACTTTGATACACTTAGATATACTTTGATACACTTATATATACTTTGACATACTTTGATACATTTTGATACATTTAGATATACTTTGATACACTTAGATATACTTTGATACACTTAGATATACTTTGATATACTTTGATGCACTTAGATATACTTTAATACACTTAGATATATTTTGATACACTTTGATACACTTAGATATACTTTGATATACTTTGATACACATTGATATACTTTGATATACTTTGATACACTTTGATACACTTAGATATACTTTGATACACTTAGATATACTTTGATACACTTTGATATACTTAGATACACTTAGATATACTTTGATACATTTTGATACATTTAGATATACTTTGATACACTTAGATATACTTTGATATACTTTGATACACTTTGATACACTAAGATAAACTTTAATACACTTAGATATACTTTGATACACTTAGATATACTTTGATACACTTAGATATACTTTGATATACTTTGACACCCTTAAATATACTTTGATACACTTAGATATACTTTGACACCCTTAGATATACTTTGATACACTTAGATATACTTTGATACACTTAGATATACTTTGATACATTTTGATACATTTAAATATACTTTGATACACTTAGATATACTTTGATATACTTTGACACCCTTAGATATACTTTGATACACTTAGATATACTTTGACACCCTTAGATATAATTTAATACACTTAGATATACTTTGATACACTTTGATACACTTAGATATACTTTGATATACTTTGTTACACTTAGATATACTTTTATACACTTAGATATACTTTTAAACACTTTGATACACTTAGATATACTTTGATACACTTATATATACTTTGACATACTTTAATGCACTTAGATATACTTTAATACACTTAGATATACTTTGATACACTTTGATACACTTAGATATACTTTGATATACTTTGATACACATTGATATACTTTGATATACTTTGATACACTTAGATATACTTTGATACACTTTGATACACTTTAATACACTTAGATAAACATTGATACACTTAGATATACTTTGATACACTTAGATATACTTTGATACATTTTGATACATTTAGATATACTTTGATACACTTAGATATACTTTGATATACTTTGATACACTTTGATACACTTAGATAAACTTTGATACATTAGATATACTTTGATACACTTAGATATACTTTGATATACTTTGACACCCTTAGATATACTTTGATACACTTAGATAAACTTTGATATATTTTGATACACTTTGATACACTTAGATAAACTTTGATACACTTAGATATACTTTGATACAATTAGATATACTTTGATACACTTAGATATACTTTGATACACTGAGATATACTTTGATACACTTAGATAAACTTTGATACATTTAGTTATACTTTGATACACTTAGATACACTTAGATATACTTTGATACACTTAGATATACTTTGATACATTTTGATACAATTAGATATACTTTGATACACTTAGATATACTTTGATATACTTTGATACACTTTGATACACTTAGATAAACTTTGATACACTTAGATATACTTTGATACACTTAGATATACTTTGATACATTTTGATACATTTAGGTATACTTTGATACTTTTTGATATACTTAGATACACTTAGATATACTTTGATACATTTTGATACATTTAGATATACTTTGATACACTTAGATATACTTTGATACACTTAGATATACTTTGATATACTTTGATGCACTTAGATATACTTTGATACACTTAGATATACTTTGATACATTTTGATACAATTAGATATACTTTGATACACTTAGATAAACTTTGATACACTTAGTTATACTTTGATACACTTAGATATACTTTGATACACTTAGATATACTTTGATACATTTTGATACAATTAGATATACTTTGATACACTTAGATATACTTTGATATACTTTGATACACTTTGATACACTTAGATAAACTTTGATACACTTAGATATACTTTGATACACTTAGATATACTTTGATACATTTTGATACATTTAGGTATACTTTGATACACTTAGATATACTTTGATATACTTTGATTTACTTTGATATACTTTGATACACTTTGATACACTTAGATAAACTTTGATACACTTAGATATACTTTGATACACTTAGATATACTTAGATACACTTAGATATACTTTGATACACTTTGATATACTTTGATACACTTTGATACACTTAGATATATTTAGATATACTTTGATACTCTTAAATATACTTTGATACATTTTGATTCACTTATATATACTTTGATACACTTAGATATACTTTGATATAATTTGATACACTTTGATACACTTAGATAAACTTTGATACACTTAGATATACTTTAATACACTTAGATATACTTTGATACACTTAGATATACTTTGATACACTTAGATATACTTTGATACATTTTGATACATTTAGATATACTTTGATACACTTAGATATACTTTGATATACTTTGACACCCTTAGATATACTATGATACACTTAGATATACTTTGACACCCTTAGATATACTTTAATACACTTAGATATACTTTGATACACTTAGATATACTTTGATACATTTTGATACATTTAAATATACTTTGATACACTTAGATATACTTTGATACACTTTGATACACTTAGATATACTTTGATATACTTTGATACACATTGATATACTTTGATATACTTTGATACACTTTGATACACTTAGATATACTTTGATACACTTAGATATACTTTGATACACTTTGATATACTTAGATACACTTAGATATACTTTGATACATTTTGATACATTTAGATATACTTTGATACACTTAGATATACTTTGATATACTTTGATACACTTTGATACACTAAGATAAACTTTAATACACTTAGATATACTTTGATACACTTAGATATACTTTGATACACTTAGATATACTTTGATATACTTTGACACCCTTAAATATACTTTGATACACTTAGATATACTTTGACACCCTTAGATATACTTTGATACACTTAGATATACTTTGATACACTTAGATATACTTTGATACATTTTGATACATTTAAATATACTTTGATACACTTAGATATACTTTGATATACTTTGACAACCTTAGATATACTTTGATACACTTAGATATACTTTGACACCCTTAGATATAATTTAATACACTTAGATATACTTTGATACACTTTGATACACTTAGATATACTTTGATATACTTTGATACACTTAGATATACTTTTATACACTTAGATATACTTTTAAACACTTTGATACACTTAGATATACTTTGATACACTTATATATACTTTGACATACTTTAATGCACTTAGATATACTTTAATACACTTAGATATACTTTGATACACTTTGATACACTTAGATATACTTTGATATACTTTGATACACATTGATATACTTTGATATACTTTGATACACTTAGATATACTTTGATACACTTTGATACACTTTAATACACTTAGATAAACATTGATACACTTAGATATACTTTGATACACTTAGATATACTTTGATACATTTTGATACATTTAGATATACTTTGATACACTTAGATATACTTTGATATACTTTGATACACTTTGATACACTTAGATAAACTTTGATACATTAGATATACTTTGATACACTTAGATATACTTTGATATACTTTGACACCCTTAGATATACTTTGATACACTTAGATAAACTTTGATATATTTTGATACACTTTGATACACTTAGATAAACTTTGATACACTTAGATATACTTTGATACACTTAGATAAACTTTGATACATTTAGTTATACTTTGATACACTTAGATACACTTAGATATACTTTGATACACTTAGATATACTTTGATACATTTTGATACAATTAGATATACTTTGATACACTTAGATATACTTTGATATACTTTGATACACTTTGATACACTTAGATAAACTTTGATACACTTAGATATACTTTGATACACTTAGATATACTTTGATACATTTTGATACATTTAGGTATACTTTAATACTTTTTGATATACTTAGATACACTTAGATATACTTTGATACATTTTGATACATTTAGATATACTTTGATACACTTAGATATACTTTGATACACTTAGATATACTTTGATATACTTTGATGCACTTAGATATACTTTGATACACTTAGATATACTTTGATACATTTTGATACAATTAGATATACTTTGATACACTTAGATAAACTTTGATACACTTAGTTATACTTTGATACACTTAGATATACTTTGATACACTTAGATATACTTTGATACATTTTGATACAATTAGATATACTTTGATACACTTAGATATACTTTGATATACTTTGATACACTTTGATACACTTAGATAAACTTTGATACACTTAAATATACTTTGATACACTTAGATATACTTTGATACATTTTGATACATTTAGGTACACTTTGATACACTTAGATATACTTTGATATACTTTGATTTACTTTGATATACTTTGATACACTTTGATACACTTAGATAAACTTTGATACACTTAGATATACTTTGATACACTTAGATATACTTAGATACACTTAGATATACTTTGATACACTTTGATATACTTTGATACACTTTGATACACTTAGATATATTTAGATATACTTTGATACTCTTAAATATACTTTGATACATTTTGATTCACTTATATATACTTTGATACACTTAGATATACTTTGATATAATTTGATACACTTTGATACACTTAGATAAACTTTGATACACTTAGATATACTTTAATACACTTAGATATACTTTGATACACTTAGATATACTTTGATACACTTAGATATACTTTGATACATTTTGATACATTTAGATATACTTTGATACACTTAGATATACTTTGATATACTTTGACACCCTTAGATATACTTTGATACACTTTGATACACTTAGATAAACTTTCATATACTTTGATACACTTTGATACACTTAGATAAACTTTGATACACTTAGATATACTTTGATACACTTATATATACTTTGATACACTTAGATATATTTAGATATATTTTGATACTCTTAAATATACTTTGATACATTTTGATACACTTATATATACTTTGGTACACTTAGATATACTTTGATACACTTAGATATACTTTGATATACTTTGATACACTTTGATACACTTAGATAAATTTTGATACACTTAAATATACTTTGATACACTTTGATACACTTTAATACACTTAGATAAACATTGATACACTTAGATATACTTTGATACACTTAGATATACTTTGATACATTTTGATATAATTTGATATACTTTGATACACTTTGATACACTTAGATAAACTTTGATACACTTAGATATACTTTGATACACTTAGATATACTTTGATACACTTAGATATACTTTGATACACTTAGATATACTTTGATACACTTAGATATACTTTGATACACTTATATATACTTTGACATACTTTGATACATTTTGATACATTTAGATATACTTTGATACACTTAGAAATACTTTGATACACTTAGATATACTTTGATATACTTTGATGCACTTAGATATACTTTAATACACTTAGATATATTTTGATACACTTTGATACACTTAGATATACTTTGATATACTTTGATACACATTGATATACTTTGATATACTTTGATACACTTTGATACACTTAGATATACTTTGATACACTTAGATATACTTTGATACACTTTGATATACTTAGATACACTTAGATATACTTTGATACATTTTGATACATTTAGATATACTTTGATACACTTAGATATACTTTGATATAATTTGATACACTTTGATACACTAAGATAAACTTTAATACACTTAGATATACTTTGATACACTTAGATATACTTTGATACACTTAGATATACTTTGATATACTTTGACACCCTTAAATATACTTTGATACACTTAGATATACTTTGACACCCTTAGATATACTTTGATACACTTAGATATACTTTGATACACTTAGATATACTTTGATACATTTTGATACATTTAAATATACTTTGATACACTTAGATATACTTTGATATACTTTGACACCCTTAGATATACTTTGATACACTTAGATATACTTTGACACCCTTAGATATACTTTAATACACTTAGATATACTTTGATACACTTTGATACACTTAGATATACTTTGATATACTTTGATACACTTAGATATACTTTTATACACTTAGATATACTTTTAAACACTTTGATACACTTAGATATACTTTGATACACTTATATATACTTTGACATACTTTAATGCACTTAGATATACTTTAATACACTTAGATATACTTTGATACACTTTGATACACTTAGATATACTTTGATATACTTTGATACACATTGATATACTTTGATATACTTTGATACACTTAGATATACTTTGATACACTTTGATACACTTTAATACACTTAGATAAACATTGATACACTTAGATATACTTTGATACACTTAGATATACTTTGATACATTTTGATACATTTAGATATACTTTGATACACTTAGATATACTTTGATATACTTTGATACACTTTGATACACTTAGATAAACTTTGATACATTAGATATACTTTGATACACTTAGATATACTTTGATATACTTTGACACCCTTAGATATACTTTGATACACTTAGATAAACTTTGATATATTTTGATACACTTTGATTCACTTAGATAAACTTTGATACACTTAGATATACTTTGATACAATTAGATATACTTTGATACACTTAGATATACTTTGATACACTTAGATATACTTTGATACACTTAGATAAACTTTGATACATTTAGTTATACTTTGATACACTTAGATACACTTAGATATACTTTGATACACTTAGATATACTTTGATACATTTTGATACAATTAGATATACTTTGATACACTTAGATATACTTTGATATACTTTGATACACTTTGATACACTTAGATAAACTTTGATACACTTAGATATACTTTGATACACTTAGATATACTTTGATACATTTTGATACATTTAGGTATACTTTGATACTTTTTGATATACTTAGATACACTTAGATATACTTTGATACATTTTGATACATTTAGATATACTTTGATACACTTAGATATACTTTGATACACTTAGATATACTTTGATATACTTTGATGCACTTAGATATACTTTGATACACTTAGATATACTTTGATACATTTTGATACAATTAGATATACTTTGATACACTTAGATAAACTTTGATACACTTAGTTATACTTTGATACACTTAGATATACTTTGATACACTTAGATCTACTTTGATACATTTTGATACAATTAGATATACTTTGATACACTTAGATATACTTTGATATACTTTGATACACTTTGATACACTTAGATAAACTTTGATACACTTAGATATACTTTGATACACTTAGATATACTTTGATACATTTTGATACATTTAGGTATACTTTGATACACTTAGATATACTTTGATATACTTTGATTTACTTTGATATACTTTGATACACTTTGATACACTTAGATAAACTTTGATACACTTAGATATACTTTGATACACTTAGATATACTTAGATACACTTAGATATACTTTGATACACTTTGATATACTTTGATACACTTTGATACACTTAGATATATTTAGATATACTTTGATACTCTTAAATATACTTTGATACATTTTGATTCACTTATATATACTTTGATACACTTAGATATACTTTGATATAATTTGATACACTTTGATACACTTAGATAAACTTTGATACACTTAGATATACTTTAATACACTTAGATATACTTTGATACACTTTGATACACTTAGATAAACTTTCATATACTTTGATACACTTTGATACACTTAGATAAACTTTGATACACTTAGATATACTTTGATACACTTATATATACTTTGATACACTTAGATATATTTAGATATACTTTGATACTCTTAAATATACTTTGATACATTTTGATACACTTATATATACTTTGGTACACTTAGATATACTTTGATACACTTAGATATACTTTGATATACTTTGATACACTTTGATACACTTAGATAAATTTTGATACACTTAAATATACTTTGATACACTTTGATACACTTTAATACACTTAGATAAACATTGATACACTTAGATATACTTTGATACACTTAGATATACTTTGATACATTTTGATATAATTTGATATACTTTGATACACTTTGATACACTTAGATAAACTTTGATACACTTAGATATACTTTGATACACTTAGATATACTTTGATACACTTAGATATACTTTGATACACTTATATATACTTTGACATACTTTGATACATTTTGATACATTTAGATATACTTTGATACACTTAGAAATACTTTGATACACTTAGATATACTTTGATATACTTTGATGCACTTAGATATACTTTAATACACTTAGATATATTTTGATACACTTTGATACACTTAGATATACTTTGATATACTTTGATACACATTGATATACTTTGATATACTTTGATACACTTTGATACACTTAGATATACTTTGATACACTTAGATATACTTTGATACACTTTGATATACTTAGATACACTTAGATATACTTTGATACATTTTGATACATTTAGATATACTTTGATACACTTAGATATACTTTGATATACTTTGATACACTTTGATACACTAAGATAAACTTTAATACACTTAGATATACTTTGATACACTTAGATATACTTTGATACACTTAGATATACTTTGATATACTTTGACACCCTTAAATATACTTTGATACACTTAGATATACTTTGACACCCTTAGATATACTTTGATACACTTAGATATACTTTGATACACTTAGATATACTGTGATACACTTAGATATACTTTGATACATTTTGATATAATTTGATATACTTTGATACACTTTGATACACTTAGATAAACTTTGATACACTTAGATATACTTTGATACACTTAGATATACTTTGATACACTTAGATATACTTTGATATACTTTGACACCCTTAGATATACTTTGATACACTTTGATACACTTAGATAAACTTTCATATACTTTGATACACTTTGATACACTTAGATAAACTTTGATACACTTAGATATACTTTGATACACTTATATATACTTTGATACACTTAGATATATTTAGATATACTTTGATACTCTTAAATATACTTTGATACATTTTGATACACTTATATATACTTTGGTACACTTAGATATACTTTGATACACTTAGATATACTTTGATATACTTTGATACACTTTGATACACTTTGATACACTTAGATAAATTTTGATACACTTAAATATACTTTGATACACTTTGATACACTTTAATACACTTAGATAAACATTGATACACTTAGATATACTTTGATACACTTAGATATACTTTGATACATTTTGATATAATTTGATATACTTTGATACACTTTGATACACTTAGATAAACTTTGATACACTTAGATATACTTTGATACACTTAGATATACTTTGATACACTTAGATATACTTTGATACACTTTGATATACTTTGATACACTTTGATACACTTAGATATACTTTGATACACTTATATAAACTTTGATACACTTTGATATACTTAGATACACTTTGATACACTTAGATATACTTTGATACACCTAGATACACTTAGATATACTTTGATACACTTAGATATACTTTGATACACTTAGATATACTTTGATACACTTATATATACTTTGACATACTTTGATACATTTTGATACATTTAGATATACTTTGATACACTTAGAAATACTTTGATACACTTAGATATACTTTGATATACTTTGATGCACTTAGATATACTTTAATACACTTAGATATATTTTGATACACTTTGATACACTTAGATATACTTTGATATACTTTGATACACATTGATATACTTTGATATACTTTGATACACTTTGATACACTTAGATATACTTTGATACACTTAGATATACTTTGATACACTTTGATATACTTAGATACACTTAGATATACTTTGATACATTTTGATACATTTAGATATACTTTGATACACTTAGATATACTTTGATATAATTTGATACACTTTGATACACTAAGATAAACTTTAATACACTTAGATATACTTTGATACACTTAGATATACTTTGATACACTTAGATATACTTTGATATACTTTGACACCCTTAAATATACTTTGATACACTTAGATATACTTTGACACCCTTAGATATACTTTGATACACTTAGATATACTTTGATACACTTAGATATACTTTGATACATTTTGATACATTTAAATATACTTTGATACACTTAGATATACTTTGATATACTTTGACACCCTTAGATATACTTTGATACACTTAGATATACTTTGACACCCTTAGATATACTTTAATACACTTAGATATACTTTGATACACTTTGATACACTTAGATATACTTTGATATACTTTGATACACTTAGATATACTTTTATACACTTAGATATACTTTTAAACACTTTGATACACTTAGATATACTTTGATACACTTATATATACTTTGACATACTTTAATGCACTTAGATATACTTTAATACACTTAGATATACTTTGATACACTTTGATACACTTAGATATACTTTGATATACTTTGATACACATTGATATACTTTGATATACTTTGATACACTTAGATATACTTTGATACACTTTGATACACTTTAATACACTTAGATAAACATTGATACACTTAGATATACTTTGATACACTTAGATATACTTTGATACATTTTGATACATTTAGATATACTTTGATACACTTAGATATACTTTGATATACTTTGATACACTTTGATACACTTAGATAAACTTTGATACATTAGATATACTTTGATACACTTAGATATACTTTGATATACTTTGACACCCTTAGATATACTTTGATACACTTAGATAAACTTTGATATATTTTGATACACTTTGATTCACTTAGATAAACTTTGATACACTTAGATATACTTTGATACAATTAGATATACTTTGATACACTTAGATATACTTTGATACACTTAGATATACTTTGATACACTTAGATAAACTTTGATACATTTAGTTATACTTTGATACACTTAGATACACTTAGATATACTTTGATACACTTAGATATACTTTGATACATTTTGATACAATTAGATATACTTTGATACACTTAGATATACTTTGATATACTTTGATACACTTTGATACACTTAGATAAACTTTGATACACTTAGATATACTTTGATACACTTAGATATACTTTGATACATTTTGATACATTTAGGTATACTTTGATACTTTTTGATATACTTAGATACACTTAGATATACTTTGATACATTTTGATACATTTAGATATACTTTGATACACTTAGATATACTTTGATACACTTAGATATACTTTGATATACTTTGATGCACTTAGATATACTTTGATACACTTAGATATACTTTGATACATTTTGATACAATTAGATATACTTTGATACACTTAGATAAACTTTGATACACTTAGTTATACTTTGATACACTTAGATATACTTTGATACACTTAGATCTACTTTGATACATTTTGATACAATTAGATATACTTTGATACACTTAGATATACTTTGATATACTTTGATACACTTTGATACACTTAGATAAACTTTGATACACTTAGATATACTTTGATACACTTAGATATACTTTGATACATTTTGATACATTTAGGTATACTTTGATACACTTAGATATACTTTGATATACTTTGATTTACTTTGATATACTTTGATACACTTTGATACACTTAGATAAACTTTGATACACTTAGATATACTTTGATACACTTAGATATACTTAGATACACTTAGATATACTTTGATACACTTTGATATACTTTGATACACTTTGATACACTTAGATATATTTAGATATACTTTGATACTCTTAAATATACTTTGATACATTTTGATTCACTTATATATACTTTGATACACTTAGATATACTTTGATATAATTTGATACACTTTGATACACTTAGATAAACTTTGATACACTTAGATATACTTTAATACACTTAGATATACTTTGATACACTTTGATACACTTAGATAAACTTTCATATACTTTGATACACTTTGATACACTTAGATAAACTTTGATACACTTAGATATACTTTGATACACTTATATATACTTTGATACACTTAGATATATTTAGATATACTTTGATACTCTTAAATATACTTTGATACATTTTGATACACTTATATATACTTTGGTACACTTAGATATACTTTGATACACTTAGATATACTTTGATATACTTTGATACACTTTGATACACTTAGATAAATTTTGATACACTTAAATATACTTTGATACACTTTGATACACTTTAATACACTTAGATAAACATTGATACACTTAGATATACTTTGATACACTTAGATATACTTTGATACATTTTGATATAATTTGATATACTTTGATACACTTTGATACACTTAGATAAACTTTGATACACTTAGATATACTTTGATACACTTAGATATACTTTGATACACTTAGATATACTTTGATACACTTTGATATACTTTGATACACTTTGATACACTTAGATATACTTTGATACACTTAGATATACTTTGATACACTTTGATATACTTAGATACACTTTGATACACTTAGATATACTTTGATACACCTAGATACACTTAGATATACTTTGATACACTTAGATATACTTTGATACACTTATATATACTTTGACATACTTTGATACATTTTGATACATTTAGATATACTTTGATACACTTAGAAATACTTTGATACACTTAGATATACTTTGATATACTTTGATGCACTTAGATATACTTTAATACACTTAGATATATTTTGATACACTTTGATACACTTAGATATACTTTGATATACTTTGATACACATTGATATACTTTGATATACTTTGATACACTTTGATACACTTAGATATACTTTGATACACTTAGATATACTTTGATACACTTTGATATACTTAGATACACTTAGATATACTTTGATACATTTTGATACATTTAGATATTCTTTGATACACTTAGATATACTTTGATATACTTTGATACACTTTGATACACTAAGATAAACTTTAATACACTTAGATATACTTTGATACACTTAGATATACTTTGATACACTTAGATATACTTTGATATACTTTGACACCCTTAAATATACTTTGATACACTTAGATATACTTTGACACCCTTAGATATACTTTGATACACTTAGATATACTTTGATACACTTAGATATACTTTGATACATTTTGATACATTTAAATATACTTTGATACACTTAGATATACTTTGATATACTTTGACACCCTTAGATATACTTTGATACACTTAGATATACTTTGACACCCTTAGATATACTTTAATACACTTAGATATACTTTGATACACTTTGATAAACTTAGATATACTTTGATATACTTTGATACACTTAGATATACTTTTATACACTTAGATATACTTTTAAACACTTTGATACACTTAGATATACTTTGATACACTTATATATACTTTGACATACTTTAATGCACTTAGATATACTTTAATACACTTAGATATACTTTGATACACTTTGATACACTTAGATATACTTTGATATACTTTGATACACATTGATATACTTTGATATACTTTGATACACTTAGATATACTTTGATACACTTTGATACACTTTGATACACTTTGATACACTTTAATACACTTAGATAAACATTGATACACTTAGATATACTTTGATACACTTAGATATACTTTGATACATTTTGATACATTTAGATATACTTTGATACACTTAGATATACTTTGATATACTTTGATACACATTGATACACTTAGATAAACTTTGATACATTAGATATACTTTGATACACTTAGATATACTTTGATATACTTTGACACCCTTAGATATACTTTGATACACTTAGATAAACTTTGATATATTTTGATACACTTTGATTCACTTAGATAAACTTTGATACACTTAGATATACTTTGATACAATTAGATATACTTTGATACACTTAGATATACTTTGATACACTTAGATATACTTTGATACACTTAGATAAACTTTGATACATTTAGTTATACTTTGATACACTTAGATACACTTAGATATACTTTGATACACTTAGATATACTTTGATACATTTTGATACAATTAGATATACTTTGATACACTTAGATATACTTTGATATACTTTGATACACTTTGATACACTTAGATAAACTTTGATACACTTAGATATACTTTGATACACTTAGATATACTTTGATACATTTTGATACATTTAGGTATACTTTGATACTTTTTGATATACTTAGATACACTTAGATATACTTTGATACATTTTGATACATTTAGATATACTTTGATACACTTAGATATACTTTGATACACTTAGATATACTTTGATATACTTTGATGCACTTAGATATACTTTGATACACTTAGATATACTTTGATACATTTTGATACAATTAGATATACTTTGATACACTTAGATAAACTTTGATACACTTAGTTATACTTTGATACACTTAGATATACTTTGATACACTTAGATCTACTTTGATACATTTTGATACAATTAGATATACTTTGATACACTTAGATATACTTTGATATACTTTGATACACTTTGATACACTTAGATAAACTTTGATACACTTAGATATACTTTGATACACTTAGATATACTTTGATACATTTTGATACATTTAGGTATACTTTGATACACTTAGATATACTGATTAAACATCTTTTTATTTAATTAAAAATAAGTAGATTTTATTTTATTGTATTAAAAAAATATTCATTTTATCTTAATAACTCAATTTGTAGTTTCATAAATATTTAAAACTTTGTATTCCATTTGTTAGAATAATTCTCATGAAATGGTTTCATTCATTCATTGTAGTTAGTTAAGTAAATCACTCATAGATAGGGTAAGCTGCCAGGTTGGGTGCAATGGTCATGCTGGACGGTCTCAACGGTTGCTTCAGTGGTCAGAGTGTGGACAGAGACAGAGACAGAATGTGACATGTGCTTTTGTGCTTGGACTGAAGAGAAGATTTTTCACCATGTAGTCGTGAGTCAGACATTTACAGACATTAATTTCAAGGGTCATCAGCATCCCTTTCTCATTATTTATTAATTTTCTAAGGGTCAGCAGTATCCCTGCATATTTTCAACAAACTTTTATATTCAGTGTGCTGTACACAATTGTGCAATCCTGAACAAGCTCCAATACAGTACAGTAGTCACTAACTGAGGCTAATAGAGCCACTGCAGCTCAATTCTTCAACCATCTGTGGTCTAGTGGTCAGAGCATTGGACTTTCATTCTCAGAGTCCTGGGTTCCATCCTACCTGGCAGCAATATCTTTTTGCTCTTTTAAAAATTGTTTAAATATCAATTGTAACATTTTATTTTCATTTAAGGGTTATTTCATTTTATTTGTAAGCATAGGCTAATGGTTATTTTCTTTAATACATTTCATTTTGTCATAAATTGTGTTTTGTTATTTTTCACAGCAATCAAGTCTCAGGAATTAGCATAAAATTTCATAAGAGGTTAGAGTTAGGATTTTATTGTTTTAAAAGGCCTTAAATTTCCTCTTTGGCTTCAACATAGTGGTCCTTCGAGCCGGATTTTGATTAGTTGTGGAATATTACCAAATAAATATTATTTGTTCACTTATTAATCAATTGAATTGTGTAAATTTGTTTATACTTGATTACTGTTTATTACTGTATTCTTTACTCATTATTTTATTGTACACTTTGCATTTCAAACTCAAATTGATAACAGCCATCAACAGAATAGTTGTTCAAATATTACATAGTATATGATTTATTGTTGAAATTTCACAGACATTTCAGAACAATTGTATGTTGTATAGAATAAGTTTTAACTATTTTACTTGTCATGGTCCACTGTTTATTTGTCATTAGTATTTTCATAAGATGTATTTTGTTCATTTAATGTTTCATTGCAGGTCAGCACTTACAATCTGTTTTCAATCGTTTATAACTAATTGAATGGTTTCATACTAATGCACTTTTCAGTAGGTAGGTCTACTATTGTACAAGCTGTTTAATCATACTGCAGCCGAACTAAATTAATATTTTTTCATTCATTTTCAATTTTCCTTTGAACCAAAAACCTATCCCAGTCCAACATGGATGCCGAAGAGTTCAAACGCAAGGCTACCACTTTGAAAAGGAAATTAGTAGATAGTTTCAAGGAAGTTCAAGTAATAAATGAAAAGGGCAGAGCAGCACTCAACAATTAAGGACCAACATAATTCCTTCAAGGGCATGTTTAAGGTTCTTGAGAAATATTATTCAAGATTTGAAAATATTTGGGATGAGCTCACAGACCTGTATGAAACTGAGAAGTCTACTGGGAAACAAACCTTTCCTCAAGAAGATGACCTAACAATGCAAACTAAAGCTAAACGTTACTACTATGAAGCACACACTTCACATGAAACTATTCTCTCAGAGGTTAGCACTACTTCATCAAGGCAGAGTATGGGACTTAATGAATCTTTGTCACCAGAAGCCAGAAGCAACAAACATTTGCCTCGCATTAATCTTCCACATTTCAATGGCCAGATTACGAATTGGCCCAAGTTTCGAGATGCCTTCACTTCCATTATCCATAATGATGCCTTATTATCAAAAATGGAGAAATTTCACTATCTCGTCTCTTCTTTAGGGGGAACTGCCTCTGCAGTGATAAGACATCTTCCTTTGGTTGACGACAACTATGATATTGCATGGAAGGCTTTAAATGAAACTTTCAATAACAAGCGAATGCTTGCTTCAAATTACCTCAATCAATTGATGGCATTCAAACCACAACAGGGGAAGACAACTGTAGATTCACTTCAGTCATTCCTTTCTCAAATTTCAGATAATATTGCTGCATTTAAACTTTTGAAAATACCTGACGAAGGTGACTTCATTCTGTTTCATATAGCAGTTAGGCTGTTGGATCATACAACTCGAGAGCAATTTGAGTTGCAGCATAAAGGAAAAGATTTTCCTGTTTTCAATGATTTGACTAAATTTCTCCGTGAACGCTCTCTAGCTCTTCAGTTGGCTGGAGGAAACACACAACAATTGGAGATAAGGCCATCTACTTCTGGGAAGAATAGTGGGAGCTTCAAACCATAAAATAGTCGTAACTTGAAGACTTCACTCATATCCAGCTCTTTGCCTAAATCCTCGGCTAACTCCGACAGCAATGATGTATGCTTCATATGCCAAAGGGGGTCTCATGCTCTATTCAAATGCAATAAATTTGCTGATGCATCAGTTGATGATAGACATAAAATGTTGAAGTCTTGGCGTGGATGTAGAAACTGCCTGTCATACTATCACTCAACCAATAGATGCAATTCTAAATGGTCTTGCAAGGTCTGCAAGAAGAGGCATAATTCACTTTTGCATCTACCCGTTCCTGATAGCAATACATCCTCTTTGGAACATGAAGATACAACCGCAATCAAGGCTCATGTTGTGAATCCACCAGATTCTTCATTAACAGCAACCCTGCCTGAACAAAGTCAAGTCTTGTTGGGTACAGTTGTTGCTGAAATTCAGGATGTTCATGGCAACTTCACTCAAGTGAGACTCGTAGTGGACTCAGGTAGTCAGCACTCATTCATCACAAAGAAATGTGCAAATAAACTTGGCTTGATAATTAAATCATTCCCTCACAAAATCAGTGCTATTGGCCAGACAGTTTTTAATGGCACTAAAGGCAAAGTACGCTGTCAACTTAAACCACGCAACTTGCAGTCACCTATTGTCGAAACTGAAGCAATAGTTGTAAACAACATTACATCTCACTTACCTAATTTTGTCATGCCCTCCAATATTTGGAAAAATTACGCTACCTTTGACTTAGCTGACCCTAAGTTTTGGCAACCAGGTCCTGTAGATTTTCTGCTGGGATCAGATTTGTTCTCAGATATTTGGGATGGATCCACCGTGACAGTACAAGACAACCAGCCAAGGCTCTTTTCTTCTATATTTGGTTATATAGTCATAGGACGAGTTTCTGGAACTTGTTTATTATCCGTTGATGGTAACAACTCCTTCTTCACTGTTAACAATGAAGCTCATGACTTGAGACAACAGATCCAACGCTTTTGGGAACTTGAAGAGCCCCATACTGACATTAGTTTCACAAACCCTGAAGACGAAGCATGTGAAGCTCATTTCAAGAACACACACTTCAGGATGGACGATGGTCAATATGTTGTACGCCTACCTTTCAAGACGCCTAGTCCACAATTAGGAAATTTTGAAGGAACATCACTGAAGAGATTCTACAATCTTGAAGGAAAACTTATTAAAGACAAGAATTTGATGTCAGAGTATTATGATTTCATGAAAGACTATCAAGATCTGGGTCACATGAATGTCACAACTTCCCCTTCAAAGTATGTCATTTCTCACCACTGTGTGGTAAAAGAGGATAGAGGCAAAACAAAATTACGTGTTGTCTTTGACGCTTCTGCTCAGTCATCGCCCTTTCCTTCTTTGAACAGCCAACTCATGGTGGGTGCAAAGCTGCAACAAGACATTAGGGACATTCTTCTGAGATTTCGTTTGCACCCAGTTGTCTTCGTGGCTGATATTGTCAAAATGTATCGGCAAATTTTGGTTGACCCGCAGGACAGGTCCTACCAACACATTTATTGGAGATTTAATCCAGCAGACCCAATAAAAAAGTATGAATTGTGCACTGTAACGTATGGATTGACTTCTGCACCCTTTCTAGCACTTAGAGTTATGAAGCAACTCGCTTTAGACGAAGGCGAGAACCATCCAAGAGCTGCTCAAGCTATATCGCAGGATATGTATGTGGATGATATAGTGACTGGCACATCTTCACTGAATGAAGCTTTGAAGCTTCAACAAGAAACTATCCAATTATTAGAAAAAGGACACTTTTCACTAAGTAAATGGGCAAGTAACCAAGAAGAACTTTTAAAAGTGGCCAATTCAGGACAACAAGCAGACTCAGTCAACTTCTCTTCAAACGAAGACTCTAGTGTGAATATATTAGGACTTCATTGGGATCCAACAAATGATGTCTTCATTTTTAAGCTTCAGGACTTCTCTCCAGCATCTACCAAGCGATCTATCCTATCTACTGTTGCTAAAATATATGACCCTTTAGGATTCCTGGCACCAGTTACATTTTTAGCCAAAGGGATCATGCAGGAGTTATGGAAGCTTGGCTTGAATTGGGATGAAGAAATACCCTTTCATCTTAAATCAGTTTGGGAAGAGTTCATCAAACAGCTTAGGAATTTGTCAGACCTCACCATACCAAGACTTGTTGTACCCAACAAACCCCTTTCTTATCAACTAGTGGGATTTTCAGACGCATCAGCACAAGGATACTGTGCTACACTGTATCTCAGAGTCGTCAGTGAGGACCAAATATCCACACACCTTCTCGTCGCTAAAACTAAATTAGCACCAATCAAAACTGTCTCTATACCCCGTCTTGAATTGTGTGGGGCACATCTTTTAGCTAGACTTCATTCTTCAGTATCCAAGATGTTTTCTCTAAATACTGCAATCAAGTTCGAAGATCCAGTCTTCTTTACCGATGCATCAATTGTATTGAGTTGGCTCCATATGCCACTTTACAAGCTCAAGGTTTTCATCTCAAATAGAGTGTCACAAATTACAGAGCTCACATCGTTGTCATGTTGGCGACATGTACGTACAAGTGAGAATCCAAGTGATTGTGGATCAAGGGGATTGTCGGTCGACAAGCTCAAGAACAACAGTTTATGGTGGCATGGTCCCCAATGGCTATGTCAACATGCAGAAGAATGGCCGAAATCAAATGTGGACCTGACATTACAAACTGAACTCCCAGACCTGAAGATTGAACACACTACATTGATGTCTACTGACTCAGAACCTCTCATCATAACCTTCATCTCATCACAATCATCATATTACAAGATCTTGACAGCAATTGCTTGGTGGAAAAGATTTATAACTAATGCAATGGCAAAAATAAATTCTGGTCAAATTCGCATCGGTCCACTACACCCTTCTGAAATGAGGGAAGCTTTAATTTATGTAGTGAATAAGCTTCAGTCACACTACATATTTCAAGACAACACTTGCAACAAGGAAGAAATAGCCAATTCCAAGTTTTCCAACCTCTCTCCATTCTTCGATGAAAATGGCACCCTTAGAGTTGGCGGAAGACTAAACAGAGCTTCACTTCCTTCCAATCAACGACATCCTATTCTGCTGCCAAAGTGTCACTTCACTACTTTGCTTGTGGACTATTATCATAAGCTGTATTTACACCCAGGACCTGGTCTCTTGCAAGCATTAATTCAGCTTCGATTCTGGATACCTGCATTACGAAGTCTCGTTCGTCATCGCACATTCAAGTGTTTGACTTGCTACAAAGACAAGGCAAAGAACCTCACACCCAGAATGGCTGATCTTCCTCCATCAAGAGTAAATCCGAGTAGAGCCTTTCTTCATGTAGGTATTGATTTTGCTGGTCCATTCCCCATGAGAGAATCTCAACGAAGGAAAGCGGCAGTCACTAAAGCCTACCTTTGTGTCTTTGTATGTATGGCTACCAAAGCCGTTCATTTGGAAATCGTCAGTGCGCTGAGTACAGATGCATTTCTGGCTGCTCTCAATAGATTTATTGGTCGCAGGGGACTCCCCGAACAGTGTTACTCAGACTGTGGCACAAATTTTCAGGGAGCTGCTAACAAGTTGAGAGAGTTTGGGTCTTGGTATCGCCAACAGTCAACTCAAGAGGACATACTTCATCAAGCAACCAAATTGGAAATAAAGTGGAACTTTAATCCTCCTTCAGCACCCCACTTCGGAGGTCTCTGGGAAGCTGCCGTGAAGTCAGCGAAGACACTTCTCCGAAGAGTGGCAGGTGACACACCACTCACATATGAGGAGCTCACAACTTGGTTTATCAGAATTGAAGCTGTTTTAAACTCCAGACCTTTATGTCCGTTGTCATCATCTCCTGAAGAAACTGAGTTCCTATCACCTGGCCATTTTTTGATTGGGACATCACTCCTTGCCACCCCTGAACCGTCACTTTTAGATACTAAAGTATCATCTTTATCTCGTTGGCAATTGCTACTAAGAATGACTCAACACTTCTGGCAAAGATGGAGGGTTGAATACCTTACGTTCCTACAAAAGAGGAACAAATGGACCAAGAACTATGAGAATGCAAAAGTAGGCGATCTTGTCTTGCTAAAAGAGCCAAATGCCCCTGTTCTTCAATGGCCTTTGGCGAGAATTACACACGTGCACCCAGGTGAAGACGGTATTGTCAGAGTTTTGACAGTAAAGTGTGGACGTTCTGAGTTGAGAAGACCTGCAGTCAAAGTTGTTCCTCTCCTTCCCCTCCATACCAGTCACTTTGATTAAGTACCAAAATCAGTAGAAATTTCTTTGGAAATTTCGGTGGGGAGTATGATTAAACATCTTTTTATTTAATTAAAAATAAGTAGATTTTATTTTATTGTATTTAAAAAATATTCATTTTATCTTAATAACTCAATTTGTAGTTTCATAAATATTTAAAACTTTGTATTCCATTTGTTAGAATAATTCTCATGAAATGGTTTCATTCATTCATTGTAGTTAGTTAAGTAAATCACTCATAGATAGGGTAAGCTGCCAGGTTGGGTGCAATGGTCATGCTGGACGGTCTCAACGGTTGCTTCAGTGGTCAGAGTGTGGACAGAGACAGAGACAGAATGTGACATGTGCTTTTGTGCTTGGACTGAAGAGAAGATTTTTCACCATGTAGTCGTGAGTCAGACATTTACAGACATTAATTTCAAGGGTCATCAGCATCCCTTTCTCATTATTTATTAATTTTCTAAGGGTCAGCAGTATCCCTGCATATTTTCAACAAACTTTTATATTCAGTGTGCTGTACACAATTGTGCAATCCTGAACAAGCTCCAATACAGTACAGTAGTCACTAACTGAGGCTAATAGAGCCACTGCAGCTCAATTCTTCAACCATCTGTGGTCTAGTGGTCAGAGCATTGGACTTTCATTCTCAGAGTCCTGGGTTCCATCCTACCTGGCAGCAATATCTTTTTGCTCTTTTAAAAATTGTTTAAATATCAATTGTAACATTTTATTTTCATTTAAGGGTTATTTCATTTTATTTGTAAGCATAGGCTAATGGTTATTTTCTTTAATACATTTCATTTTGTCATAAATTGTGTTTTGTTATTTTTCACAGCAATCAAGTCTCAGGAATTAGCATAAAATTTCATAAGAGGTTAGAGTTAGGATTTTATTGTTTTAAAAGGCCTTAAATTTCCTCTTTGGCTTCAACATATACTTTGATATACTTTGATTTACTTTGATATACTTTGATACACTTTGATACACTTAGATAAACTTTGATACACTTAGATATACTTTGATACACTTAGATATACTTAGATACACTTAGATATACTTTGATACACTTTGATATACTTTGATACACTTTGATACACTTAGATATATTTAGATATACTTTGATACTCTTAAATATACTTTGATACATTTTGATTCACTTATATATACTTTGATACACTTAGATATACTTTGATATAATTTGATACACTTTGATACACTTAGATAAACTTTGATACACTTAGATATACTTTAATACACTTAGATATACTTTGATACACTTAGATATACTTTGATACACTTAGATATACTTTGATACACTTAGATATATTTAGATATACTTTGATACTCTTAAATATACTTTGATACATTTTTAAACACTTATATATACTTTGATACACTTAGATATATTTAGATATACTTTGATACTCTTAAATATACTTTGATACATTTTGATACACTTATATATACTTTGGTACACTTAGATATACTTTGATACACTTAGATATACTTTGATATACTTTGATACACTTTGATACACTTAGATAAATTTTGATACACTTAGATATACTTTGATACACTTTGATACACTTTAATACACTTAGATAAACATTGATACACTTAGATATACTTTGATACACTTAGATATACTTTGATACATTTTGATATAATTTGATATACTTTGATACACTTTGATACACTTAGATAAACTTTGATACACTTAGATATACTTTGATACACTTAGATATACTTTGATACACTTAGATATACTTTGATATACTTTGACACCCTTAGATATACTTTGATACACTTTGATACACTTAGATAAACTTTGATATACTTTGATACACTTTGATACACTTAGATAAACTTTGATACACTTAGATATACTTTGATACACTTAGATATACTTTGATACACTTAGATATACTTTGATACACTTAGATATACTTTGATACACTTTGATATACTTTAATACACTTTGATATACTTTGATATAAATTGATACACTTTGATACACTTAGATATACTTTGATACATTTTGATACAATTAGATATACTTTGATACACTTAGATATACTTTGATATACTTTGATACACTTTGATACACTTAGATAAACTTTGATACACTTAGATATACTTTGATACACTTAGATATACTTTGATACACTTAGATATACTTTGATACATTTTGATACATTTAGGTATACTTTGATACACTTAGATATACTTTGATATACTTTGATATACTTTGATACACTTTGATACACTTAGATAAACTTTGATACACTTAGATATACTTTGATACACTTAGATATACTTTGATACACTTAGATATACTTTGATACATTTTGATACATTTAGATATACTTTGATACACTTAGATATACTTTGATACACTTAGATATACTTTGATATACTTTGATGCACTTAGATATACTTTAATACACTTAGATATACTTTGATACACTTTGATACACTTAGATATACTTTGATATACTTTGATACACATTGATATACTTTGATATACTTTGATACACTTAGATATACTTTGATATTTTTTGATACACTTAGATTTACTTTGATACACTTAGATATACTTTGATACACTTTGATATACTTTGATACACTTTGATACACTTAGATATACTTTGATACACTTAGATATACTTTGATACACTTTGATATACTTAGATACACTTTGATACACTTAGATATACTTTGATACACCTAGATACACTTAGATATACTTTGATACACTTAGATATACTTTGATACACTTAGATATACTTTGATACACTTTGATATACTTTGATACACTTTGATACACTTAGATATACTTTGATACACTTAGATATACTTTAATACACTTTGATACACTTATATATACTTTGACATACTTTGATACATTTTGATACATTTAGATATACTTTGATACACTTAGATATACTTTGATACACTTAGATATACTTTGATATACTTTGATGCACTTAGATATACTTTAATACACTTAGATATATTTTGATACACTTTGATACACTTAGATATACTTTGATATACTTTGATACACATTGATATACTTTGATATACTTTGATACACTTTGATACACTTAGATATACTTTGATACACTTAGATATACTTTAATACACATTGATGTACTTAGATACACTTAGATATACTTTGATACATTTTGATACATTTAGATATACTTTGATACACTTAGATATACTTTGATATACTTTGATACACTTTGATACACTAAGATAAACTTTAATACACTTAGATATACTTTGATACACTTAGATATACTTTGATACACTTAGATATACTTAGATATACTTTGATACACTTAGATATACTTTGATACACTTAGATATACTTTGATACACTTAGATATACTTTGATACACTTAGATATACTTTGATACACTTTGATACACTTAGATATACTTTGATATACTTTGATACACTTAGATATACTTTGATACACTTAGATATACTTTGATACATTTTGATACATTTAAATATACTTTGATACACTTAGATATACTTTGATATACTTTGACACCCTTAGATATACTTTGATACACTTAGATATACTTTGACACCCTTAGATATACTTTAATACACTTAGATATACTTTGATACACTTTGATACACTTAGATATACTTTGATATACTTTGATACACTTAGATATACATTTATACACTTAGATATACTTTTAAACACTTTGATACACTTAGATATACTTTGATACACTTATATATACTTTGACATACTTTAATGCTCTTAGATATACTTTAATACACTTAGATATACTTTGATACACTTTGATACACTTAGATATACTTTGATATACTTTGATACACATTGATATACTTTGATATACTTTGATACACTTAGATATACTTTGATACAATTTGATACACTTTAATACACTTAGATAAACATTGATACACTTAGATATACTTTGATACACTTAGATATACTTTGATACATTTTGATACATTTAGATATACTTTAATACACTTAGATATACTTTGATATACTTTGATACACTTTGATACACTTAGATAAACTTTGATACATTAGATATACTTTGATACACTTAGATATACTTAGATACACTTAGATATACTTTGATACACTTTGATATACTTTGATACACTTTGATACACTTAGATATATTTAGATATACTTTGATACTCTTAAATATACTTTGATACATTTTGATTCACTTATATATACTTTGATACACTTAGATATACTTTGATATAATTTGATACACTTTGATACACTTAGATAAACTTTGATACACTTAGATATACTTTAATACACTTAGATATACTTTGATACACTTAGATATACTTTGATACACTTAGATATACTTTGATACATTTAGATATATTTAGATATACTTTGATACTCTTAAATATACTTTGATACATTTTTAAACACTTATATATAATTTGATACACTTAGATATATTTAGATATACTTTGATACTCTTAAATATACTTTGATACATTTTGATACACTTATATATACTTTGGTACACTTAGATATACTTTGATACACTTAGATATACTTTGATATACTTTGATACACTTTGATACACTTAGATAAATTTTGATACACTTAGATATACTTTGATACACTTTGATACACTTTAATACACTTAGATAAACATTGATACACTTAGATATACTTTGATACACTTAGATATACTTTGATACATTTTGATATAATTTGATATACTTTGATACACTTTGATACACTTAGATAAACTTTGATACACTTAGATATACTTTGATACACTTAGATATACTTTGATACACTTAGATATACTTTGATATACTTTGACACCCTTAGATATACTTTGATACACTTTGATACACTTAGATAAACTTTGATATACTTTGATACACTTTGATACACTTAGATAAACTTTGATACACTTAGATATACTTTGATACACTTAGATATACTTTGATACACTTAGATATACTTTGATACACTTTGATATACTTTGATACACTTTGATACACTTAGATATACTTTGATACACTTAGATATACTTTGATACACTTTGATATACTTAGATACACTTTGATACACTTAGATATACTTTGATATACCTAGATACACTTAGATATACTTTGATACACTTAGATATACTTTGATACACTTTGATATACTTTAATACACTTTGATATACTTTGATATAAATTGATACACTTTGATACACTTAGATATACTTTGATACATTTTGATACAATTAGATATACTTTGATACACTTAGATATACTTTGATATACTTTGATACACTTTGATACACTTAGATAAACTTTGATACACTTAGATATACTTTGATACACTTAGATATACTTTGATACACTTAGATATACTTTGATACATTTTGATACATTTAGGTATACTTTGATACACTTAGATATACTTTGATATACTTTGATATACTTTGATACACTTTGATACACTTAGATAAACTTTGATACACTTAGATATACTTTGATACACTTAGATATACTTTGATACACTTAGATATACTTTGATACATTTTGATACATTTAGATATACTTTGATACACTTAGATATACTTTGATACACTTAGATATACTTTGATATACTTTGATGCACTTAGATATACTTTAATACACTTAGATATACTTTGATACACTTTGATACACTTAGATATACTTTGATATACTTTGATACACATTGATATACTTTGATATACTTTGATACACTTAGATATACTTTGATATTTTTTGATACACTTAGATTTACTTTGATACACTTAGATATACTTTGATACACTTTGATATACTTTGATACACTTTGATACACTTAGATATACTTTGATACACTTAGATATACTTTGATACACTTTGATATACTTAGATACACTTTGATACACTTAGATATACTTTGATACACCTAGATACACTTAGATATACTTTGATACACTTAGATATACTTTGATACACTTAGATATACTTTGATACACTTTGATATACTTTGATACACTTTGATACACTTAGATATACTTTGATACACTTAGATATACTTTAATACACTTTGATACACTTATATATACTTTGACATATTTTGATACATTTTGATACATTTAGATATACTTTGATACACTTAGATATACTTTGATACACTTAGATATACTTTGATATACTTTGATGCACTTAGATATACTTTAATACACTTAGATATATTTTAATACACTTTGATACACTTAGATATACTTTGATATACTTTGATACACATTGATATACTTTGATATACTTTGATACACTTTGATACACTTAGATATACTTTGATACACTTAGATATACTTTGATACACTTTGATATACTTAGATACACTTAGATATACTTTGATACATTTTGATACATTTAGATATACTTTGATACACTTAGATATACTTTGATATACTTTGATACACTTTGATACACTAAGATAAACTTTAATACACTTAGATATACTTTGATACACTTAGATATACTTTGATATACTTTGACACCCTTAAATATACTTTGATACACTTAGATATACTTTGACACCCTTAGATATACTTTGATACACTTAGATATACTTTGATACACTTTGATACACTTAAATATACTTTGATATACTTTGATACACTTAGATATACTTTGATACACTTAGATATACTTTGATACATTTTGATACATTTAAATATACTTTGATACACTTAGATATACTTTGATATACTTTGACACCCTTAGATATACTTTGATACACTTAGATATACTTTGACACCCTTAGATATACTTTAATACACTTAGATATACTTTGATACACTTTGATACACTTAGATATACTTTGATATACTTTGATACACTTAGATATACTTTTATACACTTAGATATACTTTTAAACACTTTGATACACTTAGATATACTTTGATACACTTATATATACTTTGACATACTTTAATGCACTTAGATATACTTTAATACACTTAGATATACTTTAATACACTTTGATACACTTAGATATACTTTGATATACTTTGATACACATTGATATACTTTGATATACTTTGATACACTTAGATATACTTTGATACAATTTGATACACTTT
Source organism: Macrosteles quadrilineatus (assembly GCF_028750875.1). Taxonomy (NCBI): domain Eukaryota; kingdom Metazoa; phylum Arthropoda; class Insecta; order Hemiptera; family Cicadellidae; genus Macrosteles; species Macrosteles quadrilineatus. Next base: position 96,068,816 of record NW_026542597.1, on the reverse strand, counting down.
AATACACTTAGATAAACATTGATACACTTAGATATACTTTGATACACTTAGATATACTTTGATACACTTAGATATACTTTGATACATTTAGATATATTTAGATATACTTTGATACTCTTAAATATACTTTGATACATTTTTAAACACTTATATATAATTTGATACACTTAGATATATTTAGATATACTTTGATACTCTTAAATATACTTTGATACATTTTGATACACTTATATATACTTTGGTACACTTAGATATACTTTGATACACTTAGATATACTTTGATATACTTTGATACACTTTGATACACTTAGATAAATTTTGATACACTTAGATATACTTTGATACACTTTGATACACTTTAATACACTTAGATAAACATTGATACACTTAGATATACTTTGATACACTTAGATATACTTTGATACATTTTGATATAATTTGATATACTTTGATACACTTTGATACACTTAGATAAACTTTGATACACTTAGATATACTTTGATACACTTAGATATACTTTGATACACTTAGATATACTTTGATATACTTTGACACCCTTAGATATACTTTGATACACTTTGATACACTTAGATAAACTTTGATATACTTTGATACACTTTGATACACTTAGATGAACTTTGATACACTTAGATATACTTTGATACACTTAGATATACTTTGATACACTTAGATATACTTTGATACACTTTGATATACTTTGATACACTTTGATACACTTAGATATACTTTGATACACTTAGATATACTTTGATACACTTTGATATACTTAGATACACTTTGATACACTTAGATATACTTTGATATACCTAGATACACTTAGATATACTTTGATACACTTAGATATACTTTGATACACTTTGATATACTTTAATACACTTTGATATACTTTGATATAAATTGATACACTTTGATACACTTAGATATACTTTGATACATTTTGATACAATTAGATATACTTTGATACACTTAGATATACTTTGATATACTTTGATACACTTTGATACACTTAGATAAACTTTGATACACTTAGATATACTTTGATACACTTAGATATACTTTGATACACTTAGATATACTTTGATACATTTTGATACATTTAGGTATACTTTGATACACTTAGATATACTTTGATATACTTTGATATACTTTGATACACTTTGATACACTTAGATAAACTTTGATACACTTAGATATACTTTGATACACTTAGATATACTTTGATACACTTAGATATACTTTGATACATTTTGATACATTTAGATATACTTTGATACACTTAGATATACTTTGATACACTTAGATATACTTTGATATACTTTGATGCACTTAGATATACTTTAATACACTTAGATATACTTTGATACACTTTGATACACTTAGATATACTTTGATATACTTTGATACACATTGATATACTTTGATATACTTTGATACACTTAGATATACTTTGATATTTTTTGATACACTTAGATTTACTTTGATACACTTAGATATACTTTGATACACTTTGATATACTTTGATACACTTTGATACACTTAGATATACTTTGATACACTTAGATATACTTTGATACACTTTGATATACTTAGATACACTTTGATACACTTAGATATACTTTGATACACCTAGATACACTTAGATATACTTTGATACACTTAGATATACTTTGATACACTTAGATATACTTTGATACACTTTGATATACTTTGATACACTTTGATACACTTAGATATACTTTGATACACTTAGATATACTTTAATACACTTTGATACACTTATATATACTTTGACATATTTTGATACATTTTGATACATTTAGATATACTTTGATACACTTAGATATACTTTGATACACTTAGATATACTTTGATATACTTTGATGCACTTAGATATACTTTAATACACTTAGATATATTTTAATACACTTTGATACACTTAGATATACTTTGATATACTTTGATACACATTGATATACTTTGATATACTTTGATACACTTTGATACACTTAGATATACTTTGATACACTTAGATATACTTTGATACACTTTGATATACTTAGATACACTTAGATATACTTTGATACATTTTGATACATTTAGATATACTTTGATACACTTAGATATACTTTGATACACTTTGATACACTAAGATAAACTTTAATACACTTAGATATACTTTGATACACTTAGATATACTTTGATACACTTAGATATACTTTGATATACTTTGACACCCTTAAATATACTTTGATACACTTAGATATACTTTGACACCCTTAGATATACTTTGATACACTTAGATATACTTTGATACACTTTGATACACTTAAATATACTTTGATATACTTTGATACACTTAGATATACTTTGATACACTTAGATATACTTTGATACATTTTGATACATTTAAATATACTTTGATACACTTAGATATACTTTGATATACTTTGACACCCTTAGATATACTTTGATACACTTAGATATACTTTGACACCCTTAGATATACTTTAATACACTTAGATATACTTTGATACACTTTGATACACTTAGATATACTTTGATATACTTTGATACACTTAGATATACTTTTATACACTTAGATATACTTTTAAACACTTTGATACACTTAGATATACTTTGATACACTTATATATACTTTGACATACTTTAATGCACTTAGATATACTTTAATACACTTAGATATACTGAAATACACTTTGATACACTTAGATATACTTTGATATACTTTGATACACATTGATATACTTTGATATACTTTGATACACTTAGATATACTTTGATACAATTTGATACACTTTAATACACTTAGATAAACATTGATACACTTAGATATACTTTGATACACTTAGATATACTTTGATACATTTTGATACATTTAGATATACTTTGATACACTTAGATATACTTTGATATACTTTGATACACTTTGATACACTTAGATAAACTTTGATACATTAGATATACTTTGATACACTTAGATATACTTTGATATACTTTGACACCCTTAGATATACTTTGATACACTTAGATAAACTTTGATATACTTTGATACACTTTGATACACTTAGATAAACTTTGATACACTTAGATATACTTTGATACACTTAGATATACTTTGATACACTTAGATATACTTTGATACACTTAGATATACTTTGATACACTTAGATAAACTTTGATACATTTAGTTATACTTTGATACACTTAGATACACTTAGATATACTTTGATACACTTAAATATACTTTGATACATTTTGATACAATTAGATATACTTTGATACACTTAGATATACTTTGATATACTTTGATACACTTGGATACACTTAGATAAACTTTGATACACTTAGATATACTTTGATACACTTAGATATACTTTGATACATTTTGATACATTTAGGTATACTTTGATACACTTTGATATACTTAGATACACTTAGATATACTTTGATACATTTTGATACATTTAGATATACTTTGATACACTTAGATATACTTTGATACACTTAGATATACTTTGATATACTTTGATGCACTTAGATATACTTTAATACACTTAGATATATTTTGATACACTTTGATACACTTAGATATACTTTGATATACTTTGATACACATTGATATACTTTGATATACTTTGATACGATTTGATACACTTAGATATACTTTGATACACTTAGATATACTTTGATACACTTTGATATACTTAGATACACTTAGATATACTTTGATACATTTTGATACATTTAGATATACTTTGATACACTTAGATATACTTTGATATACTTTGATACACTTTGATACACTAAGATAAACTTTAATACACTTAGATATACTTTGATACACTTAGATATACTTTGATACAATTAGATATACTTTGATATACTTTGACACCCTCAAATATACTTTGATACACTTAGATATACTTTGACACCCTTAGATATACTTTGATACACTTAGATATACTTTGATACACTTTGATACACTTAGATATACTTTGGTATACTTTGATACACTTAGATATACTTTGATACACTTAGATATACTTTGATACATTTTGATACATTTAAATATACTTTGATACACTTAGATATACTTTGATATACTTTGACACCCTTAGATATACTTTGATACACTTAGATATACTTTGACACCCTTAGATATACTTTAATACACTTAGATATACTTTGATACACTTTGATACACTTAGATATACTTTGATATACTTTGATACACTTAGATATACTTTTATACACTTAGATATATTTTTAAACACTTTGATACACTTAGATATACTTTGATACACTTATATATACTTTGACATACTTTAATGCACTTAGATATACTTTAATACACTTAGATATACTTTGATACACTTTGATACACTTAGATATACTTTGATATACTTTGATATACTTTGATACACATTGATATACTTTGATATACTTTGATACACTTAGATATACTTTGATACACTTTGATACACTTTAATACACTTAGATAAACATTGATACACTTAGATATACTTTGATACATTTTGATACATTTAGATATACTTTGATACACTTAGATATACTTTGATATACTTTAAAACAACTTTGATACACTTAGATAAACTTTGATACACTTAGATATACTTTGATACACTTAGATATACTTTGATATACTTTGACACCCTTAGATATACTTTGATACACTTAGATAAACTTTGATATACTTTGATACACTTTGATACACTTAGATAAACTTTGATACACTTAGATATACTTTGATACACTTAGATATACTTTGATACACTTAGATATACTTTGATACACTTAGATATACTTTGATACACTTAGATAAACTTTGATACATTTAGTTATACTTTGATACACTTAGATACACTTAGATATACTTTGATACACTTAGATATACTTTGATACATTTTGATACAATTAGATATACTTTGATACACTTAGATATACTTTGATATACTTTGATACACTTTGATACACTTAGATAAACTTTGATACACTTAGATATACTTTGATACACTTAGATAAACTTTGATACACTTAGATATACTTTGATACACTTAGATATACTTTGATACATTTTGATACATTTAGGTATACTTTGATACACTTAGATATACTTTGATATACTTTGATATACTTTGATACACTTTGATACACTTAGATAAACTTTGATACACTTAGATATACTTTGATACACTTAGATATACTTTGATACATTTTGATACATTTAGATATACTTTGATACACTTAGATATACTTTGATACACTTAGATATACTTTGATATACTTTGATGCACTTAGATATACTTTAATACACTTAGATATATTTTGATACACTTTGATACACTTAGATATACTTTGATATACTTTGATACACATTGATATACTTTGATATACTTTGATACACTTAGATATACTTTGATATACTTTGATACACTTAGATTTACTTTGATACACTTTGATATACTTTGATACACTTTGATACACTTAGATATACTTTGATACACTTAGATATACTTTGATACACTTTGATATACTTAGATACACTTAGATATACTTTGATACATTTTGATACATTTAGATATACTTTGATACACTTAGATATACTTTGATATACTTTGATACACTTTGATACACTAAGATAAACTTTGATACACTTAGATATACTTTGATACACTTAGATATACTTTGTTACACTTAGATATACTTTGATATACTTTGACACCCTTAAATATACTTTAATACACTTAGATATACTTTGACACCCTTAGATATACTTTGATACACTTAGATATACTTTGATACACTTTGATACACTTAGATATACTTTGATATACTTTGATACACTTAGATATACTTTGATACACTTAGATATACTTTGATACATTTTGATACATTTAGATATACTTTGATACACTTAGATATACTTTGATATACTTTGACACCCTTAGATATACTTTGATACACTTAGATATACTTTGATACACTTTGATACACTTAGATATACTTTGATATACTTTGATACACTTAGATATACTTTTATACACTTAGATATACTTTTAAACACTTTGATACACTTAGATATACTTTGATACACTTATATATACTTTGACATACTTTAATGCACTTAGATATACTTTAATACACTTAGATATACTTTGATACACTTTGATACACTTAGATATACTTTGATATACTTTGATACACATTGATATACTTTGATATACTTTGATACACTTAGATATACATTGATATACTTTGATACACTTAGATTTACTTTGATACAATTAGATATACTTTGATATACTTTGACACCCTCAAATATACTTTGATACACTTAGATATACTTTGACACCCTTAGATATACTTTAATACACTTAGATATACTTTGATACACTTTGATACACTTAGATATACTTTGGTATACTTTGATACACTTAGATATACTTTGATACACTTAGATATACTTTGATACATTTTGATACATTTAAATATACTTTGATACACTTAGATATACTTTGATATACTTTGACACCCTTAGATATACTTTGATACACTTAGATATACTTTGACACCCTTAGATATACTTTAATACACTTAGATATACTTTGATACACTTTGATACACTTAGATATACTTTGATATACGTTGATACACTTAGATATACTTTTATACACTTAGATATACTTTTAAACACTTTGATACACTTAGATATACTTTGATACACTTATATATACTTTGACATACTTTAATGCACTTAGATATACTTTAATACACTTAGATATACTTTGATACACTTTGATACACTTAGATATACTTTGATATACTTTGATACACATTGATATACTTTGATATACTTTGATACACTTAGATATACTTTGATACACTTTGATACACTTCAATACACTTAGATAAACATTGATACACTTAGATATACTTTGATACACTTAGATATACTTTGATACATTTTGATAAATTTAGATATACTTTGATACACTTAGATATACTTTGATATACTTTAAAACAACTTTGATACACTTAGATAAACTTTGATACACTTAGATATACTTTGATACACTTAGATATACTTTGATATACTTTGACACCCTTAGATATACTTTGATACACTTAGATAAACTTTGATATACTTTGATACACTTTGATACACTTAGATAAACTTTGATACACTTAGATATACTTTGATACACTTAGATATACTTTGATACACTTAGATGTACTTTGATACACTTAGATATACTTTGATACACTTAGATAAACTTTGATACATTTAGTTATACTTTGATACACTTAGATACACTTAGATATACTTTGATACACTTAGATATACTTTGATACATTTTGATACAATTAGATATACTTTGATACACTTAGATATACTTTGATATACTTTGATACACTTTGATACACTTAGATAAACTTTGATACACTTAGATATACTTTGATACACTTAGATAAACTTTGATACACTTAGATATACTTTGATACACTTAGATATACTTTGATACATTTTGATACATTTAGGTATACTTTGATACACTTAGATATACTTTGATATACTTTGATATACTTTGATACACTTTGATACACTTAGATAAACTTTGATACACTTAGATATACTTTGTTACACTTAGATATACTTTGATACATTTTGATACATTTAGATATACTTTGATACACTTAGATATACTTTGATACACTTAAATATACTTTGATATACTTTGATGCACTTTGATACACTTAGATATACTTTGATATACTTTGATACACATTGATATACTTTGATATACTTTGATACACTTAGATATACTTTGATACACTTTGATACACTTAGATTTACTTTGATACACTTTGATATACTTTGATACACTTTGATACACTTAGATATACTTTGATACACTTAGATATACTTTGATACACTTTGATATACTTAGATACACTTAGATATACTTTGATACATTTTGATACATTTAGATATACTTTGATACACTTAGATATACTTTGATATACTTTGATACACTTTGATACACTAAGATAAACTTTGATACACTTAGATATACTTTGATACACTTAGATATACTTTGATACACTTAGATATACTTTGATATACTTTGACACCCTTAAATATACTTTAATACACTTAGATATACTTTGACACCCTTAGATATACTTTGATACACTTAGATATACTTTGATACACTTTGATACACTTAGATATACTTTGATATACTTTGATACACTTAGATATACTTTGATACACTTAGATATACTTTGATACATTTTGATACATTTAGATATACTTTGATACACTTAGATATACTTTGATATACTTTGACACCCTTAGATATACTTTGATACACTTAGATATACTTTGACACCCTTAGATATACTTTAATACACTTAGATATACTTTGATACACTTTGATACACTTAGATATACTTTGATATACTTTGATACACTTAGATATACTTTTATACACTTAGATATACTTTTAAACACTTTGATACACTTAGATATACTTTGATACACTTATATATACTTTGACATACTTTAATGCACTTAGATATACTTTAATACACTTAGATATACTTTGATACACTTTGATACACTTAGATATACTTTGATATACTTTGATACACATTGATATACTTTGATATACTTTGATACACTTAGATATACATTGATATACTTTGATACACTTAGATTTACTTTGATACACTTAGATTTACTTTGATACACTTAGATATACTTTGATACACTTTGATATACTTTGATACACTTTGATACACTTTGAAATTCTTTGATACACTTATTTACTTTGACATACTTAGATACACTTAGATATACTTTGATACACTTTGATATACTTAGATACACTTTGATACACTTAGATATACTTTGATACACTTAGATACACTTAGATATACTTTGATACACTTATATATACTTTGATACACTTAGATATACTTTGATATAATTTGATACACTTTGATACACTTAGATAAACTTTGATACACTTAGATATACTTTAATACACTTAGATATACTTTGATACACTTAGATATACTTTGATACTCTTAAATATACTTTGATACATGTTTAAACACTTATATATACTTTGATACACTTAGATATATTTAGATATACTTTGATACTCTTAAATATACTTTGATACATTTTGATACACTTATATATACTTTGGTACACTTAGATACTCTTTGATACACTTAGATATACTTTGATATACTTTGATACACTTTGATACACTTAGATAAATTTTGATACACTTAGATATACTTTGATACACTTTGATACACTTTAATACACTTAGATAAACATTGATACACTTAGATATACTTTGATACACTTAGATATACTTTAATACATTTTGATATAATTTGATATACTTTGATACACTTTGATATACTTAGATAAACTTTGATACACTTAGATATACTTTGATACACTTAGATATACTTTGATACACTTAGATATACTTTGATATACTTTGACACCCTTAGATATACTTTGATACACTTTGATACACTTAGATAAACTTTGATATACTTTGATACACTTTGATACACTTAGATAAACTTTGATACACTTAGATATACTTTGATACACTTAGATATACTTTGATACACTTAGATATACTTTGATTCACTTAGATATACTTTGATACACTTTGATATACTTTGATACACTTTGATACACTTAGATATACTTTGATACACTTAGATATACTTTGATACACTTTGATATACTTTGATACACTTTGATACACTTAGATATACTTTGATACACCTAGATACACTTAGATATACTTTGATACACTTAGATATACTTTGATACACTTAGATATACTTTGATACATTTTGATACAATTAGATATACTTTGATACACTTAGATATACTTTGATATACTTTGATACACTTTGATACACTTAGATATACTTTGATACACTTAGATATACTTTGATACACTTAGATATACTTTGATACATTTTGATACATTTAGGTATACTTTGATACACTTAGATATACTTTGATATACTTTGATATACTTTGATACACTTTGATACACTTAGATAAACTTTGATACACTTAGATATACTTTGATACACTTAGATATACTTTGATACATTTTGATACATTTAGATATACTTTGATACACTTAGATATACTTTGATACACTTAGATATACTTTGATATACTTTGATGCACTTAGATATACTTTAATACACTTAGATATATTTTGATACACTTTGATACACTTAGATATACTTTGATATACTTTGATACACATTGATATACTTTGATATACTTTGATACACTTAGATATACTTTGATATACTTTGATACACTTAGATTTACTTTGATACACTTTGATATACTTTGATACACTTTGATACACCTAGATATACTTTGATACACTTAGATATACTTTGATACACTTTGATATACTTAGATACACTTAGATATACTTTGATACATTTTGATACATTTAGATATACTTTGATACACTTAGATATACTTTGATATACTTTGATACACTTTGATACACTAAGATAAACTTTGATACACTTAGATATACTTTGATACACTTAGATATACTTTGATACAGTTAGATATACTTTGATATACTTTGACACCCTTAAATATACTTTAATACACTTAGATATACTTTGACACCCTTAGATATACTTTGATACACTTAGATATACTTTGATACACTTTGATACACTTAGATATACTTTGATATACTTTGATACACTTAGATATACTTTGATACACTTAGATATACTTTGATACATTTTGATACATTTAGATATACTTTGATACACTTAGATATACTTTGATATACTTTGACACCCTTAGATATACTTTGATACACTTAGATATACTTTGACACCCTTAGATATACTTTAATACACTTAGATATACTTTGATACCCTTTGATACACTTAGATATACTTTGATATACTTTGATACACTTAGATATACTTTTATACACTTAGATATACTTTTAAACACTTTGATACACTTAGATATACTTTGATACACTTATATATACTTTGACATACTTTAATGCACTTAGATATACTTTAATACACTTAGATATACTTTGATACACTTTGATACACTTAGATATACTTTGATATACTTTGATACACTTTGATATACTTTGATATACTTTGATACACTTAGATATACATTGATATACTTTGATACACTTAGATTTACTTTGATACACTTAGATTTACTTTGATACACTTAGATATACTTTGATACACTTTGATATACTTTGATACACTTTGATACACTTTGAAATTCTTTGATACACTTATATATACTTTGACATACTTAGATACACTTAGATATACTTTGATACACTTTGATATACTTAGATACACTTTGATACACTTAGATATACTTTGATACACTTAGATACACTTAGATATACTTTGATACACTTAGATATACTTAGATACACTTAGATATACTTTGATACACTTTGATATACTTTGATACACTTTGATACACTTAGATATATTTAGATATACTTTGATACTCTTAAATATACTTTGATACATTTTGATACACTTATATATACTTTGATACACTTAGATATACTTTGATATAATTTGATACACTTTGATACACTTAGATAAACTTTGATACACTTAGATATACTTTAATACACTTAGATATACTTTGATACTTTTAGATATACTTTGATACACTTAGATATACTTTGATACACTTAGATATATTTAGATATACTTTGATACTCTTAAATATACTTTGATACATGTTTAAACACTTATATATACTTTGATACACTTAGATATATTTAGATATACTTTGATACTCTTAAATATACTTTGATACATTTTGATACACTTATATATACTTTGGTACACTTAGATACTCTTTGATACACTTAGATATACTTTGATATACTTTGATACACTTTGATACACTTAGATAAATTTTGATACACTTAGATATACTTTGATACACTTTGATACACTTTAATACACTTAGATAAACATTGATACACTTAGATATACTTTTATACACTTAGATATACTTTGATACACTTAGATATACTTTGATACACTTAGATATACTTAGATATACTTTGACACCCTTAGATATACTTTGATACACTTTGATACACTTAGATAAACTTTGATATACTTTGATACACTTTGATACACTTAGATAAACTTTGATACACTTAGATATACTTTGATACACTTAGATATACTTTGATACACTTAGATATACTTTGATACACTTAGATATACTTTGATACACTTTGATATACTTTGATACACTTTGATACACTTAGATATACTTTGATACACTTAGATATACTTTGATACACTTTGATATACTTTGATACACTTTGATACACTTAGATATACTTTGATACACTTTGATATACTTTAATACACTTTGATATACTTTGATATAAATTGATACACTTTGATACACTTAGATATACTTTGATACATTTTGATACAATTAGATATACTTTGATACACTTAGATATACTTTGATATACTTTGATACACTTTGATACACTTAGATAAACTTTGATACACTTAGATATACTTTGGTACACTTAGATATTTTTTGATACATTTTGATACATTTAGGTATACTTTGATACATTTAGATATACTTTGATACACTTAGATATACTTTGATACACTTTGATATACTTAGATACACTTTGATACACTTAGATATACTTTGATACACCTAGATACACTTAGATATACTTTGATACACTTAGATATACTTTGATACACTTTGATATACTTTAATACACTTTGATACACTTATATATACTTTGACATACTTTGATACATTTTGATACATTTAGATATACTTTGATAAACTTAGATATACTTTGATACACTTAGATATACTTTGATATACTTTGATGCACTTAGATATACTTTAATACACTTAGATATATTTTGATACACTTTGATACACTTAGATATACTTTGATATACTTTGATACACATTGATATACTTTGATATACTTTGATACACTTTGATACACTTAGATATACTTTGATACACTTAGATATACTTTGATACACTTTGATACACTTTGATATACTTAGATACACTTAGATATACTTTGATACACTTAGATATACTTTGATATACTTTGACACCCTTAAATATACTTTGATACACTTAGATATACTTTGACACCCTTAGATATACTTTGATACACTTAGATATACTTTGATACACTTTGATACACTTAGATATACTTTGATATACTTTGATACACTTAGATATACTTTGATACACTTAGATATACTTTGATACATTTTGATACATTTAAATATACTTTTATACACTTAGATATACTTTTAAACACTTTGATACACTTAGATATACTTTGATACACTTATATATACTTTGACATACTTTAATGCACTTAGATATACTTTAATACACTTAGATATACTTTGATACACTTTGATACACTTCGATATACTTTGATACACTTAGATATACTTTGATATACTTTGATACACTTTGATACACTTAGATAAACTTTGATACACTTAGATATACTTTGATACACTTAGATATACTTTGATATACTTTGACACCCTTAGATATACTTTGATACACTTAGATAAACTTTGATATACTTTGATACACTTTGATACACTTAGATAAACTTTGATACACTTAGATATACTTTGATACACTTAGATATACTTTGATACACTTAGATATACTTTGATACACTTAGATATACTTTGATACACTTAGATAAACTTTGATACATTTGGTTATACTTTGATACACTTAGATACACTTAGATATACTTTGATACACTTAGATATACTTTGATACATTTTGATACAATTAGATATACTTTGATACACTTAGATATACTTTGATATACTTTGATACACTTTGATACACTTAGATAAACTTTGATACACTTAGATATACTTTGATACACTTAGATATACTTTGATACACTTAGATATATTTAGATATACTTTGATACTCTTAAATATACTTTGATACATGTTTAAACACTTATATATACTTTGATACACTTAGATATATTTAGATATACTTTGATACTCTTAAATATACTTTGATACATTTTGATACACTTATATATACTTTGGTACACTTAGATACTCTTTGATACACTTAGATATACTTTGATATACTTTGATACACTTTGATACACTTAGATAAATTTTGATACACTTAGATATACTTTGATACACTTTGATACACTTTAATACACTTAGATAAACATTGATACACTTAGATATACTTTGATACACTTAGATATACTTTGATACATTTTGATATAATTTGATATACTTTGATACACTTTGATACACTTAGATAAACTTTGATACACTTAGATATACTTTGATACACTTAGATATACTTTGATACACTTAGATATACTTAGATATACTTTGACACCCTTAGATATACTTTGATACACTTTGATACACTTAGATAAACTTTGATATACTTTGATACACTTTGATACACTTAGATAAACTTTGATACACTTAGATATACTTTGATACACTTAGATATACTTTGATACACTTAGATATACTTTGATACACTTAGATATACTTTGATACACTTTGATATACTTTGATACACTTTGATATACTTTGATACACTTAGATATACTTTGATTCACTTAGATATACTTTGATACACTTTGATATACTTTGATACACTTTGATACACTTAGATATACTTTGATACACTTAGATATACTTTGATACACTTTGATACACTTTGAAATTCTTTGATACACTTATTTACTTTGACATACTTAGATACACTTAGATATACTTTGATACACTTTGATATACTTAGATACACTTTGATACACTTAGATATACTTTGATACACTTAGATACACTTAGATATACTTTGATACACTTATATATACTTTGATACACTTAGATATACTTTGATATAATTTGATACACTTTGATACACTTAGATAAACTTTGATACACTTAGATATACTTTAATACACTTAGATATACTTTGATACACTTAGATATACTTTGATACTCTTAAATATACTTTGATACATGTTTAAACACTTATATATACTTTGATACACTTAGATATATTTAGATATACTTTGATACTCTTAAATATACTTTGATACATTTTGATACACTTATATATACTTTGGTACACTTAGATACTCTTTGATACACTTAGATATACTTTGATATACTTTGATACACTTTGATACACTTAGATAAATTTTGATACACTTAGATATACTTTGATACACTTTGATACACTTTAATACACTTAGATAAACATTGATACACTTAGATATACTTTGATACACTTAGATATACTTTAATACATTTTGATATAATTTGATATACTTTGATACACTTTGATATACTTAGATAAACTTTGATACACTTAGATATACTTTGATACACTTAGATATACTTTGATACACTTAGATATACTTTGATATACTTTGACACCCTTAGATATACTTTGATACACTTTGATACACTTAGATAAACTTTGATATACTTTGATACACTTTGATACACTTAGATAAACTTTGATACACTTAGATATACTTTGATACACTTAGATATACTTTGATACACTTAGATATACTTTGATTCACTTAGATATACTTTGATACACTTTGATATACTTTGATACACTTTGATACACTTAGATATACTTTGATACACTTAGATATACTTTGATACACTTTGATATACTTTGATACACTTTGATACACTTAGATATACTTTGATACACCTAGATACACTTAGATATACTTTGATACACTTAGATATACTTTGATACACTTAGATATACTTTGATACATTTTGATACAATTAGATATACTTTGATACACTTAGATATACTTTGATATACTTTGATACACTTTGATACACTTAGATATACTTTGATACACTTAGATATACTTTGATACACTTAGATATACTTTGATACACTTAGATATACTTTGATACACTTAGATATACTTTGATACATTTTGATACATTTAGGTATACTTTGATACACTTAGATATACTTTGATATACTTTGATATACTTTGATACACTTTGATACACTTAGATAAACTTTGATACACTTAGATATACTTTGATACACTTAGATATACTTTGATACATTTTGATACATTTAGATATACTTTGATACACTTAGATATACTTTGATACACTTAGATATACTTTGATATACTTTGATGCACTTAGATATACTTTAATACACTTAGATATATTTTGATACACTTTGATACACTTAGATATACTTTGATATACTTTGATACACATTGATATACTTTGATATACTTTGATACACTTAGATATACTTTGATATACTTTGATACACTTAGATTTACTTTGATACACTTTGATATACTTTGATACACTTTGATACACCTAGATATACTTTGATACACTTAGATATACTTTGATACACTTTGATATACTTAGATACACTTAGATATACTTTGATACATTTTGATACATTTAGATATACTTTGATACACTTAGATATACTTTGATATACTTTGATACACTTTGATACACTAAGATAAACTTTGATACACTTAGATATACTTTGATACACTTAGATATACTTTGATACAGTTAGATATACTTTGATATACTTTGACACCCTTAAATATACTTTAATACACTTAGATATACTTTGACACCCTTAGATATACTTTGATACACTTAGATATACTTTGATACACTTTGATACACTTAGATATACTTTGATATACTTTGATACACTTAGATATACTTTGATACACTTAGATATACTTTGATACATTTTGATACATTTAGATATACTTTGATACACTTAGATATACTTTGATATACTTTGACACCCTTAGATATACTTTGATACACTTAGATATACTTTGACACCCTTAGATATACTTTAATACACTTAGATATACTTTGATACCCTTTGATACACTTAGATATACTTTGATATACTTTGATACACTTAGATATACTTTTATACACTTAGATATACTTTTAAACACTTTGATACACTTAGATATACTTTGATACACTTATATATACTTTGACATACTTTAATGCACTTAGATATACTTTAATACACTTAGATATACTTTGATACACTTTGATACACTTAGATATACTTTGATATACTTTGATACACTTTGATATACTTTGATATACTTTGATACACTTAGATATACATTGATATACTTTGATACACTTAGATTTACTTTGATACACTTAGATTTACTTTGATACACTTAGATATACTTTGATACACTTTGATATACTTTGATACACTTTGATACACTTTGAAATTCTTTGATACACTTATATATACTTTGACATACTTAGATACACTTAGATATACTTTGATACACTTTGATATACTTAGATACACTTTGATACACTTAGATATACTTTGATACACTTAGATACACTTAGATATACTTTGATACACTTAGATATACTTAGATACACTTAGATATACTTTGATACACTTTGATATACTTTGATACACTTTGATACACTTAGATATATTTAGATATACTTTGATACTCTTAAATATACTTTGATACATTTTGATACACTTATATATACTTTGATACACTTAGATATACTTTGATATAATTTGATACACTTTGATACACTTAGATAAACTTTGATACACTTAGATATACTTTAATACACTTAGATATACTTTGATACTTTTAGATATACTTTGATACACTTAGATATACTTTGATACACTTAGATATATTTAGATATACTTTGATACTCTTAAATATACTTTGATACATGTTTAAACACTTATATATACTTTGATACACTTAGATATATTTAGATATACTTTGATACTCTTAAATATACTTTGATACATTTTGATACACTTATATATACTTTGGTACACTTAGATACTCTTTGATACACTTAGATATACTTTGATATACTTTGATACACTTTGATACACTTAGATATACTTTTATACACTTAGATATATTTTTAAACACTTTGATACACTTAGATATACTTTGATACACTTATATATACTTTGACATACTTTAATGCACTTAGATATACTTTAATACACTTAGATATACTTTGATACACTTTGATACACTTAGATATACTTTGATATACTTTGATACACTTAGATATACTTTTATACACTTAGATATATTTTTAAACACTTTGATACACTTAGATATACTTTGATACACTTATATATACTTTGACATACTTTAATGCACTTAGATATACTTTAATACACTTAGATATACTTTGATACACTTTGATACACTTAGATATACTTTGATATACTTTGATATACTTTGATACACATTGATATACTTTGATATACTTTGATACACTTAGATATACTTTGATACACTTTGATACACTTTAATACACTTAGATAAACATTGATACACTTAGATATACTTTGATACATTTTGATACATTTAGATATACTTTGATACACTTAGATATACTTTGATATACTTTAAAACAACTTTGATACACTTAGATAAACTTTGATACACTTAGATATACTTTGATACACTTAGATATACTTTGATATACTTTGACACCCTTAGATATACTTTGATACACTTAGATAAACTTTGATATACTTTGATACACTTTGATACACTTAGATAAACTTTGATACACTTAGATATACTTTGATACACTTAGATATACTTTGATACACTTAGATATACTTTGATACACTTAGATATACTTTGATACACTTAGATAAACTTTGATACATTTAGTTATACTTTGATACACTTAGATACACTTAGATATACTTTGATACACTTAGATATACTTTGATACATTTTGATACAATTAGATATACTTTGATACACTTAGATATACTTTGATATACTTTGATACACTTTGATACACTTAGATAAACTTTGATACACTTAGATATACTTTGATACACTTAGATAAACTTTGATACACTTAGATATACTTTGATACACTTAGATATACTTTGATACATTTTGATACATTTAGGTATACTTTGATACACTTAGATATACTTTGATATACTTTGATATACTTTGATACACTTTGATACACTTAGATAAACTTTGATACACTTAGATATACTTTGATACACTTAGATATACTTTGATACATTTTGATACATTTAGATATACTTTGATACACTTAGATATACTTTGATACACTTAGATATACTTTGATATACTTTGATGCACTTAGATATACTTTAATACACTTAGATATATTTTGATACACTTTGATACACTTAGATATACTTTGATATACTTTGATACACATTGATATACTTTGATATACTTTGATACACTTAGATATACTTTGATATACTTTGATACACTTAGATTTACTTTGATACACTTTGATATACTTTGATACACTTTGATACACTTAGATATACTTTGATACACTTAGATATACTTTGATACACTTTGATATACTTAGATACACTTAGATATACTTTGATACATTTTGATACATTTAGATATACTTTGATACACTTAGATATACTTTGATATACTTTGATACACTTTGATACACTAAGATAAACTTTGATACACTTAGATATACTTTGATACACTTAGATATACTTTGTTACACTTAGATATACTTTGATATACTTTGACACCCTTAAATATACTTTAATACACTTAGATATACTTTGACACCCTTAGATATACTTTGATACACTTAGATATACTTTGATACACTTTGATACACTTAGATATACTTTGATATACTTTGATACACTTAGATATACTTTGATACACTTAGATATACTTTGATACATTTTGATACATTTAGATATACTTTGATACACTTAGATATACTTTGATATACTTTGACACCCTTAGATATACTTTGATACACTTAGATATACTTTGATACACTTTGATACACTTAGATATACTTTGATATACTTTGATACACTTAGATATACTTTTATACACTTAGATATACTTTTAAACACTTTGATACACTTAGATATACTTTGATACACTTATATATACTTTGACATACTTTAATGCACTTAGATATACTTTAATACACTTAGATATACTTTGATACACTTTGATACACTTAGATATACTTTGATATACTTTGATACACATTGATATACTTTGATATACTTTGATACACTTAGATATACATTGATATACTTTGATACACTTAGATTTACTTTGATACAATTAGATATACTTTGATATACTTTGACACCCTCAAATATACTTTGATACACTTAGATATACTTTGACACCCTTAGATATACTTTAATACACTTAGATATACTTTGATACACTTTGATACACTTAGATATACTTTGGTATACTTTGATACACTTAGATATACTTTGATACACTTAGATATACTTTGATACATTTTGATACATTTAAATATACTTTGATACACTTAGATATACTTTGATATACTTTGACACCCTTAGATATACTTTGATACACTTAGATATACTTTGACACCCTTAGATATACTTTAATACACTTAGATATACTTTGATACACTTTGATACACTTAGATATACTTTGATATACGTTGATACACTTAGATATACTTTTATACACTTAGATATACTTTTAAACACTTTGATACACTTAGATATACTTTGATACACTTATATATACTTTGACATACTTTAATGCACTTAGATATACTTTAATACACTTAGATATACTTTGATACACTTTGATACACTTAGATATACTTTGATATACTTTGATACACATTGATATACTTTGATATACTTTGATACACTTAGATATACTTTGATACACTTTGATACACTTCAATACACTTAGATAAACATTGATACACTTAGATATACTTTGATACACTTAGATATACTTTGATACATTTTGATACATTTAGATATACTTTGATACACTTAGATATACTTTGATATACTTTAAAACAACTTTGATACACTTAGATAAACTTTGATACACTTAGATATACTTTGATACACTTAGATATACTTTGATATACTTTGACACCCTTAGATATACTTTGATACACTTAGATAAACTTTGATATACTTTGATACACTTTGATACACTTAGATAAACTTTGATACACTTAGATATACTTTGATACACTTAGATATACTTTGATACACTTAGATGTACTTTGATACACTTAGATATACTTTGATACACTTAGATAAACTTTGATACATTTAGTTATACTTTGATACACTTAGATACACTTAGATATACTTTGATACACTTAGATATACTTTGATACATTTTGATACAATTAGATATACTTTGATACACTTAGATATACTTTGATATACTTTGATACACTTTGATACACTTAGATAAACTTTGATACACTTAGATATACTTTGATACACTTAGATAAACTTTGATACACTTAGATATACTTTGATACACTTAGATATACTTTGATACATTTTGATACATTTAGGTATACTTTGATACACTTAGATATACTTTGATATACTTTGATATACTTTGATACACTTTGATACACTTAGATAAACTTTGATACACTTAGATATACTTTGTTACACTTAGATATACTTTGATACATTTTGATACATTTAGATATACTTTGATACACTTAGATATACTTTGATACACTTAAATATACTTTGATATACTTTGATGCACTTTGATACACTTAGATATACTTTGATATACTTTGATACACATTGATATACTTTGATATACTTTGATACACTTAGATATACTTTGATACACTTTGATACACTTAGATTTACTTTGATACACTTTGATATACTTTGATACACTTTGATACACTTAGATATACTTTGATACACTTAGATATACTTTGATACACTTTGATATACTTAGATACACTTAGATATACTTTGATACATTTTGATACATTTAGATATACTTTGATACACTTAGATATACTTTGATATACTTTGATACACTTTGATACACTAAGATAAACTTTGATACACTTAGATATACTTTGATACACTTAGATATACTTTGATACACTTAGATATACTTTGATATACTTTGACACCCTTAAATATACTTTAATACACTTAGATATACTTTGACACCCTTAGATATACTTTGATACACTTAGATATACTTTGATACACTTTGATACACTTAGATATACTTTGATATACTTTGATACACTTAGATATACTTTGATACACTTAGATATACTTTGATACATTTTGATACATTTAGATATACTTTGATACACTTAGATATACTTTGATATACTTTGACACCCTTAGATATACTTTGATACACTTAGATATACTTTGACACCCTTAGATATACTTTAATACACTTAGATATACTTTGATACACTTTGATACACTTAGATATACTTTGATATACTTTGATACACTTAGATATACTTTTATACACTTAGATATACTTTTAAACACTTTGATACACTTAGATATACTTTGATACACTTATATATACTTTGACATACTTTAATGCACTTAGATATACTTTAATACACTTAGATATACTTTGATACACTTTGATACACTTAGATATACTTTGATATACTTTGATACACATTGATATACTTTGATATACTTTGATACACTTAGATATACATTGATATACTTTGATACACTTAGATTTACTTTGATACACTTAGATTTACTTTGATACACTTAGATATACTTTGATACACTTTGATATACTTTGATACACTTTGATACACTTTGAAATTCTTTGATACACTTATTTACTTTGACATACTTAGATACACTTAGATATACTTTGATACACTTTGATATACTTAGATACACTTTGATACACTTAGATATACTTTGATACACTTAGATACACTTAGATATACTTTGATACACTTATATATACTTTGATACACTTAGATATACTTTGATATAATTTGATACACTTTGATACACTTAGATAAACTTTGATACACTTAGATATACTTTAATACACTTAGATATACTTTGATACACTTAGATATACTTTGATACTCTTAAATATACTTTGATACATGTTTAAACACTTATATATACTTTGATACACTTAGATATATTTAGATATACTTTGATACTCTTAAATATACTTTGATACATTTTGATACACTTATATATACTTTGGTACACTTAGATACTCTTTGATACACTTAGATATACTTTGATATACTTTGATACACTTTGATACACTTAGATAAATTTTGATACACTTAGATATACTTTGATACACTTTGATACACTTTAATACACTTAGATAAACATTGATACACTTAGATATACTTTGATACACTTAGATATACTTTAATACATTTTGATATAATTTGATATACTTTGATACACTTTGATATACTTAGATAAACTTTGATACACTTAGATATACTTTGATACACTTAGATATACTTTGATACACTTAGATATACTTTGATATACTTTGACACCCTTAGATATACTTTGATACACTTTGATACACTTAGATAAACTTTGATATACTTTGATACACTTTGATACACTTAGATAAACTTTGATACACTTAGATATACTTTGATACACTTAGATATACTTTGATACACTTAGATATACTTTGATTCACTTAGATATACTTTGATACACTTTGATATACTTTGATACACTTTGATACACTTAGATATACTTTGATACACTTAGATATACTTTGATACACTTTGATATACTTTGATACACTTTGATACACTTAGATATACTTTGATACACCTAGATACACTTAGATATACTTTGATACACTTAGATATACTTTGATACACTTAGATATACTTTGATACATTTTGATACAATTAGATATACTTTGATACACTTAGATATACTTTGATATACTTTGATACACTTTGATACACTTAGATATACTTTGATACACTTAGATATACTTTGATACACTTAGATATACTTTGATACATTTTGATACATTTAGGTATACTTTGATACACTTAGATATACTTTGATATACTTTGATATACTTTGATACACTTTGATACACTTAGATAAACTTTGATACACTTAGATATACTTTGATACACTTAGATATACTTTGATACATTTTGATACATTTAGATATACTTTGATACACTTAGATATACTTTGATACACTTAGATATACTTTGATATACTTTGATGCACTTAGATATACTTTAATACACTTAGATATATTTTGATACACTTTGATACACTTAGATATACTTTGATATACTTTGATACACATTGATATACTTTGATATACTTTGATACACTTAGATATACTTTGATATACTTTGATACACTTAGATTTACTTTGATACACTTTGATATACTTTGATACACTTTGATACACCTAGATATACTTTGATACACTTAGATATACTTTGATACACTTTGATATACTTAGATACACTTAGATATACTTTGATACATTTTGATACATTTAGATATACTTTGATACACTTAGATATACTTTGATATACTTTGATACACTTTGATACACTAAGATAAACTTTGATACACTTAGATATACTTTGATACACTTAGATATACTTTGATACAGTTAGATATACTTTGATATACTTTGACACCCTTAAATATACTTTAATACACTTAGATATACTTTGACACCCTTAGATATACTTTGATACACTTAGATATACTTTGATACACTTTGATACACTTAGATATACTTTGATATACTTTGATACACTTAGATATACTTTGATACACTTAGATATACTTTGATACATTTTGATACATTTAGATATACTTTGATACACTTAGATATACTTTGATATACTTTGACACCCTTAGATATACTTTGATACACTTAGATATACTTTGACACCCTTAGATATACTTTAATACACTTAGATATACTTTGATACCCTTTGATACACTTAGATATACTTTGATATACTTTGATACACTTAGATATACTTTTATACACTTAGATATACTTTTAAACACTTTGATACACTTAGATATACTTTGATACACTTATATATACTTTGACATACTTTAATGCACTTAGATATACTTTAATACACTTAGATATACTTTGATACACTTTGATACACTTAGATATACTTTGATATACTTTGATACACTTTGATATACTTTGATATACTTTGATACACTTAGATATACATTGATATACTTTGATACACTTAGATTTACTTTGATACACTTAGATTTACTTTGATACACTTAGATATACTTTGATACACTTTGATATACTTTGATACACTTAGATATACTTTGATACTCTTAAATATACTTTGATACATGTTTAAACACTTATATATACTTTGATACACTTAGATATATTTAGATATACTTTGATACTCTTAAATATACTTTGATACATTTTGATACACTTATATATACTTTGGTACACTTAGATACTCTTTGATACACTTAGATATACTTTGATATACTTTGATACACTTTGATACACTTAGATAAATTTTGATACACTTAGATATACTTTGATACACTTTGATACACTTTAATACACTTAGATAAACATTGATACACTTAGATATACTTTGATACACTTAGATATACTTTAATACATTTTGATATAATTTGATATACTTTGATACACTTTGATATACTTAGATAAACTTTGATACACTTAGATATACTTTGATACACTTAGATATACTTTGATACACTTAGATATACTTTGATATACTTTGACACCCTTAGATATACTTTGATACACTTTGATACACTTAGATAAACTTTGATATACTTTGATACACTTTGATACACTTAGATAAACTTTGATACACTTAGATATACTTTGATACACTTAGATATACTTTGATACACTTAGATATACTTTGATTCACTTAGATATACTTTGATACACTTTGATATACTTTGATACACTTTGATACACTTAGATATACTTTGATACACTTAGATATACTTTGATACACTTTGATATACTTTGATACACTTTGATACACTTAGATATACTTTGATACACCTAGATACACTTAGATATACTTTGATACACTTAGATATACTTTGATACACTTAGATATACTTTGATACATTTTGATACAATTAGATATACTTTGATACACTTAGATATACTTTGATATACTTTGATACACTTTGATACACTTAGATATACTTTGATACACTTAGATATACTTTGATACACTTAGATATACTTTGATACATTTTGATACATTTAGGTATACTTTGATACACTTAGATATACTTTGATATACTTTGATATACTTTGATACACTTTGATACACTTAGATAAACTTTGATACACTTAGATATACTTTGATACACTTAGATATACTTTGATACATTTTGATACATTTAGATATACTTTGATACACTTAGATATACTTTGATACACTTAGATATACTTTGATATACTTTGATGCACTTAGATATACTTTAATACACTTAGATATATTTTGATACACTTTGATACACTTAGATATACTTTGATATACTTTGATACACATTGATATACTTTGATATACTTTGATACACTTAGATATACTTTGATATACTTTGATACACTTAGATTTACTTTGATACACTTTGATATACTTTGATACACTTTGATACACCTAGATATACTTTGATACACTTAGATATACTTTGATACACTTTGATATACTTAGATACACTTAGATATACTTTGATACATTTTGATACATTTAGATATACTTTGATACACTTAGATATACTTTGATATACTTTGATACACTTTGATACACTAAGATAAACTTTGATACACTTAGATATACTTTGATACACTTAGATATACTTTGATACAGTTAGATATACTTTGATATACTTTGACACCCTTAAATATACTTTAATACACTTAGATATACTTTGACACCCTTAGATATACTTTGATACACTTAGATATACTTTGATACACTTTGATACACTTAGATATACTTTGATATACTTTGATACACTTAGATATACTTTGATACACTTAGATATACTTTGATACATTTTGATACATTTAGATATACTTTGATACACTTAGATATACTTTGATATACTTTGACACCCTTAGATATACTTTGATACACTTAGATATACTTTGACACCCTTAGATATACTTTAATACACTTAGATATACTTTGATACCCTTTGATACACTTAGATATACTTTGATATACTTTGATACACTTAGATATACTTTTATACACTTAGATATACTTTTAAACACTTTGATACACTTAGATATACTTTGATACACTTATATATACTTTGACATACTTTAATGCACTTAGATATACTTTAATACACTTAGATATACTTTGATACACTTTGATACACTTAGATATACTTTGATATACTTTGATACACTTTGATATACTTTGATATACTTTGATACACTTAGATATACATTGATATACTTTGATACACTTAGATTTACTTTGATACACTTAGATTTACTTTGATACACTTAGATATACTTTGATACACTTTGATATACTTTGATACACTTTGATACACTTTGAAATTCTTTGATACACTTATATATACTTTGACATACTTAGATACACTTAGATATACTTTGATACACTTTGATATACTTAGATACACTTTGATACACTTAGATATACTTTGATACACTTAGATACACTTAGATATACTTTGATACACTTAGATATACTTAGATACACTTAGATATACTTTGATACACTTTGATATACTTTGATACACTTTGATACACTTAGATATATTTAGATATACTTTGATACTCTTAAATATACTTTGATACATTTTGATACACTTATATATACTTTGATACACTTAGATATACTTTGATATAATTTGATACACTTTGATACACTTAGATAAACTTTGATACACTTAGATATACTTTAATACACTTAGATATACTTTGATACTTTTAGATATACTTTGATACACTTAGATATACTTTGATACACTTAGATATATTTAGATATACTTTGATACTCTTAAATATACTTTGATACATGTTTAAACACTTATATATACTTTGATACACTTAGATATATTTAGATATACTTTGATACTCTTAAATATACTTTGATACATTTTGATACACTTATATATACTTTGGTACACTTAGATACTCTTTGATACACTTAGATATACTTTGATATACTTTGATACACTTTGATACACTTAGATAAATTTTGATACACTTAGATATACTTTGATACACTTTGATACACTTTAATACACTTAGATAAACATTGATACACTTAGATATACTTTTATACACTTAGATATACTTTGATACACTTAGATATACTTTGATACACTTAGATATACTTAGATATACTTTGACACCCTTAGATATACTTTGATACACTTTGATACACTTAGATAAACTTTGATATACTTTGATACACTTTGATACACTTAGATAAACTTTGATACACTTAGATATACTTTGATACACTTAGATATACTTTGATACACTTAGATATACTTTGATACACTTAGATATACTTTGATACACTTTGATATACTTTGATACACTTTGATACACTTAGATATACTTTGATACACTTAGATATACTTTGATACACTTTGATATACTTTGATACACTTTGATACACTTAGATATACTTTGATACACTTTGATATACTTTAATACACTTTGATATACTTTGATATAAATTGATACACTTTGATACACTTAGATATACTTTGATACATTTTGATACAATTAGATATACTTTGATACACTTAGATATACTTTGATATACTTTGATACACTTTGATACACTTAGATAAACTTTGATACACTTAGATATACTTTGGTACACTTAGATATTTTTTGATACATTTTGATACATTTAGGTATACTTTGATACATTTAGATATACTTTGATACACTTAGATATACTTTGATACACTTTGATATACTTAGATACACTTTGATACACTTAGATATACTTTGATACACCTAGATACACTTAGATATACTTTGATACACTTAGATATACTTTGATACACTTTGATATACTTTAATACACTTTGATACACTTATATATACTTTGACATACTTTGATACATTTTGATACATTTAGATATACTTTGATAAACTTAGATATACTTTGATACACTTAGATATACTTTGATATACTTTGATGCACTTAGATATACTTTAATACACTTAGATATATTTTGATACACTTTGATACACTTAGATATACTTTGATATACTTTGATACACATTGATATACTTTGATATACTTTGATACACTTTGATACACTTAGATATACTTTGATACACTTAGATATACTTTGATACACTTTGATACACTTTGATATACTTAGATACACTTAGATATACTTTGATACACTTAGATATACTTTGATATACTTTGACACCCTTAAATATACTTTGATACACTTAGATATACTTTGACACCCTTAGATATACTTTGATACACTTAGATATACTTTGATACACTTTGATACACTTAGATATACTTTGATATACTTTGATACACTTAGATATACTTTGATACACTTAGATATACTTTGATACATTTTGATACATTTAAATATACTTTTATACACTTAGATATACTTTTAAACACTTTGATACACTTAGATATACTTTGATACACTTATATATACTTTGACATACTTTAATGCACTTAGATATACTTTAATACACTTAGATATACTTTGATACACTTTGATACACTTCGATATACTTTGATACACTTAGATATACTTTGATATACTTTGATACACTTTGATACACTTAGATAAACTTTGATACACTTAGATATACTTTGATACACTTAGATATACTTTGATATACTTTGACACCCTTAGATATACTTTGATACACTTAGATAAACTTTGATATACTTTGATACACTTTGATACACTTAGATAAACTTTGATACACTTAGATATACTTTGATACACTTAGATATACTTTGATACACTTAGATATACTTTGATACACTTAGATATACTTTGATACACTTAGATAAACTTTGATACATTTGGTTATACTTTGATACACTTAGATACACTTAGATATACTTTGATACACTTAGATATACTTTGATACATTTTGATACAATTAGATATACTTTGATACACTTAGATATACTTTGATATACTTTGATACACTTTGATACACTTAGATAAACTTTGATACACTTAGATATACTTTGATACACTTAGATATACTTTGATACACTTAGATATATTTAGATATACTTTGATACTCTTAAATATACTTTGATACATGTTTAAACACTTATATATACTTTGATACACTTAGATATATTTAGATATACTTTGATACTCTTAAATATACTTTGATACATTTTGATACACTTATATATACTTTGGTACACTTAGATACTCTTTGATACACTTAGATATACTTTGATATACTTTGATACACTTTGATACACTTAGATAAATTTTGATACACTTAGATATACTTTGATACACTTTGATACACTTTAATACACTTAGATAAACATTGATACACTTAGATATACTTTGATACACTTAGATATACTTTGATACATTTTGATATAATTTGATATACTTTGATACACTTTGATACACTTAGATAAACTTTGATACACTTAGATATACTTTGATACACTTAGATATACTTTGATACACTTAGATATACTTAGATATACTTTGACACCCTTAGATATACTTTGATACACTTTGATACACTTAGATAAACTTTGATATACTTTGATACACTTTGATACACTTAGATAAACTTTGATACACTTAGATATACTTTGATACACTTAGATATACTTTGATACACTTAGATATACTTTGATACACTTAGATATACTTTGATACACTTTGATATACTTTGATACACTTTGATATACTTTGATACACTTAGATATACTTTGATTCACTTAGATATACTTTGATACACTTTGATATACTTTGATACACTTTGATACACTTAGATATACTTTGATACACTTAGATATACTTTGATACACTTTGATACACTTTGAAATTCTTTGATACACTTATTTACTTTGACATACTTAGATACACTTAGATATACTTTGATACACTTTGATATACTTAGATACACTTTGATACACTTAGATATACTTTGATACACTTAGATACACTTAGATATACTTTGATACACTTATATATACTTTGATACACTTAGATATACTTTGATATAATTTGATACACTTTGATACACTTAGATAAACTTTGATACACTTAGATATACTTTAATACACTTAGATATACTTTGATACACTTAGATATACTTTGATACTCTTAAATATACTTTGATACATGTTTAAACACTTATATATACTTTGATACACTTAGATATATTTAGATATACTTTGATACTCTTAAATATACTTTGATACATTTTGATACACTTATATATACTTTGGTACACTTAGATACTCTTTGATACACTTAGATATACTTTGATATACTTTGATACACTTTGATACACTTAGATAAATTTTGATACACTTAGATATACTTTGATACACTTTGATACACTTTAATACACTTAGATAAACATTGATACACTTAGATATACTTTGATACACTTAGATATACTTTAATACATTTTGATATAATTTGATATACTTTGATACACTTTGATATACTTAGATAAACTTTGATACACTTAGATATACTTTGATACACTTAGATATACTTTGATACACTTAGATATACTTTGATATACTTTGACACCCTTAGATATACTTTGATACACTTTGATACACTTAGATAAACTTTGATATACTTTGATACACTTTGATACACTTAGATAAACTTTGATACACTTAGATATACTTTGATACACTTAGATATACTTTGATACACTTAGATATACTTTGATTCACTTAGATATACTTTGATACACTTTGATATACTTTGATACACTTTGATACACTTAGATATACTTTGATACACTTAGATATACTTTGATACACTTTGATATACTTTGATACACTTTGATACACTTAGATATACTTTGATACACCTAGATACACTTAGATATACTTTGATACACTTAGATATACTTTGATACACTTAGATATACTTTGATACATTTTGATACAATTAGATATACTTTGATACACTTAGATATACTTTGATATACTTTGATACACTTTGATACACTTAGATATACTTTGATACACTTAGATATACTTTGATACACTTAGATATACTTTGATACATTTTGATACATTTAGGTATACTTTGATACACTTAGATATACTTTGATATACTTTGATATACTTTGATACACTTTGATACACTTAGATAAACTTTGATACACTTAGATATACTTTGATACACTTAGATATACTTTGATACATTTTGATACATTTAGATATACTTTGATACACTTAGATATACTTTGATACACTTAGATATACTTTGATATACTTTGATGCACTTAGATATACTTTAATACACTTAGATATATTTTGATACACTTTGATACACTTAGATATACTTTGATATACTTTGATACACATTGATATACTTTGATATACTTTGATACACTTAGATATACTTTGATATACTTTGATACACTTAGATTTACTTTGATACACTTTGATATACTTTGATACACTTTGATACACCTAGATATACTTTGATACACTTAGATATACTTTGATACACTTTGATATACTTAGATACACTTAGATATACTTTGATACATTTTGATACATTTAGATATACTTTGATACACTTAGATATACTTTGATATACTTTGATACACTTTGATACACTAAGATAAACTTTGATACACTTAGATATACTTTGATACACTTAGATATACTTTGATACAGTTAGATATACTTTGATATACTTTGACACCCTTAAATATACTTTAATACACTTAGATATACTTTGACACCCTTAGATATACTTTGATACACTTAGATATACTTTGATACACTTTGATACACTTAGATATACTTTGATATACTTTGATACACTTAGATATACTTTGATACACTTAGATATACTTTGATACATTTTGATACATTTAGATATACTTTGATACACTTAGATATACTTTGATATACTTTGACACCCTTAGATATACTTTGATACACTTAGATATACTTTGACACCCTTAGATATACTTTAATACACTTAGATATACTTTGATACCCTTTGATACACTTAGATATACTTTGATATACTTTGATACACTTAGATATACTTTTATACACTTAGATATACTTTTAAACACTTTGATACACTTAGATATACTTTGATACACTTATATATACTTTGACATACTTTAATGCACTTAGATATACTTTAATACACTTAGATATACTTTGATACACTTTGATACACTTAGATATACTTTGATATACTTTGATACACTTTGATATACTTTGATATACTTTGATACACTTAGATATACATTGATATACTTTGATACACTTAGATTTACTTTGATACACTTAGATTTACTTTGATACACTTAGATATACTTTGATACACTTTGATATACTTTGATACACTTTGATACACTTTGAAATTCTTTGATACACTTATATATACTTTGACATACTTAGATACACTTAGATATACTTTGATACACTTTGATATACTTAGATACACTTTGATACACTTAGATATACTTTGATACACTTAGATACACTTAGATATACTTTGATACACTTAGATATACTTAGATACACTTAGATATACTTTGATACACTTTGATATACTTTGATACACTTTGATACACTTAGATATATTTAGATATACTTTGATACTCTTAAATATACTTTGATACATTTTGATACACTTATATATACTTTGATACACTTAGATATACTTTGATATAATTTGATACACTTTGATACACTTAGATAAACTTTGATACACTTAGATATACTTTAATACACTTAGATATACTTTGATACTTTTAGATATACTTTGATACACTTAGATATACTTTGATACACTTAGATATATTTAGATATACTTTGATACTCTTAAATATACTTTGATACATGTTTAAACACTTATATATACTTTGATACACTTAGATATATTTAGATATACTTTGATACTCTTAAATATACTTTGATACATTTTGATACACTTATATATACTTTGGTACACTTAGATACTCTTTGATACACTTAGATATACTTTGATATACTTTGATACACTTTGATACACTTAGATAAATTTTGATACACTTAGATATACTTTGATACACTTTGATACACTTTAATACACTTAGATAAACATTGATACACTTAGATATACTTTTATACACTTAGATATACTTTGATACACTTAGATATACTTTGATACACTTAGATATACTTAGATATACTTTGACACCCTTAGATATACTTTGATACACTTTGATACACTTAGATAAACTTTGATATACTTTGATACACTTTGATACACTTAGATAAACTTTGATACACTTAGATATACTTTGATACACTTAGATATACTTTGATACACTTAGATATACTTTGATACACTTAGATATACTTTGATACACTTTGATATACTTTGATACACTTTGATACACTTAGATATACTTTGATACACTTAGATATACTTTGATACACTTTGATATACTTTGATACACTTTGATACACTTAGATATACTTTGATACACTTTGATATACTTTAATACACTTTGATATACTTTGATATAAATTGATACACTTTGATACACTTAGATATACTTTGATACATTTTGATACAATTAGATATACTTTGATACACTTAGATATACTTTGATATACTTTGATACACTTTGATACACTTAGATAAACTTTGATACACTTAGATATACTTTGGTACACTTAGATATTTTTTGATACATTTTGATACATTTAGGTATACTTTGATACATTTAGATATACTTTGATACACTTAGATATACTTTGATACACTTTGATATACTTAGATACACTTTGATACACTTAGATATACTTTGATACACCTAGATACACTTAGATATACTTTGATACACTTAGATATACTTTGATACACTTTGATATACTTTAATACACTTTGATACACTTATATATACTTTGACATACTTTGATACATTTTGATACATTTAGATATACTTTGATAAACTTAGATATACTTTGATACACTTAGATATACTTTGATATACTTTGATGCACTTAGATATACTTTAATACACTTAGATATATTTTGATACACTTTGATACACTTAGATATACTTTGATATACTTTGATACACATTGATATACTTTGATATACTTTGATACACTTTGATACACTTAGATATACTTTGATACACTTAGATATACTTTGATACACTTTGATACACTTTGATATACTTAGATACACTTAGATATACTTTGATACATTTTGATACATTTAGATATACTTTATACACTTAGATATACTTTGATATACTTTGATACACTTTGATACACTAAGATAAACTTTAATACACTTAGATATACTTTGATACACTTAGATATACTTTGATATACTTTGACACCCTTAAATATACTTTGATACACTTAGATATACTTTGACACCCTTAGATATACTTTGATACACTTAGATATACTTTGATACACTTTGATACACTTAGATATACTTTGATATACTTTGATACACTTAGATATACTTTGATACACTTAGATATACTTTGATACATTTTGATACATTTAAATATACTTTTATACACTTAGATATACTTTTAAACACTTTGATACACTTAGATATACTTTGATACACTTATATATACTTTGACATACTTTAATGCACTTAGATATACTTTAATACACTTAGATATACTTTGATACACTTTGATACACTTCGATATACTTTGATACACTTAGATATACTTTGATATACTTTGATACACTTTGATACACTTAGATAAACTTTGATACACTTAGATATACTTTGATACACTTAGATATACTTTGATATACTTTGACACCCTTAGATATACTTTGATACACTTAGATAAACTTTGATATACTTTGATACACTTTGATACACTTAGATAAACTTTGATACACTTAGATATACTTTGATACACTTAGATATACTTTGATACACTTAGATATACTTTGATACACTTAGATATACTTTGATACACTTAGATAAACTTTGATACATTTGGTTATACTTTGATACACTTAGATACACTTAGATATACTTTGATACACTTAGATATACTTTGATACATTTTGATACAATTAGATATACTTTGATACACTTAGATATACTTTGATATACTTTGATACACTTTGATACACTTAGATAAACTTTGATACACTTAGATATACTTTGATACACTTAGATATACTTTGATACACTTAGATATATTTAGATATACTTTGATACTCTTAAATATACTTTGATACATGTT
This sequence comes from Macrosteles quadrilineatus, assembly GCF_028750875.1. Taxonomy (NCBI): domain Eukaryota; kingdom Metazoa; phylum Arthropoda; class Insecta; order Hemiptera; family Cicadellidae; genus Macrosteles; species Macrosteles quadrilineatus. The sequence continues at coordinate 96,032,172 of NW_026542597.1, read as the reverse complement.
TAAACACTTATATATACTTTGATACACTTAGATATATTTAGATATACTTTGATACTCTTAAATATACTTTGATACATTTTGATACACTTATATATACTTTGGTACACTTAGATACTCTTTGATACACTTAGATATACTTTGATATACTTTGATACACTTTGATACACTTAGATAAATTTTGATACACTTAGATATACTTTGATACACTTTGATACACTTTAATACACTTAGATAAACATTGATACACTTAGATATACTTTGATACACTTAGATATACTTTGATACATTTTGATATAATTTGATATACTTTGATACACTTTGATACACTTAGATAAACTTTGATACACTTAGATATACTTTGATACACTTAGATATACTTTGATACACTTAGATATACTTAGATATACTTTGACACCCTTAGATATACTTTGATACACTTTGATACACTTAGATAAACTTTGATATACTTTGATACACTTTGATACACTTAGATAAACTTTGATACACTTAGATATACTTTGATACACTTAGATATACTTTGATACACTTAGATATACTTTGATACACTTAGATATACTTTGATACACTTTGATATACTTTGATACACTTTGATACACTTAGATATACTTTGATACACTTAGATATACTTTGATACACTTTGATATACTTTGATACACTTTGATACACTTAGATATACTTTGATACACTTTGATATACTTTAATACACTTTGATATACTTTGATATAAATTGATACACTTTGATACACTTAGATATACTTTGATACATTTTGATACAATTAGATATACTTTGATACACTTAGATATACTTTGATATACTTTGATACACTTTGATACACTTAGATAAACTTTGATACACTTAGATATACTTTGGTACACTTAGATATTTTTTGATACATTTTGATACATTTAGGTATACTTTGATACATTTAGATATACTTTGATACACTTAGATATACTTTGATACACTTTGATATACTTAGATACACTTTGATACACTTAGATATACTTTGATACACCTAGATACACTTAGATATACTTTGATACACTTAGATATACTTTGATACACTTTGATATACTTTAATACACTTTGATACACTTATATATACTTTGACATACTTTGATACATTTTGATACATTTAGATATACTTTGATAAACTTAGATATACTTTGATACACTTAGATATACTTTGATATACTTTGATGCACTTAGATATACTTTAATACACTTAGATATATTTTGATACACTTTGATACACTTAGATATACTTTGATATACTTTGATACACATTGATATACTTTGATATACTTTGATACACTTTGATACACTTAGATATACTTTGATACACTTAGATATACTTTGATACACTTTGATATACTTAGATACACTTAGATATACTTTGATACATTTTGATACATTTAGATATACTTTGATACACTTAGATATACTTTGATATACTTTGATACACTTTGATACACTAAGATAAACTTTAATACACTTAGATATACTTTGATACACTTAGATATACTTTGATATACTTTGACACCCTTAAATATACTTTGATACACTTAGATATACTTTGACACCCTTAGATATACTTTGATACACTTAGATATACTTTGATACACTTTGATACACTTAGATATACTTTGATATACTTTGATACACTTAGATATACTTTGATACACTTAGATATACTTTGATACATTTTGATACATTTAAATATACTTTTATACACTTAGATATACTTTTAAACACTTTGATACACTTAGATATACTTTGATACACTTATATATACTTTGACATACTTTAATGCACTTAGATATACTTTAATACACTTAGATATACTTTGATACACTTTGATACACTTCGATATACTTTGATACACTTAGATATACTTTGATATACTTTGATACACTTTGATACACTTAGATAAACTTTGATACACTTAGATATACTTTGATACACTTAGATATACTTTGATATACTTTGACACCCTTAGATATACTTTGATACACTTAGATAAACTTTGATATACTTTGATACACTTTGATACACTTAGATAAACTTTGATACACTTAGATATACTTTGATACACTTAGATATACTTTGATACACTTAGATATACTTTGATACACTTAGATATACTTTGATACACTTAGATAAACTTTGATACATTTGGTTATACTTTGATACACTTAGATATACTTTGATACACTTAGATATACTTTGATACATTTTGATACAATTAGATATACTTTGATACACTTAGATATACTTTGATATACTTTGATACACTTTGATACACTTAGATAAACTTTGATACACTTAGATATACTTTGATACACTTAGATATACTTTGATACATTTTAATACATTTAGGTATACTTTGATACACTTAGATATACTTTGATATACTTTGATATACTTTGATACACTTAGATATATTTAGATATACTTTGATACTCTTAAATATACTTTGATACATGTTTAAACACTTATATATACTTTGATACACTTAGATATATTTAGATATACTTTGATACACTTAGATATACTTTGATACACTTTGATACACTTAGATATACTTTGATATACTTTGATACACTTAGATATACTTTGATACACTTAGATATACTTTGATACATTTTGATACATTTAAATATACTTTTATACACTTAGATATACTTTTAAACACTTTGATACACTTAGATATACTTTAATACACTTAGATATACTTTGATACTTTTAGATATACTTTGATACACTTAGATATACTTTGATACACTTAGATATATTTAGATATACTTTGATACTCTTAAATATACTTTGATACATGTTTAAACACTTATATATACTTTGATACACTTAGATATATTTAGATATACTTTGATACTCTTAAATATACTTTGATACATTTTGATACACTTATATATACTTTGGTACACTTAGATACTCTTTGATACACTTAGATATACTTTGATATACTTTGATACACTTTGATACACTTAGATAAATTTTGATACACTTAGATATACTTTGATACACTTTGATACACTTTAATACACTTAGATAAACATTGATACACTTAGATATACTTTGATACACTTAGATATACTTTGATACATTTTGATATAATTTGATATACTTTGATACACTTTGATACACTTAGATAAACTTTGATACACTTAGATATACTTTGATACACTTAGATATACTTTGATACACTTAGATATACTTAGATATACTTTGACACCCTTAGATATACTTTGATACACTTTGATACACTTAGATAAACTTTGATATACTTTGATACACTTTGATACACTTAGATAAACTTTGATACACTTAGATATACTTTGATACACTTAGATATACTTTGATACACTTAGATATACTTTGATACACTTAGATATACTTTGATACACTTTGATATACTTTGATACACTTTGATACACTTAGATATACTTTGATACACTTAGATATACTTTGATACACTTTGATATACTTTGATACACTTTGATACACTTAGATATACTTTGATACACTTTGATATACTTTAATACACTTTGATATACTTTGATATAAATTGATACACTTTGATACACTTAGATATACTTTGATACATTTTGATACAATTAGATATACTTTGATACACTTAGATATACTTTGATATACTTTGATACACTTTGATACACTTAGATAAACTTTGATACACTTAGATATACTTTGGTACACTTAGATATTTTTTGATACATTTTGATACATTTAGGTATACTTTGATACATTTAGATATACTTTGATACACTTAGATATACTTTGATACACTTTGATATACTTAGATACACTTTGATACACTTAGATATACTTTGATACACCTAGATACACTTAGATATACTTTGATACACTTAGATATACTTTGATACACTTTGATATACTTTAATACACTTTGATACACTTATATATACTTTGACATACTTTGATACATTTTTATACATTTAGATATACTTTGATAAACTTAGATATACTTTGATACACTTAGATATACTTTGATATACTTTGATGCACTTAGATATACTTTGATATACTTTGATACACATTGATATACTTTGATATACTTTGATACACTTTGATACACTTAGATATACTTTGATACACTTAGATATACTTTGATACACTTTGATATACTTAGATACACTTAGATATACTTTGATACATTTTGATACATTTAGATATACTTTGATACACTTAGATATACTTTGATATACTTTGATACACTTTGATACACTAAGATAAACTTTAATACACTTAGATATACTTTGATACACTTAGATATACTTTGATATACTTTGACACCCTTAAATATACTTTGATACACTTAGATATACTTTGACACCCTTAGATATACTTTGATACACTTAGATATACTTTGATACACTTTGATACACTTAGATATACTTTGATATACTTTGATACACTTAGATATACTTTGATACACTTAGATATACTTTGATACATTTTGATACATTTAAATATACTTTTATACACTTAGATATACTTTTAAACACTTTGATACACTTAGATATACTTTGATACACTTATATATACTTTGACATACTTTAATGCACTTAGATATACTTTAATACACTTAGATATACTTTGATACACTTTGATACACTTCGATATACTTTGATACACTTAGATATACTTTGATATACTTTGATACACTTTGATACACTTAGATAAACTTTGATACACTTAGATATACTTTGATACACTTAGATATACTTTGATATACTTTGACACCCTTAGATATACTTTGATACACTTAGATAAACTTTGATATACTTTGATACACTTTGATACACTTAGATAAACTTTGATACACTTAGATATACTTTGATACACTTAGATATACTTTAATACACTTAGATATACTTTGATACACTTAGATATACTTTGATACACTTAGATAAACTTTGATACATTTGGTTATACTTTGATACACTTAGATACACTTAGATATACTTTGATACACTTAGATATACTTTGATACATTTTGATACAATTAGATATACTTTGATACACTTAGATATACTTTGATATACTTTGATACACTTTGATACACTTAGATAAACTTTGATACACTTAGATATACTTTGATACACTTAGATATACTTTGATACATTTTAATACATTTAGGTATACTTTGATACACTTAGATATACTTTGATATACTTTGATATACTTTGATACACTTTGATACACTTAGATAAACTTTGATACACTTAGATATACTTTAATACACTTTGATATACTTAGATACACTTAGATATACTTTGATACATTTTGATACATTTAGATATACTTTGATACACTTAGATATACTTTGATACACTTAGATATACTTTGATATACTTTGATGCACTTAGATATACTTTAATACACTTAGATATATTTTGATACACTTTGATACACTTAGATATACTTTGATACACTTAGCTATACTTTGATACACTTTGATATACTTAGATACACTTAGATATACTTTGATACATTTTGATACATTTAGATATACTTTGATACACTTAGATATACTTTGATATACTTTGATACACTTTGATACACTAAGATAAACTTTGATACACTTAGATATACTTTGATACACTTAGATATACTTTGATACATTTTGATACATTTAGATATACTTTGATACACTAAGATATACTTTGATATACTTTGATACACTTTGATACACTTAGATAAACTTTGATACACTTAGATATACTTAGATACACTTTGATACACTTAGATATACTTTGATATACTTTGATACACATTGATATACTTTGATATACTTTGATACACTTAGATATACATTGATATACTTTGATACACTTAGATTTACTTTGATACACTTAGATTTACTTTGATACACTTAGATTTACTTTGATACACTTTGATATACTTTGATACACTTTGATACACTTTGATATTCTTTGATACACTTATATATACTTTGACATACTTAGATACACTTAGATATACTTTGATACACTTTGATATACTTAGATACACTTTGATACACTTAGATATACTTTTATACACTTAGATACACTTAGATATACTTTGATACACTTAGATATACTTTGATACACTTAGATATACTTTGATACACTTTGATATACTTTGATACACTTTGATACACTTAGATATATTTAGATATACTTTGATACTCTTAAATATACTTTGATACATTTTGATACACTTATATATACTTTGATACACTTAGATATACTTTGATATAATTTGATACACTTTGATACACTTAGATAAACTTTGATACACTTAGATATACTTTAATACACTTAGATATACTTTGATACACTTAGATATACTTTGATACACTTAGATATACTTTGATACACTTAGATATATTTAGATATACTTTGATACTCTTAAATATACTTTGATACATTTTTAAACACTTATATATACTTTGATACACTTAGATATATTTAGATATACTTTGATACTCTTAAATATACTTTGATACATTTTGATACACTTATATATACTTTGGTACACTTAGATATACTTTGATACACTTAGATATACTTTGATATACTTTGATACACTTTGATACACTTAGATAAATTTTGATACACTTAGATATACTTTGATACACTTTGATACACTTTAATACACTTAGATAAACATTGATACACTTAGATATACTTTGATACACTTAGATATACTTTGATACATTTTGATATAATTTGATATACTTTGATACACTTTGATACATTTAGATAAACTTTGATACACTTAGATATACTTTGATACACTTAGATATACTTTGATATACTTTGACACCCTTAGATATACTTTGATACACTTTGATACACTTAGATAAACTTTGATATACTTTGATACACTTTGATACACTTAGATAAACTTTGATACACTTAGATATACTTTGATACACTTAGATATACTTTGATACACTTAGATATACTTTGATACACTTAGATATACTTTGATACACTTAGATAAACTTTGATACACTTAGTTATACTTTGATACACTTAGATATACTTTGATACACTTAGATATACTTTGATACATTTTGATACAATTAGATATACTTTGATACACTTAGATATACTTTGATATACTTTGATACACTTTGATACACTTAGATAAACTTCGATACACTTAGATATACTTTGATACACTTAGATATACTTTGATACATTTTGATACATTTAGGTATACTTTGATACACTTAGATATACTTTGATATACTTTGATATACTTTGATACACTTTGATACACTTAGATAAACTTTGATACACTTAGATATACTTTGATACACTTTGATATACTTAGATACACTTAGATATACTTTGATACATTTTGATACATTTAGATATACTTTGATACACTTAGATATACTTTGATACACTTAGATATACTTTGATATACTTTGATGCACTTAGATATACTTTAATACACTTAGATATATTTTGATACACTTTGATACACTTAGATATACTTTGATACACTTAGCTATACTTTGATACACTTTGATATACTTAGATACACTTAGATATACTTTGATACATTTTGATACATTTAGATATACTTTGATACACTTAGATATACTTTGATATACTTTGATACACTTTGATACACTAAGATAAACTTTGATACACTTAGATATACTTTGATACACTTAGATATACTTTGATACATTTTGATACATTTAGATATACTTTGATACACTAAGATATACTTTGATATACTTTGATACACTTTGATACACTTAGATAAACTTTGATACACTTAGATATACTTAGATACACTTTGATACACTTAGATATACTTTGATATACTTTGATACACATTGATATACTTTGATATACTTTGATACACTTAGATATACATTGATATACTTTGATACACTTAGATTTACTTTGATACACTTAGATTTACTTTGATACACTTAGATTTACTTTGATACACTTTGATATACTTTGATACACTTTGATACACTTTGATATTCTTTGATACACTTATATATACTTTGACATACTTAGATACACTTAGATATACTTTGATACACTTTGATATACTTAGATACACTTTGATACACTTAGATATACTTTTATACACTTAGATACACTTAGATATACTTTGATACACTTAGATATACTTTGATACACTTAGATATACTTTGATACACTTTGATATACTTTGATACACTTTGATACACTTAGATATATTTAGATATACTTTGATACTCTTAAATATACTTTGATACATTTTGATACACTTATATATACTTTGATACACTTAGATATACTTTGATATAATTTGATACACTTTGATACACTTAGATAAACTTTGATACACTTAGATATACTTTAATACACTTAGATATACTTTGATACACTTAGATATACTTTGATACACTTAGATATACTTTGATACACTTAGATATATTTAGATATACTTTGATACTCTTAAATATACTTTGATACATTTTTAAACACTTATATATACTTTGATACACTTAGATATATTTAGATATACTTTGATACTCTTAAATATACTTTGATACATTTTGATACACTTATATATACTTTGGTACACTTAGATATACTTTGATACACTTAGATATACTTTGATATACTTTGATACACTTTGATACACTTAGATAAATTTTGATACACTTAGATATACTTTGATACACTTTGATACACTTTAATACACTTAGATAAACATTGATACACTTAGATATACTTTGATACACTTAGATATACTTTGATACATTTTGATATAATTTGATATACTTTGATACACTTTGATACATTTAGATAAACTTTGATACACTTAGATATACTTTGATACACTTAGATATACTTTGATATACTTTGACACCCTTAGATATACTTTGATACACTTTGATACACTTAGATAAACTTTGATATACTTTGATACACTTTGATACACTTAGATAAACTTTGATACACTTAGATATACTTTGATACACTTAGATATACTTTGATACACTTAGATATACTTTGATACACTTAGATATACTTTGATACACTTAGATAAACTTTGATACACTTAGTTATACTTTGATACACTTAGATATACTTTGATACACTTAGATATACTTTGATACATTTTGATACAATTAGATATACTTTGATACACTTAGATATACTTTGATATACTTTGATACACTTTGATACACTTAGATAAACTTCGATACACTTAGATATACTTTGATACACTTAGATATACTTTGATACATTTTGATACATTTAGGTATACTTTGATACACTTAGATATACTTTGATATACTTTGATATACTTTGATACACTTTGATACACTTAGATAAACTTTGATACACTTAGATATACTTTGATACACTTTGATACACTTAGATATACTTTGATACACTTAGATATACTTTGATACACTTTGATATACTTTGATACACTTTGATACACTTAGATATACTTTGATACACTTTGATATACTTTAATACACTTTGATATACTTTGATATAAATTGATACACTTTGATACACTTAGATATACTTTGATACATTTTGATACAATTAGATATACTTTGATACACTTAGATATACTTTGATATACTTTGATATACTTTGATACACTTAGATAAACTTTGATACACTTAGATATACTTTGATACACTTAGATATACTTTGATACATTTTGATACATTTAGGTATACTTTGATACATTTAGATATACTTTGATACACTTAGATATACTTTGATACACTTTGATATACTTAGATACACTTTGATACACTTAGATATACTTTGATACACCTAGATACACTTAGATATACTTTAATACACTTAGATATACTTTGATACACTTAGATATACTTTGATACACTTAGATATACTTTGATACACTTAGATATATTTAGATATACTTTGATACTCTTAAATATACTTTGATACATTTTTAAACACTTATATATACTTTGATACACTTAGATATATTTAGATATACTTTGATACTCTTAAATATACTTTGATACATTTTGATACACTTATATATACTTTGGTACACTTAGATATACTTTGATACACTTAGATATACTTTGATATACTTTGATACACTTTGATACACTTAGATAAATGTTGATACACTTAGATATACTTTGATACACTTTGATACACTTTAATACACTTAGATAAACATTGATACACTTAGATATACTTTGATACACTTAGATATACTTTGATACATTTTGATATAATTTGATATACTTTGATACACTTTGATACACTTAGATAAACTTTGATACACTTAGATATACTTTAATACACTTAGATATACTTTGATACACTTAGATATACTTTGATATACTTTGACACCCTTAGATATACTTTGATACACTTTGATACACTTAGATAAACTTTGATATACTTTGATACACTTTGATACACTTAGATAAACTTTGATACACTTAGATATACTTTGATACACTTGGATATACTTTGATACACTTAGATATACTTTGATATACTTTGATACACTTTGATACACTTAGATAAACTTTGATACACTTAGATATACTTTGATACACTTAGATATACTTTGATATACTTTGATACACTTTGATACACTTAGATAAACTTTGATACACTTAGATATACTTTGATACACTTAGATATAATTTGATACATTTTGATACATTTAGGTATACTTTGATACACTTAGATATACTTTGATATACTTTGATATACTTTGATACACTTTGATACACTTAGATATACTTTGATACTCTTAAATATACTTTGATACATTTTGATACACTTATATATACTTTGATACACTTAGATATACTTTGATATAATTTGATACACTTTGATACACTTAGATAAACTTTGATACACTTAGATATACTTTAATACACTTAGATATACTTTGATACACTTAGATATACTTTGATACACTTAGATATACTTTGATACACTTAGATATATTTAGATATACTTTGATACTCTTAAATATACTTTGATACATTTTTAAACACTTATATATACTTTGATACACTTAGATATATTTAGATATACTTTGATACTCTTAAATATACTTTGATACATTTTGATACACTTATATATACTTTGGTACACTTAGATATACTTTGATACACTTAGATATACTTTGATATACTTTGATACACTTTGATACACTTAGATAAATTTTGATACACTTAGATATACTTTGATACACTTTGATACACTTTAATACACTTAGATAAACATTGATACACTTAGATATACTTTGATACACTTAGATATACTTTGATACATTTTGATATAATTTGATATACTTTGATACACTTTGATACATTTAGATAAACTTTGATACACTTAGATATACTTTGATACACTTAGATATACTTTGATATACTTTGACACCCTTAGATATACTTTGATACACTTTGATACACTTAGATAAACTTTGATATACTTTGATACACTTTGATACACTTAGATAAACTTTGATACACTTAGATATACTTTGATACACTTAGATATACTTTGATACACTTAGATATACTTTGATACACTTAGATATACTTTGATACACTTAGATAAACTTTGATACACTTAGTTATACTTTGATACACTTAGATATACTTTGATACACTTAGATATACTTTGATACATTTTGATACAATTAGATATACTTTGATACACTTAGATATACTTTGATATACTTTGATACACTTTGATACACTTAGATAAACTTCGATACACTTAGATATACTTTGATACACTTAGATATACTTTGATACATTTTGATACATTTAGGTATACTTTGATACACTTAGATATACTTTGATATACTTTGATATACTTTGATACACTTTGATACACTTAGATAAACTTTGATACACTTAGATATACTTTGATACACTTTGATATACTTAGATACACTTAGATATACTTTGATACATTTTGATACATTTAGATATACTTTGATACACTTAGATATACTTTGATACACTTAGATATACTTTGATATACTTTGATGCACTTAGATATACTTTAATACACTTAGATATATTTTGATACACTTTGATACACTTAGATATACTTTGATACACTTAGCTATACTTTGATACACTTTGATATACTTAGATACACTTAGATATACTTTGATACATTTTGATACATTTAGATATACTTTGATACACTTAGATATACTTTGATATACTTTGATACACTTTGATACACTAAGATAAACTTTGATACACTTAGATATACTTTGATACACTTAGATATACTTTGATACATTTTGATACATTTAGATATACTTTGATACACTAAGATATACTTTGATATACTTTGATACACTTTGATACACTTAGATAAACTTTGATACACTTAGATATACTTAGATACACTTTGATACACTTAGATATACTTTGATATACTTTGATACACATTGATATACTTTGATATACTTTGATACACTTAGATATACATTGATATACTTTGATACACTTAGATTTACTTTGATACACTTAGATTTACTTTGATACACTTAGATTTACTTTGATACACTTTGATATACTTTGATACACTTTGATACACTTTGATATTCTTTGATACACTTATATATACTTTGACATACTTAGATACACTTAGATATACTTTGATACACTTTGATATACTTAGATACACTTTGATACACTTAGATATACTTTTATACACTTAGATACACTTAGATATACTTTGATACACTTAGATATACTTTGATACACTTAGATATACTTTGATACACTTTGATATACTTTGATACACTTTGATACACTTAGATATATTTAGATATACTTTGATACTCTTAAATATACTTTGATACATTTTGATACACTTATATATACTTTGATACACTTAGATATACTTTGATATAATTTGATACACTTTGATACACTTAGATAAACTTTGATACACTTAGATATACTTTAATACACTTAGATATACTTTGATACACTTAGATATACTTTGATACACTTAGATATACTTTGATACACTTAGATATATTTAGATATACTTTGATACTCTTAAATATACTTTGATACATTTTTAAACACTTATATATACTTTGATACACTTAGATATATTTAGATATACTTTGATACTCTTAAATATACTTTGATACATTTTGATACACTTATATATACTTTGGTACACTTAGATATACTTTGATACACTTAGATATACTTTGATATACTTTGATACACTTTGATACACTTAGATAAATTTTGATACACTTAGATATACTTTGATACACTTTGATACACTTTAATACACTTAGATAAACATTGATACACTTAGATATACTTTGATACACTTAGATATACTTTGATACATTTTGATATAATTTGATATACTTTGATACACTTTGATACATTTAGATAAACTTTGATACACTTAGATATACTTTGATACACTTAGATATACTTTGATATACTTTGACACCCTTAGATATACTTTGATACACTTTGATACACTTAGATAAACTTTGATATACTTTGATACACTTTGATACACTTAGATAAACTTTGATACACTTAGATATACTTTGATACACTTAGATATACTTTGATACACTTAGATATACTTTGATACACTTAGATATACTTTGATACACTTAGATAAACTTTGATACACTTAGTTATACTTTGATACACTTAGATATACTTTGATACACTTAGATATACTTTGATACATTTTGATACAATTAGATATACTTTGATACACTTAGATATACTTTGATATACTTTGATACACTTTGATACACTTAGATAAACTTCGATACACTTAGATATACTTTGATACACTTAGATATACTTTGATACATTTTGATACATTTAGGTATACTTTGATACACTTAGATATACTTTGATATACTTTGATATACTTTGATACACTTTGATACACTTAGATAAACTTTGATACACTTAGATATACTTTGATACACTTTGATACACTTAGATATACTTTGATACACTTAGATATACTTTGATACACTTTGATATACTTTGATACACTTTGATACACTTAGATATACTTTGATACACTTTGATATACTTTAATACACTTTGATATACTTTGATATAAATTGATACACTTTGATACACTTAGATATACTTTGATACATTTTGATACAATTAGATATACTTTGATACACTTAGATATACTTTGATATACTTTGATATACTTTGATACACTTAGATAAACTTTGATACACTTAGATATACTTTGATACACTTAGATATACTTTGATACATTTTGATACATTTAGGTATACTTTGATACATTTAGATATACTTTGATACACTTAGATATACTTTGATACACTTTGATATACTTAGATACACTTTGATACACTTAGATATACTTTGATACACCTAGATACACTTAGATATACTTTAATACACTTAGATATACTTTGATACACTTAGATATACTTTGATACACTTAGATATACTTTGATACACTTAGATATATTTAGATATACTTTGATACTCTTAAATATACTTTGATACATTTTTAAACACTTATATATACTTTGATACACTTAGATATATTTAGATATACTTTGATACTCTTAAATATACTTTGATACATTTTGATACACTTATATATACTTTGGTACACTTAGATATACTTTGATACACTTAGATATACTTTGATATACTTTGATACACTTTGATACACTTAGATAAATGTTGATACACTTAGATATACTTTGATACACTTTGATACACTTTAATACACTTAGATAAACATTGATACACTTAGATATACTTTGATACACTTAGATATACTTTGATACATTTTGATATAATTTGATATACTTTGATACACTTTGATACACTTAGATAAACTTTGATACACTTAGATATACTTTAATACACTTAGATATACTTTGATACACTTAGATATACTTTGATATACTTTGACACCCTTAGATATACTTTGATACACTTTGATACACTTAGATAAACTTTGATATACTTTGATACACTTTGATACACTTAGATAAACTTTGATACACTTAGATATACTTTGATACACTTGGATATACTTTGATACACTTAGATATACTTTGATATACTTTGATACACTTTGATACACTTAGATAAACTTTGATACACTTAGATATACTTTGATACACTTAGATATACTTTGATATACTTTGATACACTTTGATACACTTAGATAAACTTTGATACACTTAGATATACTTTGATACACTTAGATATAATTTGATACATTTTGATACATTTAGGTATACTTTGATACACTTAGATATACTTTGATATACTTTGATATACTTTGATACACTTTGATACACTTAGATAAACTTTGATACACTTAGATATACTTTGATACACTTTGATATACTTAGATACACTTAGATATACTTTGATACATTTTGATACATTTAGATATACTTTGATACACTTAGATATACTTTGATACACTTAGATATACTTTGATATACTTTGATGCACTTAGATATACTTTAATACACTTAGATATATTTTGATACACTTTGATACACTTAGATATACTTTGATACACTTAGATATACTTTGATACACTTTGATATACTTAGATACACTTAGATATACTTTGATACATTTTGATACATTTAGATATACTTTGATACACTTAGATATACTTTGATATACTTTGATATACTTTGACACCCTTAAATATACTTTGATACACTTAGATATACTTTGACACCCTTAGATATACTTTGATACACTTAGATATACTTTGATACACTTTGATACACTTAGATAAACTTTGATATACTTTGATACACTTAGATATACTTTGATACACTTAGATATACTTTGATACATTTTGATACATTTAAATATACTTTTATACACTTAGATATACTTTTAAACACTTTGATACACTTAGATATACTTTGATACACTTATATATACTTTGACATACTTTAATGCACTTAGATATACTTTAATACACTTAGATATACTTTGATACACTTTGATACACTTCGATATACTTTGATACACTTAGATATACTTTGATATACTTTGATACACTTTGATACACTTAGATAAACTTTGATACACTTAGATATACTTTGATACACTTAGATATACTTTGATATACTTTGACACCCTTAGATATACTTTGATACACTTAGATAAACTTTGATATACTTTGATACACTTTGATACACTTAGATAAACTTTGATACACTTAGATATACTTTGATACACTTAGATATACTTTGATACACTTAGATATACTTTGATACACTTAGATATACTTTGATACACTTAGATAAACTTTGATACATTTGGTTATACTTTGATACACTTAGATACACTTAGATATACTTTGATACACTTAGATATACTTTGATACATTTTGATACAATTAGATATACTTTGATACACTTAGATATACTTTGATATACTTTGATACACTTTGATACACTTAGATAAACTTTGATACACTTAGATATACTTTGATACACTTAGATATACTTTGATACATTTTAATACATTTAGGTATACTTTGATACACTTAGATATACTTTGATATACTTTGATATACTTTGATACACTTTGATACACTTAGATAAACTTTGATACACTTAGATATACTTTGATACACTTTGATATACTTAGATACACTTAGATATACTTTGATACATTTTGATACATTTAGATATACTTTGATACACTTAGATATACTTTGATACACTTAGATATACTTTGATATACTTTGATGCACTTAGATATACTTTAATACACTTAGATATATTTTGATACACTTTGATACACTTAGATATACTTTGATACACTTAGATATACTTTGATACACTTTGATATACTTAGATACACTTAGATATACTTTGATACATTTTGATACATTTAGATATACTTTGATACACTTAGATATACTTTGATATACTTTGATACACTTTGATACACTAAGATAAACTTTGATACACTTAGATATACTTTGATACACTTAGATATACTTTGATACATTTTGATACATTTAGATATACTTTGATACACTAAGATATACTTTGATATACTTTGATACACTTTGATACACTTAGATAAACTTTGATACACTTAGATATACTTAGATACACTTTGATACACTTAGATATACTTTGATATACTTTGATACACATTGATATACTTTGATATACTTTGATACACTTAGATATACATTGATATACTTTGATACACTTAGATTTACTTTGATACACTTAGATTTACTTTGATACACTTAGATTTACTTTGATACACTTTGATATACTTTGATACACTTTGATACACTTTGATATTCTTTGATACACTTATATATACTTTGACATACTTAGATACACTTAGATATACTTTGATACACTTTGATATACTTAGATACACTTTGATACACTTAGATATACTTTGATACACTTAGATACACTTAGATATACTTTGATACACTTAGATATACTTTGATACACTTAGATATACTTTGATACACTTTGATATACTTTGATACACTTTGATACACTTAGATATATTTAGATATACTTTGATACACTTAAATATACTTTGATACATTTTGATACACTTATATATACTTTGATACACTTAGATATACTTTGATATAATTTGATACACTTTGATACACTTAGATAAACTTTGATACACTTAGATATACTTTAATACACTTAGATATACTTTGATACACTTAGATATACTTTGATACACTTAGATATACTTTGATACACTTAGATATATTTAGATATACTTTGATACTCTTAAATATACTTTGATACATTTTTAAACACTTATATATACTTTGATACACTTAGATATATTTAGATATACTTTGATACTCTTAAATATACTTTGATACATTTTGATACACTTATATATACTTTGGTACACTTAGATATACTTTGATACACTTAGATATACTTTGATATACTTTGATACACTTTGATACACTTAGATAAATTTTGATACACTTAGATATACTTTGATACACTTTGATACACTTTAATACACTTAGATAAACATTGATACACTTAGATATACTTTGATACACTTAGATATACTTTGATACATTTTGATATAATTTGATATACTTTGATACACTTTGATACATTTAGATAAACTTTGATACACTTAGATATACTTTGATACACTTAGATATACTTTGATATACTTTGACACCCTTAGATATACTTTGATACACTTTGATACACTTAGATAAACTTTGATATACTTTGATACACTTTGATACACTTAGATAAACTTTGATACACTTAGATATACTTTGATACACTTAGATATACTTTGATACACTTATATATACTTTGATACACTTAGATATACTTTGATACACTTAGATAAACTTTGATACACTTAGTTATACTTTGATACACTTAGATATACTTTGATACACTTAGATATACTTTGATACATTTTGATACAATTAGATATACTTTGATACACTTAGATATACTTTGATATACTTTGATACACTTTGATACACTTAGATAAACTTCGATACACTTAGATATACTTTGATACACTTAGATATACTTTGATACATTTTGATACATTTAGGTATACTTTGATACACTTAGATATACTTTGATATACTTTGATATACTTTGATACACTTTGATACACTTAGATAAACTTTGATACACTTAGATATACTTTGATACACTTTGATACACTTAGATATACTTTGATACACTTAGATATACTTTGATACACTTTGATATACTTTGATACACTTTGATACACTTAGATATACTTTGATACACTTTGATATACTTTAATACACTTTGATATACTTTGATATAAATTGATACACTTTGATACACTTAGATATACTTTGATACATTTTGATACAATTAGATATACTTTGATACACTTAGATATACTTTGATATACTTTGATATACTTTGATACACTTAGATAAACTTTGATACACTTAGATATACTTTGATACACTTAGATATACTTTGATACATTTTGATACATTTAGGTATACTTTGATACATTTAGATATACTTTGATACACTTAGATATACTTTGATACACTTTGATATACTTAGATACACTTTGATACACTTAGATATACTTTGATACACCTAGATACACTTAGATATACTTTAATACACTTAGATATACTTTGATACACTTAGATATACTTTGATACACTTAGATATACTTTGATACACTTAGATATATTTAGATATACTTTGATACTCTTAAATATACTTTGATACATTTTTAAACACTTATATATACTTTGATACACTTAGATATATTTAGATATACTTTGATACTCTTAAATATACTTTGATACATTTTTAAACACTTATATATACTTTGATACACTTAGATATATTTAGATATACTTTGATACTCTTAAATATACTTTGATACATTTTGATACACTTATATATACTTTGGTACACTTAGATATACTTTGATACACTTAGATATACTTTGATATACTTTGATACACTTAGATAAATTTTGATACACTTAGATATACTTTGATACACTTTGATATACTTAGATACACTTAGATATACTTTGATACATTTTGATACATTTAGATACACTTAGATAAACTTTGATACACTTAGATATACTTTGATACACTTAGATATACTTTGATATACTTTGATACACTTTGATACACTTAGATAAACTTTGATACACTTAGATATACTTTGATACACTTAGATATAATTTGATACATTTTGATACATTTAGGTATACTTTGATACACTTAGATATACTTTGATATACTTTGATATACTTTGATACACTTTGATACACTTAGATAAACTTTGATACACTTAGATATACTTTGATACACTTTGATATACTTAGATACACTTAGATAAACTTTGATACACTTAGATATACTTTGATACACTTAGATATACTTTGATATACTTTGATACACTTTGATACACTTAGATAAACTTTGATACACTTAGATATACTTTGATACACTTAGATATAATTTGATACATTTTGATACATTTAGGTATACTTTGATACACTTAGATATACTTTGATATACTTTGATATACTTTGATACACTTTGATACACTTAGATAAACTTTGATACACTTAGATATACTTTGATACACTTTGATATACTTAGATACACTTAGATATACTTTGATACATTTTGATACATTTAGATATACTTTGATACACTTAGATATACTTTGATACACTTAGATATACTTTGATATACTTTGATGCACTTAGATATACTTTAATACACTTAGATATATTTTGATACACTTTGATACACTTAGATATACTTTGATACACTTAGATATACTTTGATACACTTTGATATACTTAGATACACTTAGATATACTTTGATACATTTTGATACATTTAGATATACTTTGATACACTTAGATATACTTTGATATACTTTGATACACTTTGATACACTAAGATAAACTTTGATACACTTAGATATACTTTGATACACTTAGATATACTTTGATACATTTTGATACATTTAGATATACTTTGATACACTTAGATATACTTTGATATACTTTGATACACTTTGATACACTTAGATAAACTTTGATACACTTAGATATACTTTGATACACTTTGATACACTTAGATATACTTTGATATACTTTGATACACATTGATATACTTTGATATACTTTGATACACTTAGATATACATTGATATACTTTGATACACTTAGATTTACTTTGATACACTTAGATTTACTTTGATACACTTAGATATACTTTGATACACTTTGATATACTTTGATACACTTTGATACACTTTGATATTCTTTGATACACTTATATATACTTTGACATACTTAGATACACTTAGATATACTTTGATACACTTTGATATACTTAGATACACTTTGATACACTTAGATATACTTTGATACACTTAGATACACTTAGATATACTTTGATACACTTAGATATACTTTGATACACTTAGATATACTTTGATAAACTTAGATATACTTTGATACACTTAGATATACTTTGATACACTTAGATATACTTTGATACACTTAGATAAACTTTGATACACTTAGTTATACTTTGATACACTTTGATATACTTTGATACACTTTGATACACTTAGATATATTTAGATATACTTTGATACTCTTAAATATACTTTGATTCATTTTGATTCACTTATATATACTTTGATACACTTAGATATACTTTGATACATTTTGATACAATTAGATATACTTTGATACACTTAGATATACTTTGATATACTTTGATACACTTTGATACACTTAGATAAACTTTGATACACTTAGATATACTTTGATACACTTAGATATACTTTGATACATTTTGATACATTTAGGTATACTTTGATACACTTAGATATACTTTGATATACTTTGATATACTTTGATACACTTTGATACACTTAGATAAACTTTGATACACTTAGATATACTTTGATACACTTAGATATACTTAGATACACTTAGATATACTTTGATACACTTTGATATACTTTGATACACTTTGATACACTTAGATATATTTAGATATACTTTGATACTCTTAAATATACTTTGATTCATTTTGATTCACTTATATATACTTTGATACACTTAGATATACTTTGATATAATTTGATACACTTTGATACACTTAGATAAACTTTGATACACTTAGATATACTTTAATACACTTAGATATACTTTGATACACTTAGATATACTTTGATACACTTAGATATATTTAGATATACTTTGATACTCTTAAATATACTTTGATACATTTTTAAACACTTATATATACTTTGATACACTTAGATATATTTAGATATACTTTGATACTCTTAAATATACTTTGATACATTTTGATACACTTATATATACTTTGGTACACTTAGATATACTTTGATACACTTAGATATACTTTGATATACTTTGATACACTTTGATACACTTAGATAAATTTTGATACACTTAGATATACTTTGATACACTTTGATACACTTTAATACACTTAGATAAACATTGATACACTTAGATATACTTTGATACACTTAGATATACTTTGATACATTTTGATATAATTTGATATACTTTGATACACTTTGATACACTTAGATAAACTTTGATACACTTAGATATACTTTAATACACTTAGATATACTTTGATACACTTAGATATACTTTGATATACTTTGACACCCTTAGATATACTTTGATACACTTTGATACACTTAGATAAACTTTGATATACTTTGATACACTTTGATACACTTAGATAAACTTTGATACACTTAGATATACTTTGATACACTTAGATATACTTTGATATACTTTGATACACTTTGATACACTTAGATAAACTTTGATACACTTAGATATACTTTGATACACTTAGATATAATTTGATACATTTTGATACATTTAGGTATACTTTGATACACTTAGATATACTTTGATATACTTTGACACCCTTAGATATACTTTGATACACTTTGATACACTTAGATAAACTTTGATATACTTTGATACACTTTGATACACTTAGATATACTTTGATACACTTGGATATACTTTGATACACTTAGATATACTTTGATATACTTTGATACACTTTGATACACTTAGATAAACTTTGATACACTTAGATATACTTTGATACACTTAGATATACTTTGATATACTTTGATACACTTTGATACACTTAGATAAACTTTGATACACTTAGATATACTTTGATACACTTAGATATAATTTGATACATTTTGATACATTTAGGTATACTTTGATACACTTAGATATACTTTGATATACTTTGATATACTTTGATACACTTTGATACACTTAGATAAACTTTGATACACTTAGATATACTTTGATACACTTTGATATACTTAGATACACTTAGATATACTTTGATACATTTTGATACATTTAGATATACTTTGATACACTTAGATATACTTTGATACACTTAGATATACTTTGATATACTTTGATGCACTTAGATATACTTTAATACACTTAGATATATTTTGATACACTTTGATACACTTAGATATACTTTGATACACTTAGATATACTTTGATACACTTTGATATACTTAGATACACTTAGATATACTTTGATACATTTTGATACATTTAGATATACTTTGATACACTTAGATATACTTTGATATGATTTGATACACTTTGATACACTAAGATAAACTTTGATACACTTAGATATACTTTGATACACTTAGATATACTTTGATACATTTTGATACATTTAGATATACTTTGATACACTTAGATATACTTTGATATACTTTGATACACTTTGATACACTTAGATAAACTTTGATACACTTAGATATACTTTGATACACTTTGATACACTTAGATATACTTTGATATACTTTGATACACATTGATATACTTTGATATACTTTGATACACTTAGATATACATTGATATACTTTGATACACTTAGATTTACTTTGATACACTTAGATTTACTTTGATACACTTAGATATACTTTGATACACTTTGATATACTTTGATACACTTTGATACACTTTGATATTCTTTGATACACTTATATATACATTGACATACTTAGATACACTTAGATATACTTTGATACACTTTGATATACTTAGATACACTTTGATACACTTAGATATACTTTGATACACTTAGATACACTTAGATATACTTTGATACACTTAGATATACTTTGATACACTTAGATATACTTTGATACACTTTGATATACTTTGATACACTTTGATACACTTAGATATATTTAGATATACTTTGATACTCTTAAATATACTTTGATACATTTTGATACACTTATATATACTTTGATACACTTAGATATACTTTGATATAATTTGATACACTTTGATACACTTAGATAAACTTTGATACACTTAGATATACTTTAATACACTTAGATATACTTTGATACACTTTGATACACTTTAATACACTTAGATAAACATTGATACACTTAGATATACTTTGATACACTTAGATATACTTTGATACATTTTGATATAATTTGATATACTTTGATACACTTTGATACACTTAGATAAACTTTGATACACTTAGATATACTTTGATACACTTAGATATACTTTGATATACTTTGACACCCTTAGATATACTTTGATACACTTTGATACACTTAGATAAACTTTGATATACTTTGATACACTTTGATACACTTAGATAAACTTTGATACACTTAGATATACTTTGATACACTTAGATATACTTTGATACACTTAGATATACTTTGATACACTTAGATATACTTTGATACACTTAGATAAACTTTGATACACTTAGTTATACTTTGATACACTTAGATATACTTTAATACACTTAGATATACTTTGATACATTTTGATACAATTAGATATACTTTGATACACTTAGATATACTTTGATATACTTTGATACACTTTAATACACTTAGATAAACTTTGATACACTTAGATATACTTTGATACACTTAGATATACTTTGATACATTTTGATACAATTAGATATACTTTGATACACTTAGATATACTTTGATATACTTTGATACACTTTAATACACTTAGATAAACTTTGATACACTTAGATATACTTTGATACACTTAGATATACTTTAATATACTTTGACACCATTAGATATACTTTGATACACTTAGATATACTTTGATACACTTAGATATACTTTGATATACTTTGATACACTTTGATACACTTAGATAAATTTTGATACACTTAGATATACTTTGATACACTTTGATACACTTTAATACACTTAGATAAACATTGATACACTTGGATATACTTTGATACACTTAGATATACTTTGATACATTTTGATATAATTTGATATACTTTGATACACTTTGATACACTTAGATAAACTTTGATACACTTAGATATACTTTGATACACTTAGATATACTTTGATATACTTTGACACCCTTAGATATACTTTGATACACTTTGATACACTTAGATAAACTTTGATATACTTTGATACACTTTGATACACTTAGATAAACTTTGATACACTTAGATATACTTTGATAAACTTAGATATACTTTGATACACTTAGATATACTTTGATACACATAGATATACTTTGATACACTTAGATAAACTTTGATACACTTAGTTATACTTTGATACACTTAGATATACTTTGATACACTTAGATATACTTTGATACATTTTGATACAATTAGATATACTTTGATACACTTAGATATACTTTGATATACTTTGATACACTTTGATACACTTAGATAAACTTTGATACACTTAGATATACTTTGATACACTTAGATATACTTTGATACATTTTGATACATTTAGGTATACTTTGATACACTTAGATATACTTTGATATACTTTGATATACTTTGATACACTTTGATACACTTAGATAAACTTTGATACACTTAGATATACTTTGATACACTTAGATATACTTAGATACACTTAGATATACTTTGATACACTTTGATATACTTTGATACACTTTGATACACTTAGATATATTTAGATATACTTTGATACTCTTAAATATACTTTGATACATTTTGATTCACTTATATATACTTTGATACACTTAGATATACTTTGATATAATTTGATACACTTTGATACACTTAGATAAACTTTGATACACTTAGATATACTTTAATACACTTAGATATACTTTGATACACTTAGATATACTTTGATACACTTAGATATACTTTGATACACTTAGATATATTTAGATATACTTTGATACTCTTAAATATACTTTGATACATTTTTAAACACTTATATATACTTTGATACACTTAGATATATTTAGATATACTTTGATACTCTTAAATATACTTTGATACATTTTGATACACTTATATATACTTTGGTACACTTAGATATACTTTGATACACTTAGATATACTTTGATATACTTTGATACACTTTGTTACACTTAGATAAATTTTGATACACTTAGATATACTTTGATACACTTTGATACACTTTAATACACTTAGATAAACATTGATACACTTAGATATACTTTGATACACTTAGATATACTTTGATACATTTTGATATAATTTGATATACTTTGATACACTTTGATACACTTAGATAAACTTTGATACACTTAGATATACTTTAATACACTTAGATATACTTTGATACACTTAGATATACTTTGATATACTTTGACACCCTTAGATATACTTTGATACACTTTGATACACTTAGATAAACTTTGATATACTTTGATACACTTTGATACACTTAGATAAACTTTGATACACTTAGATATACTTTTATACACTTGGATATACTTTGATACACTTAGATATACTTTGATATACTTTGATACACTTTGATACACTTAGATAAACTTTGATACACTTAGATATACTTTGATACACTTAGATATACTTTGATATACTTTGATACACTTTGATACACTTAGATAAACTTTGATACACTTAGATATACTTTGATACACTTAAATATAATTTGATACATTTTGATACATTTAGGTATACTTTGATACACTTAGATATACTTTGATATACTTTGATATACTTTGATACACTTTGATACACTTAGATAAACTTTGATACACTTAGATATACTTTGATACACTTTGATATACTTAGATACACTTAGATATACTTTGATACATTTTGATACATTTAGATATACTTTGATACACTTAGATATACTTTGATACACTTAGATATACTTTGATATACTTTGATGCACTTAGATATACTTTAATACACTTAGATATATTTTGATACACTTTGATACACTTAGATATACTTTGATACACTTAGATATACTTTGATACACTTTGATATACTTAGATACACTTAGATATACTTTGATACATTTTGATACATTTAGATATACTTTGATACACTTAGATATACTTTGATATACTTTGATACACTTTGATACACTAAGATAAACTTTGATACACTTAGATATACTTTGATACACTTAGATATACTTTGATACATTTTGATACATTTAGATATACTTTGATACACTTAGATATACTTTGATATACTTTGATACACTTTGATACACTTAGATAAACTTTGATACACTTAGATATACTTTGATACACTTTGATACACTTAGATATACTTTGATATACTTTGATACACATTGATATACTTTGATATACTTTGATACACTTAGATATACATTGATATACTTTGATACACTTAGATTTACTTTGATACACTTAGATTTACTTTGATACACTTAGATATACTTTGATACACTTTGATATACTTTGATACACTTTGATACACTTTGATATTCTTTGATACACTTATATATACTTTGACATACTTAGATACACTTAGATATACTTTGATACACTTTGATATACTTAGATACACTTTGATACACTTAGATATACTTTGATACACTTAGATACACTTAGATATACTTTGATACACTTA
Organism: Macrosteles quadrilineatus; assembly: GCF_028750875.1. Taxonomy (NCBI): domain Eukaryota; kingdom Metazoa; phylum Arthropoda; class Insecta; order Hemiptera; family Cicadellidae; genus Macrosteles; species Macrosteles quadrilineatus. Next base: position 96,004,492 of record NW_026542597.1, on the reverse strand, counting down.
GATATACTTTGATACACTTAGATATACTTTGATACACTTTGATATACTTTGATACACTTTGATACACTTAGATATATTTAGATATACTTTGATACTCTTAAATATACTTTGATACATTTTGATACACTTATATATACTTTGATACACTTAGATATACTTTGATACACTTTAATACACTTAGATAAACATTGATACACTTAGATATACTTTGATACACTTAGATATACTTTGATACATTTTGATATAATTTGATATACTTTGATACACTTTGATACACTTAGATAAACTTTGATACACTTAGATATACTTTGATACACTTAGATATACTTTGATATACTTTGACACCCTTAGATATACTTTGATACACTTTGATACACTTAGATAAACTTTGATATACTTTGATACACTTTGATACACTTAGATAAACTTTGATACACTTAGATATACTTTGATACACTTAGATATACTTTGATACACTTAGATATACTTTGATACACTTAGATATACTTTGATACACTTAGATAAACTTTGATACACTTAGTTATACTTTGATACACTTAGATATACTTTGATACACTTAGATATACTTTGATACATTTTTATACAATTAGATATACTTTGATACACTTAGATATACTTTGATATACTTTGATACACTTTAATACACTTAGATAAACTTTGATACACTTAGATATACTTTGATACACTTAGATATACTTTGATACATTTTGATACATTTAGGTATACTTTGATACACTTAGATATACTTAGATACACTTAGATATACTTTGATACACTTTGATATACTTTGATACACTTTGATACACTTAGATATATTTAGATATACTTTGATACTCTTAAATATACTTTGATACATTTTGATTCACTTATATATACTTTGATACACTTAGATATACTTTGATATAATTTGATACACTTTGATACACTTAGATAAACTTTGATACACTTAGATATACTTTAATACACTTAGATATACTTTGATACACTTAGATATACTTAGATATACTTTGATACACTTAGATATATTTAGATATACTTTGATACTCTTAAATATACTTTGATACATTTTTAAACACTTATATATACTTTGATACACTTAGATATATTTAGATATACTTTGATACTCTTAAATATACTTTGATACATTTTGATACACTTATATATACTTTGGTACACTTAGATATACTTTGATACACTTAGATATACTTTGATATACTTTGATACACTTTGATACACTTAGATAAATTTTGATACACTTAGATATACTTTGATACACTTTGATACACTTTAATACACTTAGATAAACATTGATACACTTAGATATACTTTGATACACTTAGATATACTTTGATACATTTTGATATAATTTTATATACTTTGATACACTTTGATACACTTAGATAAACTTTGATACACTTAGATATACTTTAATACACTTAGATATACTTTGATACACTTAGATATACTTTGATATACTTTGACACCCTTAGATATACTTTGATACACTTTGATACACTTAGATAAACTTTGATACACTTAGATATACTTTGATACACTTTGATATACTTAGATACACTTAGATATACTTTGATACATTTTGATACATTTAGATATACTTTGATACACTTAGATATACTTTGATACACTTAGATATACTTTGATATACTTTGATGCACTTAGATATACTTTAATACACTTAGATATATTTTGATACACTTTGATACACTTAGATATACTTTGATACACTTAGATATACTTTGATACACTTTGATATACTTAGATACACTTAGATATACTTTGATACATTTTGATACATTTAGATATACTTTGATACACTTAGATATACTTTGATATACTTTGATACACTTTGATACACTAAGATAAACTTTGATACACTTAGATATACTTTGATACACTTAGATATACTTTGATACATTTTGATACATTTAGATATACTTTGATACACTTAGATATACTTTGATATACTTTGATACACTTTGATACACTTAGATAAACTTTGATACACTTAGATATACTTTGATACACTTTGATACACTTAGATATACTTTGATATACTTTGATACACATTGATATACTTTGATATACTTTGATACACTTAGATATACATTGATATACTTTGATACACTTTGATACACTTAGATAAACTTTGATACACTTAGATATACTTTGATACACTTAGATATAATTTGATACTATTTGATACATTTAGGTATACTTTGATACACTTAGATATACTTTGATATACTTTGATATACTTTGATACACTTTGATACACTTAGATAAACTTTGATACACTTAGATATACTTTGATACACTTTGATATACTTAGATACACTTAGATATACTTTGATACATTTTGATACATTTAGATATACTTTGATACACTTAGATATACTTTGATACACTTAGATATACTTTGATATACTTTGATGCACTTAGATATACTTTAATACACTTAGATATATTTTGATACACTTTGATACACTTAGATATACTTTGATACACTTAGATATACTTTGATACACTTTGATATACTTAGATACACTTAGATATACTTTGATACATTTTGATACATTTAGATATACTTTGATACACTTAGATATACTTTGATATACTTTGATATACTTTGATACACTTTGATACACTTAGATAAACTTTGATACACTTAGATATACTTTGATACACTTAGATATACTTAGATACACTTAGATATACTTTGATACACTTTGATATACTTTGATACACTTTGATACACTTAGATATATTTAGATATACTTTGATACTCTTAAATATACTTTGATACATTTTGATTCACTTATATATACTTTGATACACTTAGATATACTTTGATATAATTTGATACACTTTGATACACTTAGATAAACTTTGATACACTTAGATATACTTTAATACACTTAGATATACTTTGATACACTTAGATATACTTAGATATACTTTGATACACTTAGATATATTTAGATATACTTTGATACTCTTAAATATACTTTGATACATTTTTAAACACTTATATATACTTTGATACACTTAGATATATTTAGATATACTTTGATACTCTTAAATATACTTTGATACATTTTGATACACTTATATATACTTTGGTACACTTAGATATACTTTGATACACTTAGATATACTTTGATATACTTTGATACACTTTGATACACTTAGATAAATTTTGATACACTTAGATATACTTTGATACACTTTGATACACTTTAATACACTTAGATAAACATTGATACACTTAGATATACTTTGATACACTTAGATATACTTTGATACATTTTGATATAATTTTATATACTTTGATACACTTTGATACACTTAGATAAACTTTGATACACTTAGATATACTTTAATACACTTAGATATACTTTGATACACTTAGATATACTTTGATATACTTTGACACCCTTAGATATACTTTGATACACTTTGATACACTTAGATAAACTTTGATACACTTAGATATACTTTGATACACTTTGATATACTTAGATACACTTAGATATACTTTGATACATTTTGATACATTTAGATATACTTTGATACACTTAGATATACTTTGATACACTTAGATATACTTTGATATACTTTGATGCACTTAGATATACTTTAATACACTTAGATATATTTTGATACACTTTGATACACTTAGATATACTTTGATACACTTAGATATACTTTGATACACTTTGATATACTTAGATACACTTAGATATACTTTGATACATTTTGATACATTTAGATATACTTTGATACACTTAGATATACTTTGATATACTTTGATACACTTTGATACACTAAGATAAACTTTGATACACTTAGATATACTTTGATACACTTAGATATACTTTGATACATTTTGATACATTTAGATATACTTTGATACACTTAGATATACTTTGATATACTTTGATACACTTTGATACACTTAGATAAACTTTGATACACTTAGATATACTTTGATACACTTTGATACACTTAGATATACTTTGATATACTTTGATACACATTGATATACTTTGATATACTTTGATACACTTAGATATACATTGATATACTTTGATACACTTTGATACACTTAGATAAACTTTGATACACTTAGATATACTTTGATACACTTAGATATAATTTGATACATTTTGATACATTTAGGTATACTTTGATACACTTAGATATACTTTGATATACTTTGATATACTTTGATACACTTTGATACACTTAGATAAACTTTGATACACTTAGATATACTTTGATACACTTTGATATACTTAGATACACTTAGATATACTTTGATACATTTTGATACATTTAGATATACTTTGATACACTTAGATATACTTTGATACACTTAGATATACTTTGATATACTTTGATGCACTTAGATATACTTTAATACACTTAGATATATTTTGATACACTTTGATACACTTAGATATACTTTGATACACTTAGATATACTTTGATACACTTTGATATACTTAGATACACTTAGATATACTTTGATACATTTTGATACATTTAGATATACTTTGATACACTTAGATATACTTTGATATACTTTGATACACTTTGATACACTAAGATAAACTTTGATACACTTAGATATACTTTGATACACTTAGATATACTTTGATACATTTTGATACATTTAGATATACTTTGATACACTTAGATATACTTTGATATACTTTGATACACTTTGATACACTTAGATAAACTTTGATACACTTAGATATACTTTGATACACTTTGATACACTTAGATATACTTTGATATACTTTGATACACATTGATATACTTTGATACACTTAGATATACATTGATATACTTTGATACACTTAGATTTACTTTGATACACTTAGATTTACTTTGATACACTTAGATATACTTTGATACACTTTGATATACTTTGATACACTTTGATACACTTTGATATTCTTTGATACACTTATATATACTTTGACATACTTAGATACACTTAGATATACTTTGATACACTTTGATATACTTAGATACACTTTGATACACTTAGATATACTTTGATACACTTAGATACACTTAGATATACTTTGATACACTTAGATATACTTTGATACACTTAGATATACTTTGATACACTTTGATATACTTTGATACACTTTGATACACTTAGATATATTTAGATATACTTTGATACTCTTAAATATACTTTGATACATTTTGATACACTTATATATACTTTGATACACTTAGATATACTTTGATATAATTTGATACACTTTGATACACTTAGATAAACTTTGATACATTAAAGATATACTTTAATACACTTAGATAAACTTTGATACACTTAGATATACTTTGATACACTTAGATATACTTTGATATACTTTGATACACTTTGATACACTTAGATAAACTTTGATACACTTAGATATACTTTGATACACTTAGATATAATTTGATACATTTTGATACATTTAGGTATACTTTGATACACTTAGATATACTTTGATATACTTTGATATACTTTGATACACTTTGATACACTTAGATAAACTTTGATACACTTAGATATACTTTGATACACTTTGATATACTTAGATACACTTAGATATACTTTGATACATTTTGATACATTTAGATATACTTTGATACACTTAGATATACTTTGATACACTTAGATATACTTTGATATACTTTGATGCACTTAGATATACTTTAATACACTTAGATATATTTTGATACACTTTGATACACTTAGATATACTTTGATACACTTAGATATACTTTGATACACTTTGATATACTTAGATACACTTAGATATACTTTGATACATTTTGATACATTTAGATATACTTTGATACACTTAGATATACTTTGATATACTTTGATACACTTTGATACACTAAGATAAACTTTGATACACTTAGATATACTTTGATACACTTAGATATACTTTGATACATTTTGATACATTTAGATATACTTTGATACACTTAGATATACTTTGATATACTTTGATACACTTTGATACACTTAGATAAACTTTGATACACTTAGATATACTTTGATACACTTTGATACACTTAGATATACTTTGATATACTTTGATACACATTGATATACTTTGATATACTTTGATACACTTAGATATACATTGATACACTTAGATATACTTTGATATACTTTGACACCCTTAGATATACTTTGATACACTTTGATACACTTAGATAAACTTTGATATACTTTGATACACTTTGATACACTTAGATAAACTTTGATACACTTAGATATACTTTGATACACTTAGATATACTTTGATACACTTAGATATACTTTGATACACTTAGATATACTTTGATACACTTAGATAAACTTTGATACACTTAGTTATACTTTGATACACTTAGATATACTTTGATACACTTAGATATACTTTGATACATTTTTATACAATTAGATATACTTTGATACACTTAGATATACTTTGATATACTTTGATACACTTTAATACACTTAGATAAACTTTGATACACTTAGATATACTTTGATACACTTAGATATACTTTGATACATTTTGATACATTTAGGTATACTTTGATACACTTAGATATACTTTGATATACTTTGATATACTTTGATACACTTTGATACACTTAGATAAACTTTGATACACTTAGATATACTTTGATACACTTAGATATACTTAGATACACTTAGATATACTTTGATACACTTTGATATACTTTGATACACTTTGATACACTTAGATATATTTAGATATACTTTGATACTCTTAAATATACTTTGATACATTTTGATTCACTTATATATACTTTGATACACTTAGATATACTTTGATATAATTTGATACACTTTGATACACTTAGATAAACTTTGATACACTTAGATATACTTTAATACACTTAGATATACTTTGATACACTTAGATATACTTAGATATACTTTGATACACTTAGATATATTTAGATATACTTTGATACTCTTAAATATACTTTGATACATTTTTAAACACTTATATATACTTTGATACACTTAGATATATTTAGATATACTTTGATACTCTTAAATATACTTTGATACACTTATATATACTTTGGTACACTTAGATATACTTTGATACACTTAGATATACTTTGATATACTTTGATACACTTTGATATACTTTGATACACTTTGATAAACTTAGATACACTTAGATATACTTTGATACATTTTGATACATTTAGATATACTTTGATACACTTTGATATACTTAGATACACTTAGATATACTTTGATACATTTTGATACATTTAGATATACTTTGATACACTTAAATATACTTTGATACACTTAGATATACTTTGATATACTTTGATGCACTTAGATATACTTTAATACACTTAGATATATTTTGATACACTTTGATACACTTAGATATACTTTGATACACTTAGATATACTTTGATACACTTTGATATACTTAGATACACTTAGATATACTTTGATACATTTTGATACATTTAGATATACTTTGATACACTTAGATATACTTTGATATACTTTGATACACTTTGATACACTAAGATAAACTTTGATACACTTAGATATACTTTGATACACTTAGATATACTTTGATACATTTTGATACATTTAGATATACTTTGATACACTTAGATATACTTTGATATACTTTGATACACTTTGATACACTTAGATAAACTTTGATACACTTAGATATACTTTGATACACTTTGATACACTTAGATATACTTTGATATACTTTGATACACATTGATATACTTTGATATACTTTGATACACTTAGATATACATTGATATACTTTGATACACATTGATACACTTAGATAAACTTTGATACACTTAGATATACTTTGATACACTTAGATATAATTTGATACATTTTGATACATTTAGGTATACTTTGATACACTTAGATATACTTTGATATACTTTGATATACTTTGATACACTTTGATACACTTAGATAAACTTTGATACACTTAGATATACTTTGATACACTTTGATATACTTAGATACACTTAGATATACTTTGATACATTTTGATACATTTAGATATACTTTGATACACTTAGATATACTTTGATACACTTAGATATACTTTGATATACTTTGATGCACTTAGATATACTTTAATACACTTAGATATATTTTGATACACTTTGATACACTTAGATATACTTTGATACACTTAGATATACTTTGATACACTTTGATATACTTAGATACACTTAGATATACTTTGATACATTTTGATACATTTAGATATACTTTGATACACTTAGATATACTTTGATATACTTTGATATACTTTGATACACTTTGATACACTTAGATAAACTTTGATACACTTAGATATACTTTGATACACTTAGATATACTTAGATACACTTAGATATACTTTGATACACTTTGATATACTTTGATACACTTTGATACACTTAGATATATTTAGATATACTTTGATACTCTTAAATATACTTTGATACATTTTGATTCACTTATATATACTTTGATACACTTAGATATACTTTGATATAATTTGATACACTTTGATACACTTAGATAAACTTTGATACACTTAGATATACTTTAATACACTTAGATATACTTTGATACACTTAGATATACTTAGATATACTTTGATACACTTAGATATATTTAGATATACTTTGATACTCTTAAATATACTTTGATACATTTTTAAACACTTATATATACTTTGATACACTTAGATATATTTAGATATACTTTGATACTCTTAAATATACTTTGATACATTTTGATACACTTATATATACTTTGGTACACTTAGATATACTTTGATACACTTAGATATACTTTGATATACTTTGATACACTTTGATACACTTAGATAAATTTTGATACACTTAGATATACTTTGATACACTTTGATACACTTTAATACACTTAGATAAACATTGATACACTTAGATATACTTTGATACACTTAGATATACTTTGATACATTTTGATATAATTTTATATACTTTGATACACTTTGATACACTTAGATAAACTTTGATACACTTAGATATACTTTAATACACTTAGATATACTTTGATACACTTAGATATACTTTGATATACTTTGACACCCTTAGATATACTTTGATACACTTTGATACACTTAGATAAACTTTGATACACTTAGATATACTTTGATACACTTTGATATACTTAGATACACTTAGATATACTTTGATACATTTTGATACATTTAGATATACTTTGATACACTTAGATATACTTTGATACACTTAGATATACTTTGATATACTTTGATGCACTTAGATATACTTTAATACACTTAGATATATTTTGATACACTTTGATACACTTAGATATACTTTGATACACTTAGATATACTTTGATACACTTTGATATACTTAGATACACTTAGATATACTTTGATACATTTTGATACATTTAGATATACTTTGATACACTTAGATATACTTTGATATACTTTGATACACTTTGATACACTAAGATAAACTTTGATACACTTAGATATACTTTGATACACTTAGATATACTTTGATACATTTTGATACATTTAGATATACTTTGATACACTTAGATATACTTTGATATACTTTGATACACTTTGATACACTTAGATAAACTTTGATACACTTAGATATACTTTGATACACTTTGATACACTTAGATATACTTTGATATACTTTGATACACATTGATATACTTTGATATACTTTGATACACTTAGATATACATTGATATACTTTGATACACTTTGATACACTTAGATAAACTTTGATACACTTAGATATACTTTGATACACTTAGATATAATTTGATACATTTTGATACATTTAGGTATACTTTGATACACTTAGATATACTTTGATATACTTTGATATACTTTGATACACTTTGATACACTTAGATAAACTTTGATACACTTAGATATACTTTGATACACTTTGATATACTTAGATACACTTAGATATACTTTGATACATTTTGATACATTTAGATATACTTTGATACACTTAGATATACTTTGATACACTTAGATATACTTTGATATACTTTGATGCACTTAGATATACTTTAATACACTTAGATATATTTTGATACACTTTGATACACTTAGATATACTTTGATACACTTAGATATACTTTGATACACTTTGATATACTTAGATACACTTAGATATACTTTGATACATTTTGATACATTTAGATATACTTTGATACACTTAGATATACTTTGATATACTTTGATACACTTTGATACACTAAGATAAACTTTGATACACTTAGATATACTTTGATACACTTAGATATACTTTGATACATTTTGATACATTTAGATATACTTTGATACACTTAGATATACTTTGATATACTTTGATACACTTTGATACACTTAGATAAACTTTGATACACTTAGATATACTTTGATACACTTTGATACACTTAGATATACTTTGATATACTTTGATACACATTGATATACTTTGATACACTTAGATATACATTGATATACTTTGATACACTTAGATTTACTTTGATACACTTAGATTTACTTTGATACACTTAGATATACTTTGATACACTTTGATATACTTTGATACACTTTGATACACTTTGATATTCTTTGATACACTTATATATACTTTGACATACTTAGATACACTTAGATATACTTTGATACACTTTGATATACTTAGATACACTTTGATACACTTAGATATACTTTGATACACTTAGATACACTTAGATATACTTTGATACACTTAGATATACTTTGATACACTTAGATATACTTTGATACACTTTGATATACTTTGATACACTTTGATACACTTAGATATATTTAGATATACTTTGATACTCTTAAATATACTTTGATACATTTTGATACACTTATATATACTTTGATACACTTAGATATACTTTGATATAATTTGATACACTTTGATACACTTAGATAAACTTTGATACACTTAGATATACTTTAATACACTTAGATAAACTTTGATACACTTAGATATACTTTGATACACTTAGATATACTTTGATATACTTTGATACACTTTGATACACTTAGATAAACTTTGATACACTTAGATATACTTTGATACACTTAGATATAATTTGATACATTTTGATACATTTAGGTATACTTTGATACACTTAGATATACTTTGATATACTTTGATATACTTTGATACACTTTGATACACTTAGATAAACTTTGATACACTTAGATATACTTTGATACACTTTGATATACTTAGATACACTTAGATATACTTTGATACATTTTGATACATTTAGATATACTTTGATACACTTAGATATACTTTGATACACTTAGATATACTTTGATATACTTTGATGCACTTAGATATACTTTAATACACTTAGATATATTTTGATACACTTTGATACACTTAGATATACTTTGATACACTTAGATATACTTTGATACACTTTGATATACTTAGATACACTTAGATATACTTTGATACATTTTGATACATTTAGATATACTTTGATACACTTAGATATACTTTGATATACTTTGATACACTTTGATACACTAAGATAAACTTTGATACACTTAGATATACTTTGATACACTTAGATATACTTTGATACATTTTGATACATTTAGATATACTTTGATACACTTAGATATACTTTGATATACTTTGATACACTTTGATACACTTAGATAAACTTTGATACACTTAGATATACTTTGATACACTTTGATACACTTAGATATACTTTGATATACTTTGATACACATTGATATACTTTGATACACTTAGATATACATTGATATACTTTGATACACTTAGATTTACTTTGATACACTTAGATTTACTTTGATACACTTAGATATACTTTGATACACTTTGATATACTTTGATACACTTTGATACACTTTGATATTCTTTGATACACTTATATATACTTTGACATACTTAGATACACTTAGATATACTTTGATACACTTTGATATACTTAGATACACTTTGATACACTTAGATATACTTTGATACACTTAGATACACTTAGATATACTTTGATACACTTAGATATACTTTGATACACTTAGATATACTTTGATACACTTTGATATACTTTGATACACTTTGATACACTTAGATATATTTAGATATACTTTGATACATTTTGATACACTTATATATACTTTGATACACTTAGATATACTTTGATATAATTTGATACACTTTGATACACTTAGATAAACTTTGATACACTTAGATATACTTTAATACACTTAGATAAACTTTGATACACTTAGATATACTTTGATACACTTAGATATACTTTGATATACTTTGATACACTTTGATACACTTAGATAAACTTTGATACACTTAGATATACTTTGATACACTTAGATATAATTTGATACATTTTGATACATTTAGGTATACTTTGATACACTTAGATATACTTTGATATACTTTGATATACTTTGATACACTTTGATACACTTAGATAAACTTTGATACACTTAGATATACTTTGATACACTTTGATATACTTAGATACACTTAGATATACTTTGATACATTTTGATACATTTAGATATACTTTGATACACTTAGATATACTTTGATACACTTAGATATACTTTGATATACTTTGATGCACTTAGATATACTTTAATACACTTAGATATATTTTGATACACTTTGATACACTTAGATATACTTTGATACACTTAGATATACTTTGATACACTTTGATATACTTAGATACACTTAGATATACTTTGATACATTTTGATACATTTAGATATACTTTGATACACTTAGATATACTTTGATATACTTTGATACACTTTGATACACTAAGATAAACTTTGATACACTTAGATATACTTTGATACACTTAGATATACTTTGATACATTTTGATACATTTAGATATACTTTGATACACTTAGATATACTTTGATATACTTTGATACACTTTGATACACTTAGATAAACTTTGATACACTTAGATATACTTTGATACACTTTGATACACTTAGATATACTTTGATATACTTTGATACACATTGATATACTTTGATATACTTTGATACACTTAGATATACATTGATATACTTTGATACACTTAGATTTACTTTGATACACTTAGATTTACTTTGATACACTTAGATATACTTTGATACACTTTGATATACTTTGATACACTTTGATACACTTTGATATTCTTTGATACACTTATATATACTTTGACATACTTAGATACACTTAGATATACTTTGATACACTTTGATATACTTAGTGTTACCACCGCTGCCCCCGCCATCACTAATATTATTGGATTTGTCCTCCACCACTTCCAAACCGGAGGAGGACATCATAGTTAAATATATTATTATTGGCAGAACGCAGGTTGTTGGTAATTTGAATAGTAAAAAGTAAATATAAAAAGAAAGAGAAGAGATAGGTCTTGTTTGGTTGAACTACAGAATGTAATTGAATATTTGTTTACAAAATATAAAATTCATAAAACAGCTGAACATATGATATTAAATATGTACAAAGTAGAAAGGGAAATTATTGGACAGATCAAAAGGTAAATATAAAGAGTGGTGACATTCTTCCACCTCAAAGAACTATAAACTTCTCTACAGCTTAAAAGTTTTTTTTTTTTTTTTTTTTTGCAGCCAGTCTTGACGTCAACTATTCGCACCTCTTCTTTTCCAGGATCAAATATTTGTAGTAATACTTTCAGTGCTTTTTTTTCGCAAGTAGCTTCTCCTGTTTGTTTTTTCTTGAATTGATTCGTCTATTCTTATCAATCTTGGGGTAATCATCATCTGGTTTACATTTGATTCCAAAAACATTGATTTCTTTACTAGGTGTTGATTTGAGATCTTCTGGAATGCTATTCAAAACTTTATTACTGTTGCTGACATATCTGTAGATACCAAAACCACCTTTCGCATGAACGCTCATTACTCCTTCTACTAGCTTCAGTGCCACCGCTCCTGATGGGCAGCTTCCAACATAATCGTCCATGTAGTGATCTCTCATTATTGTTTCACAAGCTTCTGAATAAGGATCTATCTCTTCTTGAGCATTCGTATTTTTAACTTTTTGCACACAAAGTTTTACTTCTTCCGCATTTCTTTCTGTGGCATTCCCTTTAGTAACACATTCCTCCATTTTCTGTGTATATTTTTCACCAAATTCCTTATCTTTATCCACTTTTCTTTCCAGATTACATAATCGTTGTCTAGTCATAGTGTAATTATTTGGTAAATCAAAATTTTCCTTCCACAATAAACCTGTTTCCCATCGATCTCCTACCTTCTTTGTAGTTTTCTGAAATATATCTTCGGCTCTTCTATCCTCTTCAGACAGTAGTTCGTTGTCATTCACGTCATCTTGCCAATTTTCACCTAAGGATTTGCCAACTAAATTTCTAAGCTCTTTACAACAGTCTCTTGGCTCTACCAACTCATCTTCTTCGATTAAATTTACATGATGGAATACATGTTCTTGTTGTGATGTTGTATTTTCTTTCCTATCAGAAACTATTCCATGAACAACCCAACCTAAAAGTGTCTTACTTACTGCTGGACCACGCCATGGACCATGTACAACATTCCTAGAGACAAGGAGAGGCCAATTGTCTTGGCCAATTAGAATGGTAGGCTTAGCATTTTTGAAAGAAGAGACTTTGATCTTATTTAAGTGTTTCCACTTAACTGAAAGATGTTCAATATTAATCGACTGAATTGGAAGTGACAAATCTTTTACTGTTCTTACATTATTCAAATAATACTTTTTAGCATTATCTTCAAGTCCCGAAATATTAAGAGATATTTTCATGGAACTTCCCTCAGATCTAGTCACATCGTTTGACCACTGCATAATCAATTCAGAAGCTGGACCCTCAATTCCCAATTTACCTGCAATTTCCTCTTCTACTAATGTCAATGTTGAACCATCGTCTAAGAACGCATAAGTTTCCAGATCTCCCTTAGGTCCATGAAGTTTAACTGGAAGAATACGCAGCAAAACTTGGTCTTTATTTGGTGAGTTTATTACATTACTAGTACCAGAATCAATCTTATTTGGGAGGTGTAGAAAAGTGTTATGGCGTTTCTTACATTTTTTACAACTCTCCTTACTCTTACAACTGGGTGCTGTATGACCTTTCTTCAGACAAAGAAAACAAATTCCCTCAGATAATGTCCATTTAACCCGTTCATCTACAGATTGTTCTTTAAACTTTTTACATTGGAACAACAAATGTTGGTCTTTACACACTAAACATTTGTTTTCAGAACTATAACTTAATTTATTTTCAAAACTCCTTATTCCTGTATTGTTTCCAATCGATACATCTCTCTTGTAAGTTGTAATGTCATAAAATTTATGTTGAGAAAAGTTAGTGTTTACACGTAAAAATGCATCTGATTTCTTACGCAACCAAATACTGAATGTCTTTAGATCGATACAGTCATTCCCCAACTCATTTAGATACTCTCCCCATTGTAACTTCAAACTATTATTAAGTTTACTCGTCATTTGATTTAACAATATGGGATTAAACAAGTACTCTGGCTTATCTACCAATTCTACTGTACTTACAAGATTTTCAATATGATCTGCCAGTTTTTCTAGATTGCATTCATTTGCTCCATTAAACTTCAACATAACTGATTCTAATTTCCCAATTAAATTACTTATTATTAGGTCTGGTCTTCCAAATTTATTTTCCAAACGATTTAATACTGTATTTAAGTTACCAGGCACCATCAAAAGTGACTCTACGCATTCCCTAGCCTCTCCTTTCAAAGCATAACGTAATCTAATCAAGTTTTCATCATCAGTGAATTCACAAAGTGATGAAGTTCTCTTTAACTCTGAAATAAAATGAGGCCATTCAACAGGATTACCATCAAAAATAGGAACCTCTTTTGTTAATAGTTGTCGTGAAAACAAAGTCTTAAGGTTCAAATTATTTCCATTTTCAAGATTAGAGTTTAAATTTGACAGTGTTGGACTTACTTTTTCTCCTGGAGTTGATTCCTTACGTGAATTCACAGCAGCATCTCGTCTCTGTTGGTCGCCCTGGCCGTGTGGGACTGTCTCTTCTTTCTTCGGATTTTCTCTAGAACATCCCGGACGATCATTCAAGGTTGATCCTGGGTTTTCGTTGTAGTGACCGTGCTTTGTAATCCAATCTGAAGTCCTGTGGTGAGATGATGCGACACTCAATCGTGACAGAATTGATCCAGTATGAGATGAACTTGATTTTCTGATTTCATTTTCTTTGGATTTTAAAACATTCAGTCTGTCCAATTCCTTAAGTTTTCTTTCAAGTTCCATTTTTGCTTTTTCTTTTTCGATTTGTTCTTCCATTTCTTTGATCTTAAATTCTTGTTCTAATCGTTCCTTCTCCCTCTCAATCTCTTGTAAATCAATTAGTTCTTGTAGCTCATCTTCAGCTTCTGTTTTTCTCGAGGATCTAATTGATTTGTTTCTCAATGATTTTTGTTTATCTACTCTGCTCTCAGGTCTTCTTATATTCCTACCTCTCAGGCTCAACGAATTCATATCATCCATAGGTTGGCTCGTTATTTCTTGCGAAGGACCATTGTCAACACCGCTGCCCCCGCCATCACTAATATTATTGGTTTTGTCCTCCACCACTTCCAAACCGGAGGAGGACATCATAGTTAAATATTATTGTTGGCAGAACGCAGGTTGTTGGTAATTTGATATGGTAAAACAGTATATTATAAAAAGAAAGAGAAGAGAGAGGTCTAGTCTGGATGAACTACAGAATGTAATTGAATATTTGTTTACAAAATATAAAATTCATAAAACAGCTGAACATATGATATTAAATATGTACAAAGTAGAAAGGGAAATTATTGGACAGATCAAAAGGTAAATATAAAGAGTGGTGACACTTAGATACACTTTGATACACTTAGATATACTTTGATACACTTAGATACACTTAGATATACTTTGATACACTTAGATATACTTTGATACACTTAGATATACTTTGATACACTTTGATATACTTTGATACACTTTGATACACTTAGATATATTTAGATATACTTTGATACTCTTAAATATACTTTGATACATTTTGATACACTTATATATACTTTGATACACTTAGATATACTTTGATATAATTTGATACACTTTGATACACTTAGATAAACTTTGATACACTTAGATATACTTTAATACACTTAGATATACTTTGATACACTTTGATACACTTTAATACACTTAGATAAACATTGATACACTTAGATATACTTTGATACACTTAGATATACTTTGATACATTTTGATATAATTTGATATACTTTGATACACTTTGATACACTTAGATAAACTTTGATACACTTAGATATACTTTGATACACTTAGATATACTTTGATATACTTTGACACCCTTAGATATACTTTGATACACTTTGATACACTTAGATAAACTTTGATATACTTTGATACACTTTGATACACTTAGATAAACTTTGATACACTTAGATATACTTTGATACACTTAGATATACTTTGATACACTTAGATATACTTTGATACACTTAGATATACTTTGATACACTTAGATAAACTTTGATACACTTAGTTATACTTTGATACACTTAGATATACTTTGATACACTTAGATATACTTTGATACATTTTGATACAATTAGATATACTTTGATACACTTAGATATACTTTGATATACTTTGATACACTTTAATACACTTAGATAAACTTTGATACACTTAGATATACTTTGATACACTTAGATATACTTTGATACATTTTGATACATTTAGGTATACTTTGATACAATTAGATATACTTTGATATACTTTGATATACTTTGATACACTTTGATACACTTAGATAAACTTTGATACACTTAGATATACTTTGATACACTTAGATATACTTAGATACACTTAGATATACTTTGATACACTTTGATATACTTTGATACACTTTGATACACTTAGATATATTTAGATATACTTTGATACTCTTAAATATACTTTGATACATTTTGATTCACTTATATATACTTTGATACACTTAGATATACTTTGATATAATTTGATACACTTTGATACACTTAGATAAACTTTGATACACTTAGATATACTTTAATACACTTAGATATACTTTGATACACTTAGATATACTTAGATATACTTTGATACACTTAGATATATTTAGATATACTTTGATACTCTTAAATATACTTTGATACATTTTTAAACACTTATATATACTTTGATACACTTAGATATATTTAGATATACTTTGATACTCTTAAATATACTTTGATACATTTTGATACACTTATATATACTTTGGTACACTTAGATATACTTTGATACACTTAGATATACTTTGATATACTTTGATACACTTTGATACACTTAGATAAATTTTGATACACTTAGATATACTTTGATACACTTTGATACACTTTAATACACTTAGATAAACATTGATACACTTAGATATACTTTGATACACTTAGATATACTTTGATACATTTTGATATAATTTTATATACTTTGATACACTTTGATACACTTAGATAAACTTTGATACACTTAGATATACTTTAATACACTTAGATATACTTTGATACACTTAGATATACTTTGATATACTTTGACACCCTTAGATATACTTTGATACACTTTGATACACTTAGATAAACTTTGATATACTTTGATACACTTTGATACACTTAGATAAACTTTGATACACTTAGATATACTTTGATACACTTGGATATACTTTGATACACTTAGATATACTTTGATATACTTTGATACACTTTGATACACTTAGATAAACTTTGATACACTTAGATATACTTTGATACACTTAGATATACTTTGATATACTTTGATACACTTTGATACACTTAGATAAACTTTGATACACTTAGATATACTTTGATAAACTTAGATATACTTTGATACATTTTGATACATTTAGGTATACTTTGATACACTTAGATATACTTTGATATACTTTGATATACTTTGATACACTTTGATACACTTAGATAAACTTTGATACACTTAGATATACTTTGATACACTTTGATATACTTAGATACACTTAGATATACTTTGATACATTTTGATACATTTAGATATACTTTGATACACTTAGATATACTTTGATACACTTAGATATACTTTGATATACTTTGATGCACTTAGATATACTTTGATACACTTAGATATATTTTGATACACTTTGATACACTTAGATATACTTTGATACACTTAGATATACTTTGATACACTTTGATATACTTAGATACACTTAGATATACTTTGATACATTTTGATACATTTAGATATACTTTGATACACTTAGATATACTTTGATATACTTTGATACACTTTGATACACTAAGATAAACTTTGATACACTTAGATATACTTTGATACACTTAGATATACTTTGATACATTTTGATACATTTAGATATACTTTGATACACTTAGATATACTTTGATATACTTTGATACACTTTGATACACTTAGATAAACTTTGATACACTTAGATATACTTTGATACACTTTGATACACTTAGATATACTTTGATATACTTTGATACACATTGATATACTTTGATATACTTTGATACACTTAGATATACATTGATATACTTTGATACACTTAGATTTACTTTGATACACTTAGATTTACTTTGATACACTTAGATATACTTTGATACACTTTGATATACTTTGATACACTTTGATACACTTTGATATTCTTTGATACACTTATATATACTTTGACATACTTAGATACACTTAGATATACTTTGATACACTTTGATATACTTAGATACACTTTGATACACTTAGATATACTTTGATACACTTAGATACACTTAGATATACTTTGATACACTTAGATATACTTTGATACACTTAGATATACTATGATACACTTTGATATACTTTGATACACTTTGATACACTTAGATATATTTAGATATACTTTGATACTCTTAAATATACTTTGATACATTTTGATACACTTATATATACTTTGATACACTTAGATATACTTTGATATAATTTGATACACTTTGATACACTTAGATAAACTTTGATACACTTAGATATACTTTAATACACTTAGATATACTTTGATACACTTAGATATACTTTGATACACTTAGATATACTTTGATACACTTAGATATATTTAGATATACTTTGATACTCTTAAATATACTTTGATACATTTTTAAACACTTATATATACTTTGATACACTTAGATATATTTAGATATACTTTGATACTCTTAAATATACTTTGATACATTTTGATACACTTATATATACTTTGGTACACTTAGATATACTTTGATACACTTAGATATACTTTGATATACTTTGATACACTTTGATACACTTAGATAAATTTTGATACACTTAGATATACTTTGATACAATTTGATACACTTTAATACACTTAGATAAACATTGATACACTTAGATATACTGTGATACACTTAGATATACTTTGATACATTTTGATATAATTTGATATACTTTGATACACTTTGATACACTTAGATAAACTATGATACACTTAGATATACTTTGATACACTTAGATATACTTTGATATACTTTGACACCCTTAGATATACTTTGATACACTTTGATACACTTAGATAAACTTTGATATACTTTGATACACTTTGATACACTTAGATAAACTTTGATACACTTAGATATACTTTGATACACTTAGATATACTTTGATACACTTAGATATACTTTGATACACTTAGATATACTTTGATACACTTAGATAAACTTTGATACACTTAGTTATACTTTGATACACTTAGATATACTTTGATACACTTAGATATACTTTGATACATTTTGATACAATTAGATATACTTTGATACACTTAGATATACTTTGATATACTTTGATACACTTTGATACACTTAGATAAACTTTGATACACTTAGATATACTTTGATACACTTAGATATACTTTGATACATTTTGATACATTTAGGTATACTTTGATACACTTAGATATACTTTGATATACTTTGATATACTTTGATACACTTTGATACACTTAGATAAACTTTGATACACTTAGATATACTTTGATACACTTAGATATACTTAGATACACTTAGATAAACTTTGATACACTTAGATATACTTTGATACACTTAGATAAACTTTGATACACTTAGATATACTTTAATACACTTAGATATACTTTGATACACTTAGATATACTTTGATACACTTAGATATACTTTGATACACTTAGATATATTTAGATATACTTTGATACTCTTAAATATACTTTGATACATTTTTAAAAACTTATATATACTTTGATACACTTAGATATATTTAGATATACTTTGATACTCTTAAATATACTTTGATACATTTTGATACACTTATATATACTTTGGTACACTTAGATATACTTTGATACACTTAGATATACTTTGATACACTTAGATATACTTTGATATACTTTGACACCCTTAGATATACTTTGATACACTTTGATACACTTAGATAAACTTTGATATACTTTGATACACTTTGATACACTTAGATAAACTTTGATACACTTAGATATACTTTGATACACTTAGATATACTTTGATACACTTAGATATACTTTGATACACTTAGATATACTTTGATACACTTTGATATACTTTGATACACTTTGATACACTTAGATATACTTTGATACACTTAGATATACTTTGATACACTTTGATATACTTAGATACACTTTGATACACTTAGATATACTTTGATACACCTAGATACACTTAGATATACTTTGATACACTTAGATATACTTTGATACACTTTGATATACTTTAATACACTTTGATATACTTTGATATAAATTGATACACTTTGATACACTTAGATGTACTTTGATACATTTTGATACAATTAGATATACTTTGATACACTTAGATATACTTTGATATACTTTGATACACTTTGATACACTTAGATAAACTTTGATACACTTAGATATACTTTGATACACTTAGATATATTTAGATATACTTTGATACTCTTAAATATACTTTGATACATTTTTAAAAACTTATATATACTTTGATACACTTAGATATATTTAGATATACTTTGGTACTCTTAAATATACTTTGATACAATTTGATACACTTATATATACTTTGGTACACTTAGATATACTTTGATACACTTAGATATACTTTGATACACTTAGATATACTTTGATATACTTTGACACCCTTAGATATACTTTGATACACTTTGATACACTTAGATAAACTTTGATATACTTTGATACACTTTGATACACTTAGATAAACTTTGATACACTTAGATATACTTTGATACACTTAGATATACTTTGATACACTTAGATATACTTTGATACACTTAGATATACTTTGATACACTTTGATATACTTTGATACACTTTGATACACTTAGATATACTTTGATACACTTAGATATACTTTGATACACTTTGATATACTTAGATACACTTTGATACACTTAGATATACTTTGATACACCTAGATACACTTAGATATACTTTGATACACTTAGATATACTTTGATACACTTTGATATACTTTAATACACTTTGATATACTTTGATATAAATTGATACACTTTGATACACTTAGATATACTTTGATACATTTTGATACAATTAGATATACTTTGATACACTTAGATATACTTTGATATACTTTGATACACTTTGATACACTTAGATAAACTTTGATACACTTAGATATACTTTGATACACTTAGATATACTTTGATACACTTAGATATACTTTGATACATTTTGATACATTTAGGTATACTTTGATACACTTAGATATACTTTGATATACTTTGATATACTTTGATACACTTTGATACACTTAGATAAACTTTGATACACTTAGATATACTTTGATACACTTAGATATACTTTGATACATTTTGATACATTTAGATATACTTTGATATACTTTGATACACATTGATATACTTTGATATACTTTGATACACTTAGATATACATTGATATAATTTGATACACTTAGATTTACTTTGATACACTTAGATTTACTTTGATACACTTAGATATACTTTGATACACTTTGATATACTTTGATACACTTTGATACACTTTGATATTCTTTGATACACTTATATATACTTTGACATACTTAGATACACTTAGATATACTTTGATACACTTTGATATACTTAGATACACTTTGATACACTTAGATATACTTTGATACACTTAGATACACTTAGATATACTTTGATACACTTAGATATACTTTGATACACTTAGATATACTTTGATACACTTAGATATACTTTGATACACTTTGATATACTTTGATACACTTTGATACACTTAGATATATTTAGATATACTTTGACACTCTTAAATATACTTTGATACATTTTGATACACTTATATATACTTTGATACACTTAGATATACTTTGATATAATTTGATACACTTTGATACACTTAGATAAACTTTGATACACTTAGATATACTTTAATACACTTAGATATACTTTGATACACTTAGATATACTTTGATACACTTAGATATACTTTGATACACTTAGATATATTTAGATATACTTTGATACTCTTAAATATACTTTGATACATTTTTAAACACTTATATATACTTTGATACACTTAGATATATTTAGATATACTTTGATACTCTTAAATATACTTTGATACATTTTGATACACCTATATATACTTTGGTACACTTAGATATACTTTGATACACTTAGATATACTTTGATATACTTTGATACACTTTGATACACTTAGATAAATTTTGATACACTTAGATATACTTTGATACACTTTGATACACTTTAATACACTTAGATAAACATTGATACACTTAGATATACTTTGATACACTTAGATATACTTTGATACATTTTGATATACTTTGATATACTTTGATACACTTTGATACACTTAGATAAACTTTGATACACTTAGATATACTTTGATACACTTAGATATACTTTGATACACTTAGATATACTTTGATATACTTTGACACCCTTAGATATACTTTTATACACTTTGATACACTTAGATAAACTTTGATATACTTTGATACACTTTGATACACTTAGATAAACTTTGATACACTTAGATATACTTTGATACACTTAGATATACTTTGATACACTTAGATATACTTTGATACACTTAGATATACTTTGATACACTTAGATAAACTTTGATACACTTAGTTATACTTTGATACACTTAGATATACTTTGATACACTTAGATATACTTTGATACATTTTGATACAATTAGATATACTTTGATACACTTAGATATACTTTGATATACTTTGATACACTTTGATACACTTAGATAAACTTTGATACACTTAGATATACTTTGATACACTTAGATATACTTTGATACATTTTGATACATTTAGGTATACTTTGATACACTTAGATAAACTTTGATACACTTAGATATACTTTGATACACTTAGATATACTTAGATACACTTAGATATACTTTGATACACTTTGATATACTTTGATACACTTTGATACACTTAGATATATTTAGATATACTTTGATACTCTTAAATATACTTTGATACATTTTGATACACTTATATATACTTTGGTACACTTAGATATACTTTGATACACTTAGATATACTTTGATATACTTTGATACACTTTGATACACTTAGATAAATTTTGATACACTTAGATATACTTTGATACAATTTGATACACTTTAATACGCTTAGATAAACATTGATACACTTAGATATACTGTGATACACTTAGATATACTTTGATACATTTTGATATAATTTGATATACTTTGATACACTTTGATACACTTAGATAAACTATGATACACTTAGATATACTTTGATACACTTAGATATACTTTGATATACTTTGACACCCTTAGATATACTTTGATACACTTTGATACACTTAGATAAACTTTGATATACTTTGATACACTTTGATACACTTAGATAAACTTTGATACACTTAGATATACTTTGATACACTTAGATAAACTTTGATACACTTAGATATACTTTGATACACTTAGATATACTTAGATACACTTAGATATACTTTGATATAATTTGATACACTTTGATACACTTAGATAAACTTTGATACACTTAGATATACTTTAATACACTTAGATATACTTTGATACACTTAGATATACTTTGATACACTTAGATATACTTTGATACACTTAGATATATTTAGATATACTTTGATACTCTTAAATATACTTTGATACATTTTTAAAAACTTATATATACTTTGATACACTTAGATATATTTAGATATACTTTGATACTCTTAAATATACTTTGATACATTTTGATACACTTATATATACTTTGGTTCACTTAGATATACTTTGATACACTTAGATATACTTTGATACACTTAGATATACTTTGATATACTTTGACACCCTTAGATATACTTTGATACACTTTGATACACTTAGATAAACTTTGATATACTTTGATACACTTTGATACACTTAGATAAACTTTGATACACTTAGATATACTTTGATACACTTAGATATACTTTGATACACTTAGATATACTTTGATACACTTAGATATACTTTGATACACTTTGATATACTTTGATACACTTTGATACACTTAGATATACTTTGATACACTTAGATATACTTTGATACACTTTGATATACTTTGATATAAATTGATACACTTTGATACACTTAGATATACTTTGATACATTTTGATACAATTAGATATACTTTGATACACTTAGATATACTTTGATATACTTTGATACACTTTGATACACTTAGATAAACTTTGATATACTTTGATACACTTTGATACACTTAGATAAACTTTGATACACTTAGATATACTTTGATACACTTAGATATACTTTGATACACTTAGATATACTTTGATACACTTAGATATACTTTGATACACTTTGATATACTTTGATACACTTTGATACACTTAGATATACTTTGATACACTTAGATATACTTTGATACACTTTGATATACTTAGATACACTTTGATACACTTAGATATACTTTGATACACCTAGATACACTTAGATATACTTTGATACACTTAGATATACTTTGATACACTTTGATATACTTTAATACACTTTGATATACTTTGATATAAATTGATACACTTTGATACACTTAGATATACTTTGATACATTTTGATACAATTAGATATACTTTGATACACTTAGATATACTTTGATATACTTTGATACACTTTGATACACTTAGATAAACTTTGATACACTTAGATATACTTTGATACACTTAGATATACTTTGATACACTTAGATATACTTTGATACATTTTGATACATTTAGGTATACTTTGATACACTTAGATATACTTTGATATACTTTGATATACTTTGATACACTTTGATACACTTAGATAAACTTTGATACACTTAGATATACTTTGATACACTTAGATATACTTTGATACATTTTGATACATTTAGATATACTTTGATATACTTTGATACACATTGATATACTTTGATATACTTTGATACACTTAGATATACATTGATATAATTTGATACACTTAGATTTACTTTGATACACTTAGATTTACTTTGATACACTTAGATATACTTTGATACACTTTGATATACTTTGATACACTTTGATACACTTAGATATACTTTGATACACTTAGATATACTTTGATACACTTAGATATACTTTGATACACTTAGATATACTTTGATACACTTTGATATACTTTGATACACTTTGATACACTTAGATATACTTTGATACACTTAGATATACTTAGATACACTTAGATATACTTTGATATAATTTGATACACTTTGATACACTTAGATAAACTTTGATACACTTAGATATACTTTAATACACTTAGATATACTTTGATACACTTAGATATACTTTGATACACTTAGATATACTTTGATACACTTAGATATATTTAGATATACTTTGATACTCTTAAATATACTTTGATACATTTTTAAAAACTTATATATACTTTGATACACTTAGATATATTTAGATATACTTTGATACTCTTAAATATACTTTGATACATTTTGATACACTTATATATACTTTGGTTCACTTAGATATACTTTGATACACTTAGATATACTTTGATACACTTAGATATACTTTGATATACTTTGACACCCTTAGATATACTTTGATACACTTTGATACACTTAGATAAACTTTGATATACTTTGATACACTTTTATACACTTAGATAAACTTTGATACACTTAGATATACTTTGATACACTTAGATATACTTTGATACACTTAGATATACTTTGATACACTTAGATATACTTTGATACACTTTGATATACTTTGATACACTTTGATACACTTAGATATACTTTGATACACTTAGATATACTTTGATACACTTTGATATACTTTGATATAAATTGATACACTTTGATACACTTAGATATACTTTGATACATTTTGATACAATTAGATATACTTTGATACACTTAGATATACTTTGATATACTTTGATACACTTTGATACACTTAGATAAACTTTGATATACTTTGATACACTTTGATACACTTAGATAAACTTTGATACACTTAGATATACTTTGATACACTTAGATATACTTTGATACACTTAGATATACTTTGATACACTTAGATATACTTTGATACACTTTGATATACTTTGATACACTTTGATACACTTAGATATACTTTGATACACTTAGATATACTTTGATACACTTTGATATACTTAGATACACTTTGATACACTTAGATATACTTTGATACACCTAGATACACTTAGATATACTTTGATACACTTAGATATACTTTGATACACTTTGATATACTTTAATACACTTTGATATACTTTGATATAAATTGATACACTTTGATACACTTAGATATACTTTGATACATTTTGATACAATTAGATATACTTTGATACACTTAGATATACTTTGATATACTTTGATACACTTTGATACACTTAGATAAACTTTGATACACTTAGATATACTTTGATACACTTAGATATACTTTGATACATTTTGATACATTTAGATATACTTTGATATACTTTGATACACATTGATATACTTTGATATACTTTGATACACTTAGATATACATTAATATAATTTGATACACTTAGATTTACTTTGATACACTTAGATTTACTTTGATACACTTAGATATACTTTGATACACTTTGATATACTTTGATACACTTTGATATTCTTTGATACACTTATATATACTTTGACATACTTAGATACACTTAGATATACTTTGATACACTTTGATATACTTAGATACACTTTGATACACTTAGATATACTTTGATACACTTAGATACACTTAGATATACTTTGATACACTTAGATATACTTTGATACACTTAGATATACTTTGATACACTTAGATATACTTTGATACACTTTGATATACTTTGATACACTTTGATACACTTAGATATATTTAGATATACTTTGACACTCTTAAATATACTTTGATACATTTTGATACACTTATATATACTTTGATACACTTAGATATACTTTGATATAATTTGATACACTTTAATACACTTAGATAAACTTTGATACACTTAGATATACTTTAATACACTTAGATATACTTTGATACACTTAGATATACTTTGATACACTTAGATATACTTTGATACACTTAGATATATTTAGATATACTTTGATACTCTTAAATATACTTTGATACATTTTTAAACACTTATATATACTTTGATACACTTAGATATATTTAGATATACTTTGATACTCTTAAATATACTTTGATACATTTTGATACACCTATATATACTTTGGTACACTTAGATATACTTTGATACACTTAGATATACTTTGATATACTTTGATACACTTTGATACACTTAGATAAACTTTGATACACTTAGATATACTTTGATACACTTAGATATACTTTGATACATTTTGATACATTTAGGTATACTTTGATACACTTAGATAAACTTTGATACACTTAGATATACTTTGATACACTTAGATATACTTAGATACACTTAGATATACTTTGATACACTTTGATATACTTTGATACACTTTGATACACTTAGATATATTTAGATATACTTTGATACTCTTAAATATACTTTGATACATTTTGATTCACTTATATATACTTTGATACACTTAGATATATTTAGATATACTTTGATACTCTTAAATATACTTTGATACATTTTTAAACACTTATATATACTTTGATACACTTAGATATATTTAGATATACTTTGATACTCTTAAATATACTTTGATACATTTTGATACACTTATATATACTTTGGTACACTTAGATATACTTTGATACACTTAGATATACTTTGATATACTTTGATACACTTTGATACACTTAGATAAATTTTGATACACTTAGATATACTTTGATACACTTTGATACACTTTAATACACTTAGATAAACATTGATACACTTAGATATACTTTGATACACTTAGATATACTTTGATACATTTTGATATAATTTGATATACTTTGATACACTTTGATACACTTAGATAAACTTTGATACACTTAGATATACTTTGATACACTTAGATATACTTTGATACACTTAGATATACTTTGATATACTTTGACACCCTTAGATATACTTTGATACACTTTGATACACTTAGATAAACTTTGATATACTTTGATACACTTTGATACACTTAGATAAACTTTGATACACTTAGATATACTTTGATACACTTAGATATACTTTGATACACTTAGATATACTTTGATACACTTAGATATACTTTGATACACTTAGATATACTTTGATACACTTAGATACACTTAGATATACTTTGATACACTTAGATATACTTTGATACACAAAGATATACTTTGATACACTTTGATATACTTTGATACACTTTGATACACTTAGATATATTTAGATATACTTTGACACTCTTAAATATACTTTGATACATCTTGATACACTTATATATACTTTGATACACTTAGATATACTTTGATATAATTTGATACACTTTGATACACTTAGATAAACTTTGATACACTTAGATATACTTTAATACACTTAGATATACTTTGATACACTTAGATATACTTTGATACACTTAGATATACTTTGATACACTTAGATATATTTAGATATACTTTGATACTCTTAAATATACTTTGATACATTTTTAAACACTTATATATACTTTGATACACTTAGATATATTTAGATATACTTTGATACTCTTAAATATACTTTGATACATTTTGATACACTTATATATACTTTGGTACACTTAGATATACTTTGATACACTTAGATATACTTTGATATACTTTGATACACTTTGATACACTTAGATAAATTTTGATACACTTAGATATACTTTGATACAATTTGATACACTTTAATACGCTTAGATAAACATTGATACACTTAGATATACTGTGATACACTTAGATATACTTTGATACATTTTGATATAATTTGATATACTTTGATACACTTTGATACACTTAGATAAACTATGATACACTTAGATATACTTTGATACACTTAGATATACTTTGATATACTTTGACACCCTTAGATATACTTTGATACACTTTGATACACTTAGATAAACTTTGATATACTTTGATACACTTTGATACACTTAGATAAACTTTGATACACTTAGATATACTTTGATACACTTAGATATACTTTGATACACTTAGATATACTTTGATACACTTAGATATACTTTGATACACTTAGATAAACTTTGATACACTTAGTTATACTTTGATACACTTAGATATACTTTGATACACTTAGATATACTTTGATACATTTTGATACAATTAGATATACTTTGATACACTTAGATATACTTTGATATACTTTGATACACTTAGATAAACTTTGATACACTTAGATATACTTTGATACACTTAGATATACTTTGATACATTTTGATACATTTAGGTATACTTTGATACACTTAGATATACTTTGATATACTTTGATATACTTTGATACACTTTGATACACTTAGATAAACTTTGATACACTTAGATATACTTTGATACACTTAGATATACTTAGATACACTTAGATAAACTTTGATACACTTAGATATACTTTGATACACTTAGATATACTTAGATACACTTAGATATACTTTGATATAATTTGATACACTTTGATACACTTAGATAAACTTTGATACACTTAGATATACTTTAATACACTTAGATATACTTTGATACACTTAGATATACTTTGATACACTTAGATATACTTTGATACACTTAGATATATTTAGATATACTTTGATACTCTTAAATATACTTTGATACATTTTTAAAAACTTATATATACTTTGATACACTTAGATATATTTAGATATACTTTGATACTCTTAAATATACTTTGATACATTTTGATACACTTATATATACTTTGGTTCACTTAGATATACTTTGATACACTTAGATATACTTTGATACACTTAGATATACTTTGATATACTTTGACACCCTTAGATATACTTTGATACACTTTGATACACTTAGATAAACTTTGATATACTTTGATACACTTTGATACACTTAGATAAACTTTGATACACTTAGATATACTTTGATACACTTAGATATACTTTGATACACTTAGATATACTTTGATACACTTAGATATACTTTGATACACTTTGATATACTTTGATACACTTTGATACACTTAGATATACTTTGATACACTTAGATATACTTTGATACACTTTGATATACTTTGATATAAATTGATACACTTTGATACACTTAGATATACTTTGATACATTTTGATACAATTAGATATACTTTGATACACTTAGATATACTTTGATATACTTTGATACACTTTGATACACTTAGATAAACTTTGATATACTTTGATACACTTTGATACACTTAGATAAACTTTGATACACTTAGATATACTTTGATACACTTAGATATACTTTGATACACTTAGATATACTTTGATACACTTAGATATACTTTGATACACTTTGATATACTTTGATACACTTTGATACACTTAGATATACTTTGATACACTTAGATATACTTTGATACACTTTGATATACTTAGATACACTTTGATACACTTAGATATACTTTGATACACCTAGATACACTTAGATATACTTTGATACACTTAGATATACTTTGATACACTTTGATATACTTTAATACACTTTGATATACTTTGATATAAATTGATACACTTTGATACACTTAGATATACTTTGATACATTTTGATACAATTAGATATACTTTGATACACTTAGATATACTTTGATATACTTTGATACACTTTGATACACTTAGATAAACTTTGATACACTTAGATATACTTTGATACACTTAGATATACTTTGATACACTTAGATATACTTTGATACATTTTGATACATTTAGGTATACTTTGATACACTTAGATATACTTTGATATACTTTGATATACTTTGATACACTTTGATACACTTAGATAAACTTTGATACACTTAGATATACTTTGATACACTTAGATATACTTTGATACATTTTGATACATTTAGATATACTTTGATATACTTTGATACACATTGATATACTTTGATATACTTTGATACACTTAGATATACATTGATATAATTTGATACACTTAGATTTACTTTGATACACTTAGATTTACTTTGATACACTTAGATATACTTTGATACACTTTGATATACTTTGATACACTTTGATACACTTAGATATACTTTGATACACTTAGATATACTTTGATACACTTAGATATACTTTGATACACTTAGATATACTTTGATACACTTTGATATACTTTGATACAATTTGATACACTTAGATATACTTTGATACACTTAGATATACTTAGATACACTTAGATATACTTTGATATAATTTGATACACTTTGATACACTTAGATAAACTTTGATACACTTAGATATACTTTAATACACTTAGATATACTTTGATACACTTAGATATACTTTGATACACTTAGATATACTTTGATACACTTAGATATATTTAGATATACTTTGATACTCTTAAATATACTTTGATACATTTTTAAAAACTTATATATACTTTGATACACTTAGATATATTTAGATATACTTTGATACTCTTAAATATACTTTGATACATTTTGATACACTTATATATACTTTGGTTCACTTAGATATACTTTGATACACTTAGATATACTTTGATACACTTAGATATACTTTGATATACTTTGACACCCTTAGATATACTTTGATACACTTTGATACACTTAGATAAACTTTGATATACTTTGATACACTTTTATACACTTAGATAAACTTTGATACACTTAGATATACTTTGATACACTTAGATATACTTTGATACACTTAGATATACTTTGATACACTTAGATATACTTTGATACACTTTGATATACTTTGATACACTTTGATACACTTAGATATACTTTGATACACTTAGATATACTTTGATACACTTTGATATACTTTGATATAAATTGATACACTTTGATACACTTAGATATACTTTGATACATTTTGATACAATTAGATATACTTTGATACACTTAGATATACTTTGATATACTTTGATACACTTTGATACACTTAGATAAACTTTGATATACTTTGATACACTTTGATACACTTAGATAAACTTTGATACACTTAGATATACTTTGATACACTTAGATATACTTTGATACACTTAGATATACTTTGATACACTTAGATATACTTTGATACACTTTGATATACTTTGATACACTTTGATACACTTAGATATACTTTGATACACTTAGATATACTTTGATACACTTTGATATACTTAGATACACTTTGATACACTTAGATATACTTTGATACACCTAGATACACTTAGATATACTTTGATACACTTAGATATACTTTGATACACTTTGATATACTTTAATACACTTTGATATACTTTGATATAAATTGATACACTTTGATACACTTAGATATACTTTGATACATTTTGATACAATTAGATATACTTTGATACACTTAGATATACTTTGATATACTTTGATACACTTTGATACACTTAGATAAACTTTGATACACTTAGATATACTTTGATACACTTAGATATACTTTGATACACTTAGATATACTTTGATACATTTTGATACATTTAGGTATACTTTGATACACTTAGATATACTTTGATATACTTTGATATACTTTGATACACTTTGATACACTTAGATAAACTTTGATACACTTAGATATACTTTGATACACTTAGATATACTTTGATACATTTTGATACATTTAGATATACTTTGATATACTTTGATACACATTGATATACTTTGATATACTTTGATACACTTAGATATACATTGATATAATTTGATACACTTAGATTTACTTTGATACACTTAGATTTACTTTGATACACTTAGATATACTTTGATACACTTTGATATACTTTGATACACTTTGATATTCTTTGATACACTTATATATACTTTGACATACTTAGATACACTTAGATATACTTTGATACACTTTGATATACTTAGATACACTTTGATACACTTAGATATACTTTGATACACTTAGATACACTTAGATATACTTTGATACACTTAGATATACTTTGATACACTTAGATATACTTTGATACACTTAGATATACTTTGATACACTTTGATATACTTTGATACACTTTGATACACTTAGATATATTTAGATATACTTTGACACTCTTAAATATACTTTGATACATTTTGATACACTTATATATACTTTGATACACTTAGATATACTTTGATATAATTTGATACACTTTAATACACTTAGATAAACTTTGATACACTTAGATATACTTTAATACACTTAGATATACTTTGATACACTTAGATATACTTTGATACACTTAGATATACTTTGATACACTTAGATATATTTAGATATACTTTGATACTCTTAAATATACTTTGATACATTTTTAAACACTTATATATACTTTGATACACTTAGATATATTTAGATATACTTTGATACTCTTAAATATACTTTGATACATTTTGATACACTTATATATACTTTGGTACACTTAGATATACTTTGATACACTTAGATATACTTTGATATACTTTGATACACTTTGATACACTTAGATAAATTTTGATACACTTAGATATACTTTGATACACTTTGATACACTTTAATACACTTAGATAAACATTGATACACTTAGATATACTTTGATACACTTAGATATACTTTGATACATTTTGATATAATTTGATATACTTTGATACACTTTGATACACTTAGATAAACTTTGATACACTTAGATATACTTTGATACACTTAGATATACTTTGATACACTTAGATATACTTTGATATACTTTAACACCCTTAGATATACTTTGATACACTTTGATACACTTAGATAAACTTTGATATACTTTGATACACTTTGATACACTTAGATAAACTTTGATACACTTAGATATACTTTGATACACTTAGATATACTTTGATACACTTAGATATACTTTGATACACTTAGATATACTTTGATACACTTAGATATACTTTGATACACTTAGATATACTTTGATACACTTTGATATACTTTGATACACTTTGATACACTTAGATATACTTTGATACACTTAGATATACTTTGATACACTTTGATATACTTAGATACACTTTCATACACTTAGATATACTTTGATACACCTAGATACACTTAGATATACTTTGATACACTTAGATATACTTTGATACACTTAGATATACTTTGATACACTTAGATATACTTTGGTACACTTAGATATACTTTGATACACTTAGATATACTTTGATATACTTTGATACACTTTGATACACTTAGATAAATTTTAAAACACTTAGATATACTTTGATACAATTTGATACACTTTAATACACTTAGATAAACATTGATACACTTAGATATACTTTGATACACTTAGATATACTTTGATACATTTTGATATAATTTGATATACTTTGATACACTTTGATACACTTAGATAAACTTTGATACACTTAGATATACTTTGATACACTTAGATATACTTTGATATACTTTGACACCCTTAGATATACTTTGATACACTTTGATACACTTAGATAAACTTTGATATACTTTGATACACTTTGATACACTTAGATAAACTTTGATACACTTAGATATACTTTGATACACTTAGATATACTTTGATACACTTCGATATACTTTGATACACTTAGATATACTTTGATACACTTAGATAAACTTTGATACACTTAGTTATACTTTGATACACTTAGATATACTTTGATACACTTAGATATACTTTGATACATTTTGATACAATTAGATATACTTTGATACACTTAGATATACTTTGATATACTTTGATACACTTTGATACACTTAGATAAACTTTGATACACTTAGATATACTTTGATACACTTAGATATACTTTGATACATTTTGATACATTTAGGTATACTTTGATACACTTAGATATACTTTGATATACTTTGATATACTTTGATACACTTTGATACACTTAGATAAACTTTGATACACTTAGATATACTTTGATACACTTAGATATACTTAGATACACTTAGATATACTTTGATACACTTTGATATACTTTGATACACTTTGATACACTTAGATATATTTAGATATATTTAGATATACTTTGATACTCTTAAATATACTTTGATACATTTTTAAACACTTATATATACTTTGATACACTTAGATATATTTAGATATACTTTGATACTCTTAAATATACTTTGATACATTTTGATACACTTATATATACTTTGGTACACTTAGATATACTTTGATACACTTAGATATACTTTGATATAATTTGATACACTTTGATACACTTAGATAAATTTTAATACACTTAGATATACTTTGATACACTTTGATACACTTTAATAAACTTAGATAAACATTGATACACTTAGATATACTTTGATACACTTAGATATACTTTGATACATTTTGATATAATTTGATATACTTTGATACACTTTGATACACTTAGATAAACTTTGATACACTTAGATATACTTTGATACACTTAGATATACTTTGATACACTTAGATATACTTTGATACACTTAGATATACTTTGATACACTATGATATACTTTGATACACTTTGATACACTTAGATATACTTTGATACACTTAGATATACTTTGATACACTTTGATATACTTAGATACACTTTGATACACTTAGATATACTTTGATACACCTAGATACACTTAGATATACTTTGATACACTTAGATATACTTTGATACACTTTGATATACCTTAATACACTTTGATATACTTTGATATAAATTGATACACTTTGATACACTTAGATATACTTTGATACATTTTGATACAATTAGATATACTTTGATACACTTAGATATACTTTGATATACTTTGATACACTTTGATACACTTAGATAAACTTTGATACACTTAGATATACTTTGATACACTTAGATATACTTTGATACACTTAGATATACTTTGATACATTTTGATACATTTAGGTATACTTTGATACACTTAGATATACTTTGATATACTTTGATATACTTTGATACACTTTGATACACTTAGATAAACTTTGATACACTTAGATATACTTTGATACACTTAGATATACTTTGATACATTTTGATACATTTAGATATACTTTGATATACTTTGATACACATTGATATACTTTGATATACTTTGATACACTTAGATATACATTGATATACTTTGATACACTTAGATTTACTTTGATACACTTAGATTTACTTTGATACACTTAGATATACTTTGATACACTTTGATATACTTTGATACACTTTGATACACTTTGATATTCTTTGATACACTTATATATACTTTGACATACTTAGATACACTTAGATATACTTTGATACACTTTGATATACTTAGATACACTTTGATACACTTAGATATACTTTGATACACTTAGATACACTTAGATATACTTTGATACACTTAGATATACTTTGATACACTTAGATATACTTTGATACACTTAGATATACTTTGATACACTTTGATATACTTTGATACACTTTGATACACTTAGATATATTTAGATATACTTTGACACTCTTAAATATACTTTGATACATTTTGATACACTTATATATACTTTGATACACTTAGATATACTTTGATATAATTTGATACACTTTGATACACTTAGATAAACTTTGATACACTTAGATATACTTTAATACACTTAGATATACTTTGATACACTTAGATATACTTTGATACACTTAGATATACTTTGATACACTTAGATATATTTAGATATACTTTGATACTCTTAAATATACTTTGATACATTTTTAAACACTTATATATACTTTGATACACTTAGATATATTTAGATATACTTTGATACTCTTAAATATACTTTGATACATTTTGATACACTTATATATACTTTGGTACACTTAGATATACTTTGATACACTTAGATATACTTTGATATACTTTGATACACTTTGATACACTTAGATAAATTTTGATACACTTAGATATACTTTGATACACTTTAATACACTTTAATACACTTAGATAAACATTGATACACTTAGATATACTTTGATACACTTAGATATACTTTGATACATTTTGATATAATTTGATATACTTTGATACACTTTGATACACTTAGATAAACTTTGATACACTTAGATATACTTTGATACACTTAGCTATACTTTGATATACTTTGACACCCTTAGATATACTTTTATACACTTTGATACACTTAGATAAACTTTGATATACTTTGATACACTTTGATACACTTAGATAAACTTTGATACACTTAGATATACTTTGATACACTTAGATATACTTTGATACACTTAGATATACTTTGATACACTTAGATATACTTTGATACACTTAGATAAACTTTGATACACTTAGTTATACTTTGATACACTTAGATATACTTTGATACACTTAGATATACTTTGATACATTTTGATACAATTAGATATACTTTGATACACTTAGATATACTTTGATATACTTTGATACACTTTGATACACTTAGATAAACTTTGATACACTTAGATATACTTTGATACACTTAGATATACTTTGATACATTTTGATACATTTAGGTATACTTTGATACACTTAGATAAACTTTGATACACTTAGATATACTTTGATACACTTAGATATACTTAGATACACTTAGATATACTTAGATACACTTAGATATACTTTGATACACTTTGATATACTTTGATACACTTTGATACACTTAGATATATTTAGATATACTTTGATACTCTTAAATATACTTTGATACATTTTGATTCACTTATATATACTTTGATACACTTAGATATACTTTGATATAATTTGATACACTTTGATACACTTAGATAAACTTTGATACACTTAGATATACTTTAATACACTTAGATATACTTTGATATACTTAGATATACTTTGATACACTTAGATATACTTTGATACACTTAGATATATTTAGATATACTTTGATACTCTTAAATATACTTTGATACATTTTTAAACACTTATATATACTTTGATACACTTAGATATATTTAGATATACTTTGATACTCTTAAATATACTTTGATACATTTTGATACACTTATATATACTTTGGTACACTTAGATATACTTTGATACACTTAGATATACTTTGATATACTTTGATACACTTTGATACACTTAGATAAATTTTGATACACTTAGATATACTTTGATACACTTTGATACACTTTAATACACTTAGATAAACATTGATACACTTAGATATACTTTGATACACTTAGATATACTTTGATACATTTTGATATACTTTGATACACTTTGATACACTTAGATATATTTAGATATACTTTGACACTCTTAAATATACTTTGATACATTTTGATACACTTATATATACTTTGATACACTTAGATATACTTTGATATAATTTGATACACTTTGATACACTTAGATAAACTTTGATACACTTAGATATACTTTAATACACTTAGATATACTTTGATACACTTAGATATACTTTGATACACTTAGATATACTTTGATACACTTAGATATATTTAGATATACTTTGATACTCTTAAATATACTTTGATACATTTTTAAACACTTATATATACTTTGATACACTTAGATATATTTAGATATACTTTGATACTCTTAAATATACTTTGATACATTTTGATACACTTATATATACTTTGGTACACTTAGATATACTTTGATACACTTAGATATACTTTGATATACTTTGATACACTTTGATACACTTAGATAAATTTTGATACACTTAGATATACTTTGATACACTTTGATACACTTTAATACACTTAGATAAACATTGATACACTTAGATATACTTTGATACACTTAGATATACTTTGATACATTTTGATATAATTTGATATACTTTGATACAATTTGATACACTTAGATAAACTTTGATACACTTAGATTTACTTTGATACACTTAGATATACTTTGATACACTTAGATATACTTTGATATACTTTGACACCCTTAGATATACTTTTATACACTTTGATACACTTAGATAAACTTTGATATACTTTGATACACTTTGATACACTTAGATAAACTTTGATACACTTAGATATACTTTGATACACTTAGATATACTTTGATACACTTAGATATACTTTGATATACTT
The DNA here is from genome assembly GCF_028750875.1 of Macrosteles quadrilineatus. Taxonomy (NCBI): domain Eukaryota; kingdom Metazoa; phylum Arthropoda; class Insecta; order Hemiptera; family Cicadellidae; genus Macrosteles; species Macrosteles quadrilineatus. The sequence continues at coordinate 95,963,279 of NW_026542597.1, read as the reverse complement.
TGACACCCTTAGATATACTTTTATACACTTTGATACACTTAGATATACTTTGATACACTTAGATAAACTTTGATACACTTAGTTATACTTTGATACACTTAGATATACTTTGATACACTTAGATATACTTTGATACATTTTGATACAATTAGATATACTTTGATACACTTAGATATACTTTGATATACTTTGATACACTTTGATACACTTAGATAAACTTTGATACACTTAGATATACTTTGATACACTTAGATATACTTTGATACATTTTGATACATTTAGGTATACTTTGATACACTTAGATAAACTTTGATACACTTAGATATACTTTGATACACTTAGATATACTTAGATACACTTAGATATACTTTGATACACTTTGATATACTTTGATACACTTTGATACACTTAGATATATTTAGATATACTTTGATACTCTTAAATATACTTTGATACATTTTGATTCACTTATATATACTTTGATACACTTAGATATACTTTGATATAATTTGATACACTTTGATACACTTAGATAAACTTTGATACACTTAGATATACTTTAATACACTTAGATATACTTTGATATACTTAGATATACTTTGATACACTTAGATATATTTAGATATACTTTGATACTCTTAAATATACTTTGATACATTTTTAAACACTTATATATACTTTGATACACTTAGATATATTTAGATATACTTTGATACTCTTAAATATACTTTGATACATTTTGATACACTTATATATACTTTGATACACTTTGATACACTTAGATAAATTTTGATACACTTAGATATACTTTGATACACTTTGATACACTTTAATACACTTAGATAAACATTGATACACTTAGATATACTTTGATACACTTAGATATACTTTGATACATTTTGATATAATTTGATATACTTTGATACACTTTGATACACTTAGATAAACTTTGATACACTTAGATATACTTTGATACACTTAGATATACTTTGATACACTTAGATATACTTTGATATACTTTGACACCCTTAGATATACTTTGATACACTTTGATACACTTAGATAAACTTTGATATACTTTGATACACTTTGATACACTTAGATAAACTTTGATACACTTAGATATACTTTGATACACTTAGATATACTTTGATACAATTAGATATACTTTGATACACTTAGATATACTTTGATACACTTAGATATACTTTGATACACTTAGATATACTTTGATACACTTTGATATACTTTGATACACTTTGATACACTTAGATATACTTTGATACACTTAGATATACTTTGATACACTTTGATATACTTAGATACACTTTGATACACTTAGATATACTTTGATACACCTAGATACACTTAGATATACTTTGATACACTTAGATATACTTTGATACACTTTGATATACTTTAATACACTTTGATATACTTTGATATAAATTGATACACTTTGATACACTTAGATATACTTTGATACATTTTGATACAATTAGATATACTTTGATACACTTAGATATATTTAGATATACTTTGATACTCTTAAATATACTTTGATACATTTTGATACACTTATATATACTTTGGTACACTTAGATACTCTTTGATACACTTAGATATACTTTGATATACTTTGATACACTTTGATACACTTAGATAAATTTTGATACACTTAGATATACTTTGATACACTTTGATACACTTTAATACACTTAGATAAACATTGATACACTTAGATATACTTTGATACACTTAGATATACTTTGATACATTTTGATACAATTAGATATACTTTGATACACTTAGATATACTTTGATATACTTTGATACACTTTGATACACTTAGATAAACTTTGATACACTTAGATATACTTTGATACACTTAGATATACTTTGATACATTTTGATACATTTAGGTATACTTTGATACACTTAGATAAACTTTGATACACTTAGATATACTTTGATACACTTAGATATACTTAGATACACTTAGATATACTTTGATACACTTTGATATACTTTGATACACTTTGATACACTTAGATATATTTAGATATACTTTGATACTCTTAAATATACTTTGATACATTTTGATTCACTTATATATACTTTGATACACTTAGATATACTTTGATATAATTTGATACACTTTGATACACTTAGATAAACTTTGATACACTTAGATATACTTTAATACACTTAGATATACTTTGATATACTTAGATATACTTTGATACACTTAGATATACTTTGATACACTTAGATATATTTAGATATACTTTGATACTCTTAAATATACTTTGATACATTTTTAAACACTTATATATACTTTGATACACTTAGATATATTTAGATATACTTTGATACTCTTAAATATACTTTGATACATTTTGATACACTTATATATACTTTGGTACACTTAGATATACTTTGATACACTTAGATATACTTTGATATACTTTGATACACTTTGATACACTTAGATAAATTTTGATACACTTAGATATACTTTGATACACTTTGATACACTTTAATACACTTAGATAAACATTGATACACTTAGATATACTTTGATACACTTAGATATACTTTGATACATTTTGATATAATTTGATATACTTTGATACACTTTGATACACTTAGATAAACTTTGATACACTTAGATATACTTTGATACACTTAGATATACTTTGATACACTTAGATATACTTTGATATACTTTGACACCCTTAGATATACTTTGATACACTTAGATAAACTTTGATATACTTTGATACACTTTGATACACTTAGATAAACTTTGATACACTTAGATATACTTTGATACACTTAGATATACTTTGATACACTTAGATATACTTTGATACACTTAGATATACTTTGATACACTTAGATATACTTTGATACACTTAGATACACTTAGATATACTTTGATACACTTAGATATACTTTGATACACTTAGATATACTTTGATACACAAAGATATACTTTGATACACTTTGATATACTTTGATACACTTTGATACACTTAGATATATTTAGATATACTTTGACACTCTTAAATATACTTTGATACATTTTGATACACTTATATATACTTTGATACACTTAGATATACTTTGATATAATTTGATACACTTTGATACACTTAGATAAACTTTGATACACTTAGATATACTTTAATACACTTAGATATACTTTGATACACTTAGATATACTTTGATACACTTAGATATACTTTGATACACTTAGATATATTTAGATATACTTTGATACTCTTAAATATACTTTGATACATTTTTAAACACTTATATATACTTTGATACACTTAGATATATTTAGATATACTTTGATACTCTTAAATATACTTTGATACATTTTGATACACTTATATATACTTTGGTACACTTAGATATACTTTGATACACTTAGATATACTTTGATATACTTTGATACACTTTGATACACTTAGATAAATTTTGATACACTTAGATATACTTTGATACACTTTGATACACTTTAATACACTTAGATAAACATTGATACACTTAGATATACTTTGATACACTTAGATATACTTTGATACATTTTGATATAATTTGATATACTTTGATACAATTTGATACACTTAGATAAACTTTGATACACTTAGATTTACTTTGATACACTTAGATATACTTTGATACACTTAGATATACTTTGATACACTTAGATATACTTTTATACACTTTGATACACTTAGATAAACTTTGATATACTTTGATACACTTTGATACACTTAGATAAACTTTGATACACTTAGATATACTTTGATACACTTAGATATACTTTGATACACTTAGATATACTTTGATATACTTTGACACCCTTAGATATACTTTTATACACTTTGATACACTTAGATATACTTTGATACACTTAGATAAACTTTGATACACTTAGTTATACTTTGATACACTTAGATATACTTTGATACACTTAGATATACTTTGATACATTTTGATACAATTAGATATACTTTGATACACTTAGATATACTTTGATATACTTTGATACACTTTGATACACTTAGATAAACTTTGATACACTTAGATATACTTTGATACACTTAGATATACTTTGATACATTTTGATACATTTAGGTATACTTTGATACACTTAGATAAACTTTGATACACTTAGATATACTTTGATACACTTAGATATACTTAGATACACTTAGATATACTTTGATACACTTTGATATACTTTGATACACTTTGATACACTTAGATATATTTAGATATACTTTGATACTCTTAAATATACTTTGATACATTTTGATTCACTTATATATACTTTGATACACTTAGATATACTTTGATATAATTTGATACACTTTGATACACTTAGATAAACTTTGATACACTTAGATATACTTTGATACACTTAGATATACTTTGATACACTTAGATATACTTTGATACACTTAGATATACTTTGATACACTTAGATATACTTTGATATACTTTGACACCCTTAAATATACTTTGATACACTTAGATATACTTTGACACCCTTAGATATACTTTGATACACTTAGATATACTTTGATACACTTTGATACACTTAGATATACTTTGATATACTTTGATACACTTAGATATACTTTGATACACTTAGATATACTTTGATACATTTTGATACATTTAAATATACTTTGATACACTTAGATATACTTTGATATACTTTGACACCCTTAGATATACTTTGATACACTTAGATATACTTTGACACCCTTAGATATACTTTAATACACTTAGATATACTTTGATACACTTTGATACACTTAGATATACTTATATATACTTTGATACACTTAGATATATTTAGATATACTTTGATACTCTTAAATATACTTTGATACATTTTGATACACTTATATATACTTTGGTACACTTAGATATACTTTGATACACTTAGATATACTTTGATATACTTTGATACACTTTGATACACTTAGATAAATTTTGATACACTTAGATATACTTTGATACACTTTGATACACTTTAATACACTTAGATAAACATTGATACACTTAGATATACTTTGATACACTTAGATATACTTTGATACATTTTGATATAATTTGATATACTTTGATACAATTTGATACACTTAGATAAACTTTGATACACTTAGATTTACTTTGATACACTTAGATATACTTTGATACACTTAGATATACTTTGATATACTTTGACACCCTTAGATATACTTTTATACACTTTGATACACTTAGATAAACTTTGATATACTTTGATACACTTTGATACACTTAGATAAACTTTGATACACTTAGATATACTTTGATACACTTAGATATACTTTGATACACTTAGATATACTTTGATATACTTTGACACCCTTAGATATACTTTTATACACTTTGATACACTTAGATATACTTTGATACACTTAGATAAACTTTGATACACTTAGTTATACTTTGATACACTTAGATATACTTTGATACACTTAGATATACTTTGATACATTTTGATACAATTAGATATACTTTGATACACTTAGATATACTTTGATATACTTTGATACACTTTGATACACTTAGATAAACTTTGATACACTTAGATATACTTTGATACACTTAGATATACTTTGATACATTTTGATACATTTAGGTATACTTTGATACACTTAGATAAACTTTGATACACTTAGATATACTTTGATACACTTAGATATACTTAGATACACTTAGATATACTTTGATACACTTTGATATACTTTGATACACTTTGATACACTTAGATATATTTAGATATACTTTGATACTCTTAAATATACTTTGATACATTTTGATTCACTTATATATACTTTGATACACTTAGATATACTTTGATATAATTTGATACACTTTGATACACTTAGATAAACTTTGATACACTTAGATATACTTTAATACACTTAGATATACTTTGATATACTTAGATATACTTTGATACACTTAGATATATTTAGATATACTTTGATACTCTTAAATATACTTTGATACATTTTTAAACACTTATATATACTTTGATACACTTAGATATATTTAGATATACTTTGATACTCTTATATACTTTGATACATTTTGATACACTTATATATACTTTGATACACTTTGATACACTTAGATAAATTTTGATACACTTAGATATACTTTGATACACTTTGATACACTTTAATACACTTAGATAAACATTGATACACTTAGATATACTTTGATACACTTAGATATACTTTGATACATTTTGATATAATTTGATATACTTTGATACACTTTGATACACTTAGATAAACTTTGATACACTTAGATATACTTTGATACACTTAGATATACTTTGATACACTTAGATATACTTTGATATACTTTGACACCCTTAGATATACTTTGATACACTTTGATACACTTAGATAAACTTTGATATACTTTGATACACTTTGATACACTTAGATAAACTTTGATACACTTAGATATACTTTGATACACTTAGATATACTTTGATACAATTAGATATACTTTGATACACTTAGATATACTTTGATACACTTAGATATACTTTGATACACTTAGATATACTTTGATACACTTTGATATACTTTGATACACTTTGATACACTTAGATATACTTTGATACACTTAGATATACTTTGATACACTTTGATATACTTAGATACACTTTGATACACTTAGATATACTTTGATACACCTAGATACACTTAGATATACTTTGATACACTTAGATATACTTTGATACACTTTGATATACTTTAATACACTTTGATATACTTTGATATAAATTGATACACTTTGATACACTTAGATATACTTTGATACATTTTGATACAATTAGATATACTTTGATACACTTAGATATATTTAGATATACTTTGATACTCTTAAATATACTTTGATACATTTTGATACACTTATATATACTTTGGTACACTTAGATACTCTTTGATACACTTAGATATACTTTGATATACTTTGATACACTTTGATACACTTAGATAAATTTTGATACACTTAGATATACTTTGATACACTTTGATACACTTTAATACACTTAGATAAACATTGATACACTTAGATATACTTTGATACACTTAGATATACTTTGATACATTTTGATATAATTTGATATACTTTGATACACTTTGATACACTTAGATATACTTTGATACACTTAGATATACTTTGATACACTTAGATATACTTTGATACACTTAGATATACTTTGACACCCTTAGATATACTTTGATACACTTTGATACACTTAGATAAACTTTGATATACTTTGATACACTTTGATACACTTAGATAAACTTTGATACACTTAGATATACTTTGATACACTTAGATATACTTTGATACACTTAGATATACTTTGATACACTTAGATATACTTTGATACACTTAGATATACTTTGATATACTTTGACACCCTTAAATATACTTTGATACACTTAGATATACTTTGACACCCTTAGATATACTTTGATACACTTAGATATACTTTGATACACTTTGATACACTTAGATATACTTTGATATACTTTGATACACTTAGATATACTTTGATACACTTAGATATACTTTGATACATTTTGATACATTTAAATATACTTTGATACACTTAGATATACTTTGATATACTTTGACACCCTTAGATATACTTTGATACACTTAGATATACTTTGACACCCTTAGATATACTTTAATACACTTAGATATACTTTGATACACTTTGATACACTTAGATATACTTTGATATACTTTGATACACTTAGATATATTTAGATATACTTTGATACTCTTAAATATACTTTGATACATTTTTAAACACTTATATATACTTTGATACACTTAGATATATTTAGATATACTTTGATACTCTTAAATATACTTTGATACATTTTGATACACTTATATATACTTTGGTACTTTTAGATATACTTTGATACACTTAGATATACTTTGATATACTTTGATACACTTTGATACACTTAGATAAATTTTGATACACTTGTAGCCGGTGGCCGTTTGGGTGAGGGGGACAACTAGGTGTAATACGGGGGTAATGATGGGGGGATACGGGGTTATGGTATGGGATATCGGAGGGTAATTCGGGTAATCAGGAGGGAATAAACAGGGTAATGCTAATAGGCTAGGAAAAGGTGTGTCTGGACCAAACTTAACATAAGCGTGCTGAATCTGCTACCAATAAAATTAGGAAGATTGCTGGGGACCAGAGGGACGGAGACCTTTTACCCAGAACAGAACACTTGCCTAGCCAGCTTTGATTGAACCAATTGAACTAACTATTTAAATACTAACCTATCCTTCCACTATGAACTGAAATTGGGTAATTACTTACTAATAACTGATGAGTGAATGAATGATATGTAATTGAATACTGAATGAGAAATAAGTATGAATTGATTTAAACTATTAGGTTACATTCTGGGAACATGTGGATTAGTATTCAGGTTTCGAACGGTTGCTGGCAGAGTGCCACCAACCGGCTAAATTGTCAATTCCTACATTTCCGTAGTCGGGTGAGCCAGAAGGGCTCCCCGCTAGTTACCTGACTTAGCCAGACATTTTCCCTACTTAAATTCTACATATTAATTTATATAACTTATCCCAAACATCGAAGTGAAGTCGTGGAACTTTTCCGAGAGGTTCTATGTCCAGATGCCGGTTTGCGAAGAAGGAGGACAAGACTAGGAAGGTGGGGATAGAGCATTGATGCAGTCGCGGCAGGCAACGAGATGAACATGCAGCCCGGCTTCGCGAACTGCACACACTATAAAAAATATAGCGTGCCGCTATGCGTCACAACCACCCCCCTTACGACGAAAGAAAAGAAAAGAACAGAACAGTTTTTTTTTGAAGGTTGGTGAAAGGGTTTGGTTTGGTGTGTTTTTTTTTTTTTTTTTTTTTTTTTTTTTTGGGGAAGTTTGTCGTTCGGTTTGCTTCCAGATGTGGAAGGTTCTGACCAGCCTGGCTGTAATAGGCACCTCGGACCACCGGACTTTCCCGAACCAACCACGGCAGAGAGCGGGATCCACCCCCCCTGCGAAAAGAGGAAGGCATTGTGGGGACGACAGTTTGTTTCCCTAACCTGGCAAAAATTGGAATTGAATTGCTTTCTGTTGTGAAATAAAAAGGGACGGACAACTGCACGCACAAAAGATTTTTTTTTTTTTTTTTCTTTTTTTTTTTTTTTAATTAGATTTTCTTCTTAAGGCATTGCTGGTGCACTGTGGGGGAATTTGAGATCAGCTGGTGTGTCTTCTGGTGATGCAGGTCTTGAGAGGTGCTGATGGTATGGGCTAAGTGTTGAGGCAGCAGGCTGAGTGTAGGCAAAGAGATGTTGTGTGCTGATGACTCATGCGGACAAGGCCGGAGCATCGCAGGCTGCGCCCAAGGTGTGTTGGCTGATGACTCATGCGGACAAGGCCGGAGCATCGCTGGCTGATGATGGGGGATGTAGAAAGTAAATGTCTCTTGTGGTCCAAAACAGATGTGCACGATATTTCATGATTGATTGGTATGCGGGAAAATTGTAGAGTTGTTAATTGAGTTTTGCTTTTTCATTTGATTTATTTATTTTTTTTGGTTGCTTTGATTGTGCAGTTGTCTGGTTTCTATTAAATAATGCTGGGGGAAATGAATATTTAATCAGATCGCAGATGATCATAAAAAAAACTTGTTCAAGGTGACTGTCGTTGTGGAAATGAAGAAGGGTTGGTCGCAAGGTGGAGGTCCGATCACTGACGGGTTGGCTCGGACTCAAAAGGTGAACCATGGGTTCGTTGGGGCCGAGCTACTCAAAACCAGACTGATGGAACTCGCGGATACCGTTTTGGGGTCTGTGTGTTGAAGGGGTTTGGAAGGATAGTAAACTGTTCTTGTTAAAATTTTTTTTTTTTTTTTTTTTTTTTTTTTTTATAACATTTCGCATGCAGAAAATTACGCATGCAGAATATGTGCGTGCACAAAATTGCGCGTGCAGAACATTGCGCGTCGGTTAGATATACTTTGATACAATTTGATACACTTTAATACACTTAGATAAACATTGATACACTTAGATATACTTTGATACACTTAGATATACTTTGATACATTTTGATATAATTTGATATACTTTGATACACTTTGATACACTTAGATAAACTTTGATACACTTAGATATACTTTGATACACTTAGATATACTTTGATATACTTTGACACCCTTAGATATACTTTGATACACTTTGATACACTTAGATAAACTTTGATATACTTTGATACACTTTGATACACTTAGATAAACTTTGATACACTTAGATATACTTTGATACACTTATATATACTTTGATACACTTAGATATACTTTGATACACTTAGATATACTTTGATACACTTAGATAAACTTTGATACACTTAGTTATACTTTGATACACTTAGATATACTTTGATACACTTAGATATACTTTGATACATTTTGATACAATTAGATATACTTTGATACACTTAGATATACTTTGATATACTTTGATACACTTTGATACACTTAGATAAACTTTGATACACTTAGATATACTTTGATACACTTAGATATACTTTGATACATTTTGATACATTTAGGTATACTTTGATACACTTAGATATACTTTGATATACTTTGATTTACTTTGATACACTTTGATACACTTAGATAAACTTTGATACACTTAGATATACTTTGATACACTTAGATATACTTAGATACACTTAGATATACTTTGATACACTTTGATATACTTTGATACACTTTGATACACTTAGATATATTTAGATATACTTTGATACTCTTAAATATACTTTGATACATTTTGATTCACTTATATATACTTTGATACACTTAGATATACTTTGATATAATTTGATACACTTTGATACACTTTGATACACTTAGATAAATTTTAATACACTTAGATATACTTTGATACACTTTGATACACTTTAATAAACTTAGATAAACATTGATACACTTAGATATACTTTGATACACTTAGATATACTTTGATACATTTTGATATAATTTGATATACTTTGATACACTTTGATACACTTAGATAAACTTTGATACACTTAGATATACTTTGATACACTTAGATATACTTTGATACACTTAGATATACTTTGATATACTTTGACACCCTTAGATATACTTTGATACACTTTGATACACTTAGATAAACTTTGATATACTTTGATACACTTTGATACACTTAGATAAACTTTGATACACTTAGATATACTTTGATACACTTAGATATACTTTGATACACTTAGATATACTTTGATACACTTAGATATACTTTGATACACTTTGATATACTTTGATACACTTTGATACACTTAGATATACTTTGATACACTTAGATATACTTTGATACACTTTGATATACTTAGATACACTTTGATACACTTAGATATACTTTGATACACCTAGATACACTTAGATATACTTTGATACACTTAGATATACTTTGATACACTTTGATATACTTTAATACACTTTGATATACTTTGATATAAATTGATACACTTTGATACACTTAGATATACTTTGATACATTTTGATACAATTAGATATACTTTGATACACTTAGATATACTTTGATATACTTTGATACACTTTGATACACTTAGATAAACTTTGATACACTTAGATATACTTTGATACACTTAGATATACTTTGATACACTTAGATATACTTTGATACATTTTGATACATTTAGGTATACTTTGATACACTTAGATATACTTTGATATACTTTGATATACTTTGATACACTTTGATACACTTAGATAAACTTTGATACACTTAGATATACTTTGATACACTTAGATATACTTTGATACATTTTGATACATTTAGATATACTTTGATATACTTTGATACACATTGATATACTTTGATATACTTTGATACACTTAGATATACATTGATATACTTTAATACACTTAGATTTACTTTGATACACTTAGATTTACTTTGATACACTTAGATATACTTTGATACACTTTGATATACTTTGATACACTTTGATACACTTTGATATTCTTTGATACACTTATATATACTTTGACATACTTAGATACACTTTGATACACTTAGATATACTTTGATACACTTAGATACACTTAGATATACTTTGATACACTTAGATATACTTTGATACACTTGGATATACTTTGATACACTTAGATATACTTTAATACACTTTGATATACTTTGATACACTTTGATACACTTAGATATATTTAGATATACTTTGACACTCTTAAATATACTTTGATACATTTTGATACACTTATATATACTTTGATACACTTTGATATACTTTGATATAATTTGATACTTTTTGATACACTTAGATAAACTTTGATACACTTAGATATACTTTAATACACTTAGATATACTTTGATACACTTAGATATACTTTGATACACTTAGATATACTTTGATACACTTAGATATATTTAGATATACTTTGATACTCTTAAATATACTTTGATACATTTTTAAACACTTATATATACTTTGATACACTTAGATTTATTTAGATATACTTTGATACTCTTAAATATACTTTGATACATTTTGATACACTTATATATACTTTGGTACACTTAGATATACTTTGATACACTTAGATATACTTTAATATACTTTGATACACTTTGATACACTTAGATAAATTTTGATACACTTAGATATACTTTGATACACTTTGATACACTTTAATACACTTAGATAAACATTGATACACTTAGATATACTTTGATACACTTAGATATACTTTGATACATTTTGATATAATTTGATATACTTTGATACACTTTGATACACTTAGATAAACTTTGATACACTTAGATATACTTTGATACACTTAGATATACTTTGATACACTTAGATATACTTTGATATACTTTGACACCCTTAGATATACTTTTATACACTTTGATACACTTAGATAAACTTTGATATACTTTGATACACTTTGATACACTTAGATAAACTTTGATACACTTAGATATACTTTGATACACTTAGATATACTTTGATACAATTAGATATACTTTGATACACTTAGATATACTTTGATACACTTAGATAAACTTTGATACACTTAGTTATACTTTGATACACTTAGATATACTTTGATACACTTAGATATACTTTAATACATTTTGATACAATTAGATATACTTTGATACACTTAGATATACTTTGATATACTTTGATACACTTTGCTACACTTAGATAAACTTTGATACACTTAGATATACTTTGATACACTTATATATACTTTGATACATTTTGATACATTTAGGTATACTTTGATACACTTAGATAAACTTTGATACACTTAGATATACTTTGATACACTTAGATATACTTAGATACACTTAGATATACTTTGATACACTTTGATATACTTTGATACACTTAGATATATTTAGATATACTTTGATACTCTTAAATATACTTTGATACATTTTGATTCACTTATATATACTTTGATACACTTAGATATACTTTGATATAATTTGATACACTTTGATACACTTAGATAAACTTTGATACACTTAGATATACTTTAATACACTTAGATATACTTTGATATACTTAGATATACTTTGATACACTTAGATATACTTTGATACACTTAGATATATTTAGATATACTTTGATACTCTTAAATATACTTTGATACATTTTTAAACACTTATATATACTTTGATACACTTAGATATATTTAGATATACTTTGATACTCTTAAATATACTTTGATACATTTTGATACACTTATATATACTTTGGTACACTTAGATATACTTTGATACACTTAGATATACTTTGATATACTTTGATACACTTTGATACACTTAGATAAATTTTGATACACTTAGATATACTTTGATACACTTTGATACACTTTAATACACTTAGATAAACATTGATACACTTAGATATACTTTGATACACTTAGATATACTTTGATACATTTTGATATAATTTTATATATTTTGATACACTTTGATACACTTAGATAAACTTTGATACACTTAGATATACTTTGATACACTTAGATATACTTTGATACACTTAGATATACTTTGATATACTTTGACACCCTTAGATATACTTTGATACACTTTGATACACTTAGATAAACTTTGATATACTTTGATACACTTTGATACACTTAGATAAACTTTGATACACTTAGATATACTTTGATACACTTAGATATACTTTGATACACTTAGATATACTTTGATACACTTAGATATACTTTGATACACTTAGATATACTTTGATACACTTAGATATACTTTGATACACTTTGATATACTTTGATACACTTTGATACACTTAGATATACTTTGATACACTTAGATATACTTTGATACACTTTGATATACTTAGATACACTTTGATACACTTAGATATACTTTGATACACCTAGATACACTTAGATATACTTTGATACACTTAGATATACTTTGATACACTTTGATATACTTTAATACACTTTGATATACTTTGATATAAATTGATACACTTTGATACACTTAGATATACTTTGATACATTTTGATACAATTAGATATACTTTGATACACTTAGATATATTTAGATATACTTTGATACTCTTAAATATACTTTGATACATTTTGATACACTTATATATACTTTGGTACACTTAGATACTCTTTGATACACTTAGATATACTTTGATATACTTTGATACACTTTGATACACTTAGATAAATTTTGATACACTTAGATATACTTTGATACACTTTGATACACTTTAATACACTTAGATAAACATTGATACACTTAGATATACTTTGATACACTTAGATATACTTTGATACATTTTGATATAATTTGATATACTTTGATACACTTTGATACACTTAGATATACTTTGATACACTTAGATATACTTTGATACACTTAGATATACTTTGATACACTTAGATATACTTTGACACCCTTAGATATACTTTGATACACTTTGATACACTTAGATAAACTTTGATATACTTTGATACACTTTGATACACTTAGATAAACTTTGATACACTTAGATATACTTTGATACACTTAGATATACTTTGATATACTTTGACACCCTTAGATATACTTTGATACACTTTGATACACTTAGATAAACTTTGATATACTTTGATACACTTTGATACACTTAGATAAACTTTGATACACTTAGATATACTTTGATACACTTAGATATACTTTGATACACTTAGATATACTTTGATACACTTAGATATACTTTGATACACTTAGATATACTTTGATACACTTAGATATACTTTGATAAACTTTGATATACTTTGATACACTTTGATACACTTAGATATACTTTGATACACTTAGATATACTTTGATACACTTTGATATACTTAGATACACTTTGATACACTTAGATATGCTTTGATACACCTAGATACACTTAGATATACTTTGATACACTTAGATATACTTTGATACACTTTAATATACTTTAATACACTTTGATATACTTTGATATAAATTGATACACTTTGATACACTTAGATATACTTTGATACACTTTGATACACTTAGATAAACTTTGATATACTTTGATACACTTTGATACACTTAGATAAACTTTGATACACTTAGATATACTTTGATACACTTATATATACTTTGATACACTTAGATATACTTTGATACACTTAGATATACTTTGATACACTTAGATAAACTTTGATACACTTAGTTATACTTTGATACACTTAGATATACTTTGATACACTTAGATATACTTTGATACATTTTGATACAATTAGATATACTTTGATACACTTAGATATACTTTGATATACTTTGATACACTTTGATACACTTAGATAAACTTTGATACACTTAGATATACTTTGATACACTTAGATATACTTTGATACATTTTGATACATTTAGGTATACTTTGATACACTTAGATATACTTTGATATACTTTGATTTACTTTGATACACTTTGATACACTTAGATAAACTTTGATACACTTAGATATACTTTGATACACTTAGATATACTTAGATACACTTAGATATACTTTGATACACTTTGATATACTTTGATACACTTTGATACACTTAGATATATTTAGATATACTTTGATACTCTTAAATATACTTTGATACATTTTGATTCACTTATATATACTTTGATACACTTAGATATACTTTGATATAATTTGATACACTTTGATACACTTAGATAAACTTTGATACACTTAGATATACTTTAATACACTTAGATATACTTTGATACACTTAGATATACTTTGATACACTTAGATATACTTTGATACACTTAGATATATTTAGATATACTTTGATACTCTTAAATATACTTTGATACATTTTTAAACACTTATATATACTTTGATACACTTAGATATATTTAGATATACTTTGATACTCTTAAATATACTTTGATACATTTTGATACACTTATATATACTTTGGTACACTTAGATATACTTTGATACACTTAGATATACTTTGATATACTTTGATACACTTTGATACACTTAGATAAATTTTAATACACTTAGATATACTTTGATACACTTTGATACACTTTAATAAACTTAGATAAACATTGATACACTTAGATATACTTTGATACACTTAGATATACTTTGATACATTTTGATATAATTTGATATACTTTGATACACTTTGATACACTTAGATAAACTTTGATACACTTAGATATACTTTGATACACTTAGATATACTTTGATACACTTAGATATACTTTGATATACTTTGACACCCTTAGATATACTTTGATACACTTTGATACACTTAGATAAACTTTGATATACTTTGATACACTTTGATACACTTAGATAAACTTTGATACACTTAGATATACTTTGATACACTTAGATATACTTTGATACACTTAGATATACTTTGATACACTTAGATATACTTTGATACACTTTGATATACTTTGATACACTTTGATACACTTAGATATACTTTGATACACTTAGATATACTTTGATACACTTTGATATACTTAGATACACTTTGATACACTTAGATATACTTTGATACACCTAGATACACTTAGATATACTTTGATACACTTAGATATACTTTGATACACTTTGATATACTTTAATACACTTTGATATACTTTGATATAAATTGATACACTTTGATACACTTAGATATACTTTGATACATTTTGATACAATTAGATATACTTTGATACACTTAGATATACTTTGATATACTTTGAAACACTTTGATACACTTAGATAAACTTTGATACACTTAGATATACTTTGATACACTTAGATATACTTTGATACACTTAGATATACTTTGATATATTTTGATACATTTAGGTATATTTTGATACACTTAGATATACTTTGATATACTTTGATATACTTTGATACACTTTGATACACTTAGATAAACTTTGATACACTTAGATATACTTTGATACACTTAGATATACTTTGATACATTTTGATACATTTAAATATACTTTGATATACTTTGATACACATTGATATACTTTGATATACTTTGATACACTTAGATATACATTGATATACTTTGATACACTTAGATTTACTTTGATACACTTAGATTTACTTTGATACACTTAGATATACTTTGATACACTTTGATATACTTTGATACACTTTGATACACTTTGATATTCTTTGATACACTTATATATACTTTGACATACTTAGATACACTTAGATATACTTTGATACACTTTGATATACTTAGATACACTTTGATACACTTAGATATACTTTGATACACTTAGATACACTTAGATATACTTTGATACACTTAGATATACTTTGATACACTTAGATATACTTTGATACACTTAGATATACTTTGATACACTTTGATATACTTTGATACACTTTGATACACTTAGATATATTTAGATATACTTTGACACTCTTAAATATACTTTGATACATTTTAATACACTTATATATACTTTGATACACTTTGATATACTTTGATATAATTTGATACTTTTTGATACACTTAGATAAACTTTGATACACTTAGATATACTTTAATACACTTAGATATACTTTGATACACTTAGATATACTTTGATACACTTAGATATACTTTGATACACTTAGATATATTTAGATATACTTTGATACTCTTAAATATACTTTGATACATTTTTAAACACTTATATATACTTTGATACACTTAGATTTATTTAGATATACTTTGATACTCTTAAATATACTTTGATACATTTTGATACACTTATATATACTTTGGTACACTTAGATATACTTTGATACACTTAGATATACTTTGATATACTTTGATACACTTTGATACACTTAGATAAATTTTGATACACTTAGATATACTTTGATACACTTTGATACACTTTAATACACTTAGATAAACATTGATACACTTAGATATACTTTGATACACTTAGATATACTTTGATACATTTTGATATAATTTGATATATTTTGATACACTTTGATACACTTAGATAAACTTTGATACACTTAGATATACTTTGATACACTTAGATATACTTTGATACACTTAGATATACTTTGATATACTTTGACACCCTTAGATATACTTTTATACACTTTGATACACTTAGATAAACTTTGATATACTTTGATACACTTTGATACACTTAGATAAACTTTGATACACTTAGATATACTTTGATACACTTAGATATACTTTGATACACTTAGATATACTTTGATACACTTAGATATACTTTGATACACTTAGATAAACTTTGATACACTTAGTTATACTTTGATACACTTAGATATACTTTGATACACTTAGATATACTTTGATACATTTTGATACAATTAGATATACTTTGATACACTTAGATATACTTTGATATACTTTGATACACTTTGATACACTTAGATAAACTTTGATACACTTAGATATACTTTGATACACTTATATATACTTTGATACATTTTGATACATTTAGGTATACTTTGATACACTTAGATAAACTTTGATACACTTAGATATACTTTGATACACTTAGATATACTTAGATACACTTAGATATACTTTGATACACTTTGATATACTTTGATACACTTAGATATATTTAGATATACTTTGATACTCTTAAATATACTTTGATACATTTTGATTCACTTATATATACTTTGATACACTTAGATATACTTTGATATAATTTGATACACTTTGATACACTTAGATAAACTTTGATACACTTAGATATACTTTAATACACTTAGATATACTTTGATATACTTAGATATACTTTGATACACTTATATATACTTTGATACATTTTGATACATTTAGGTATACTTTGATACACTTAGATAAACTTTGATACACTTAGATATACTTTGATACACTTAGATATACTTAGATACACTTAGATATACTTTGATACACTTTGATATACTTTGATACACTTAGATATATTTAGATATACTTTGATACTCTTAAATATACTTTGATACATTTTTAAACACTTATATATACTTTGATACACTTAGATATATTTAGATATACTTTGATACTCTTAAATATACTTTGATACATTTTGATACACTTATATATACTTTGGTACACTTAGATATACTTTGATACACTTAGATATACTTTGATATACTTTGATACACTTTGATACACTTAGATAAATTTTGATACACTTAGATATACTTTGATACACTTTGATACACTTTGATACACTTAGATAAACTTTAATACACTTAGATATACTTTGATACACTTAGATATACTTTGATATACTTTGACACCCTTAGATATACTTTGATACACTTTGATACACTTAGATATACTTTGATACACTTAGATATACTTTGATACACTTTGATATACTTTGATACACTTTGATACACTTAGATATACTTTGATACACTTAGATATACTTTGATACACTTAGATATACTTTGATACACTTTGATATACTTTAATACACTTTGATATACTTTGATATAAATTGATACACTTTGATACACTTAGATATACTTTGATACATTTTGATACAATTAGATATACTTTGATACACTTAGATATATTTAGATATACTTTGATACTCTTAAATATACTTTGATACATTTTGATACACTTATATATACTTTGGTACACTTAGATACTCTTTGATACACTTAGATATACTTTGATACACTTAGATATACTTTGATACACTTAGATATACTTTGATACACTTAGATATACTTTGATACACTTAGATATACTTTGATACACTTAGATATACTTTGATACACTTTGATATACTTTGATACACTTTGATACACTTAGATATACTTTGATACACTTAGATATACTTTGATACACTTAGATATACTTTGATACACTTTGATATACTTTAATACACTTTGATATACTTTGATATAAATTGATACACTTTGATACACTTAGATATACTTTGATACATTTTGATACAATTAGATATACTTTGATACACTTAGATATATTTAGATATACTTTGATACTCTTAAATATACTTTGATACATTTTGATACACTTATATATACTTTGGTACACTTAGATACTCTTTGATACACTTAGATATACTTTGATATACTTTGATACACTTTGATACACTTAGATAAATTTTGATACACTTAGATATACTTTGATACACTTTGATACACTTTAATACACTTAGATAAACATTGATACACTTAGATATACTTTGATACACTTAGATATACTTTGATACATTTTGATATAATTTGATATACTTTGATACACTTTGATACACTTAGATATACTTTGATACACTTAGATATACTTTGATACACTTAGATATACTTTGATACACTTAGATATACTTTGACACCCTTAGATATACTTTGATACTCTTTGATACACTTAGATAAACTTTGATATACTTTGATACACTTTGATACACTTAGATAAACTTTGATAAAATTAGATATACTTTGATACACTTAGATATACTTTGATACACTTAGATATACTTTGATACACTTAGATATACTTTGATACACTTAGATATACTTTGATATACTTTGACACCCTTAAATATACTTTGATACACTTAGATATACTTTGACACCCTTAGATATACTTTGATACACTTAGATATACTTTGATACACTTTGATACACTTAGATATAATTTGATATACTTTGATACACTTAGATATACTTTGATACACTTAGATATACTTTGATACATTTTGATACATTTAAATATACTTTGATACACTTAGATATACTTTGATATACTTTGACACCCTTAGATATACTTTGATACACTTAGATATACTTTGACACCCTTAGATATACTTTAATACACTTAGATATACTTTGATACACTTTGATACACTTAGATATACTTTGATATACTTTGATACACTTAGATATACTTTTATACACTTAGATATACTTTTAAACACTTTGATACACTTAGATATACTTTGATACACTTATATATACTTTGACATACTTTAATGCACTTAGATATACTTTAATACACTTAGATATACTTTGATACACTTTGATACACTTAGATATACTTTGATATACTTTGATACACATTGATATACTTTGATATACTTTGATACACTTAGATATACTTTAATACACATTGATACACTTTAATACACTTAGATAAACATTGATACACTTAGATATACTTTGATACACTTAGATATACTTTGATACATTTTGATACATTTAGATATACTTTGATACACTTAGATATACTTTGATATACTTTGATACACTTTGATACACTTAGATAAACTTTGATACACTTAGATATACTTTGATACACTTAGATATACTTTGATATACTTTGACACCCTTAGATATACTTTGATACACTTAGATAAACTTTGATATACTTTGATACACTTTGATACACTTAGATAAACTTTGATACACTTAGATATACTTTGATACACTTAGATATACTTTGATACACTTAGATATACTTTGATACACTTAGATAAACTTTGATACATTTAGTTATACTTTGATACACTTAGATACACTTAGATATACTTTGATACACTTAGATATACTTTGATACATTTTGATACAATTAGATATACTTTGATACACTTAGATATACTTTGATATACTTTGATACACTTTGATATACTTTGATACATTTTGATACATTTAGATATACTTTGATACACTTAGATATACTTTGATATACTTTGATACACTTTGATACACTAAGATAAACTTTAATACACTTAGATATACTTTGATACACTTAGATATACTTTGATACACTTAGATATACTTTGATATACTTTGACACCCTTAAATATACTTTGATACACTTAGATATACTTTGACACCCTTAGATATACTTTGATACACTTAGATATACTTTGATACACTTTGATACACTTAGATATACTTTGATATACTTTGATACACTTAGATATACTTTGATACACTTAGATATACTTTGATACATTTTGATACATTTAAATATACTTTGATACACTAAGATATACTTTGATATACTTTGACACCCTTAGATATACTTTGATACACTTAGATATACTTTGACACCCTTAGATATACTTTAATACACTTAGATATACTTTGATACACTTTGATACACTTAGATATACTTTGATATACTTTGATACACTTAGATATACTTTTATACACTTAGATATACTTTTAAACACTTTGATACACTTAGATATACTTTGATACACTTATATATACTTTGACATACTTTAATGCACTTAGATATAATTTAATACACTTAGATATACTTTGATACACTTTGATACACTTAGATATACTTTGATATACTTTGATACACATTGATATACTTTGATATACTTTGATACATTTTGATACATTTAGATATACTTTGATACACTTAGATATACTTTGATATACTTTGATACACTTTGATACACTTAGATAAACTTTAATACACTTAGATATACTTTGATACACTTAGATATACTTTGATATACTTTGACACCCTTAGATATACTTTGATACACTTAGATAAACTTTGATATACTTTGATACACTTTGATACACTTAGATAAACTTTGATACACTTAGATATACTTTGATACACTTAGATATACTTTGATACACTTAGATATACTTTGATACACTTAGATAAACTTTGATACATTTAGTTATACTTTGATACACTTAGATACACTTAGATATACTTTGATACACTTAGATATACTTTGATACATTTTGATACAATTAGATATACTTTGATACACTTAGATATACTTTGATATACTTTGATACACTTTGATACACTTAGATAAACTTTGATACACTTAGATATACTTTGATACACTTAGATATACTTTGATACATTTTGATACATTTAGATATACTTTGATACACTTAGATATACTTTGATATACTTTGATACACTTTGATACACTTAGATAAACTTTAATACACTTAGATATACTTTGATACACTTAGATATACTTTGATATACTTTGACACCCTTAGATATACTTTGATACACTTAGATAAACTTTGATATACTTTGATACACTTTGATACACTTAGATAAACTTTGATACACTTAGATATACTTTGATACACTTAGATATACTTTGATACACTTAGATATACTTTGATACACTTAGATAAACTTTGATACATTTAGTTATACTTTGATACACTTAGATACACTTAGATATACTTTGATACACTTAGATATACTTTGATACATTTTGATACAATTAGATATACTTTGATACACTTAGATATACTTTGATATACTTTGATACACTTTGATACACTTAGATAAACTTTGATACACTTAGATATACTTTGATACACTTAGATATACTTTGATACATTTTGATACATTTAGGTATACTTTGATACACTTAGATATACTTTGATATACTTTGATATACTTTGATACACTTTGATACACTTAGATAAACTTTGATACACTTAGATATACTTTGATACACTTAGATATACTTTGATACATTTTGATACATTTAGATATACTTTGATACACTTAGATATACTTTGATACAATTAGATATACTTTGATATACTTTGATGCACTTAGATATACTTTAATACACTTAGATATATTTTGATACACTTTGATACACTTAGATATACTTTGATACACTTAGATATACTTTGATACACTTTGATATACTTAGATACACTTAGATATACTTTGATACATTTTGATACATTTAGATATACTTTGATACACTTAGATATACTTTGATATACTTTGATGCACTTAGATATACTTTAATACACTTAGATATATTTTGATACACTTTGATACACTTAGATATACTTTGATACACTTAGATATACTTTGATACACTTTGATATACTTAGATAAACTTTGACACACTTAGATATACTTTGATACACTTAGATATACTTTGATACACTTAGATATACTTTGATATACTTTGACACCCTTAAATATACTTTAATACACTTAGATATACTTTGACACCCTTAGATATACTTTGATACACTTAGATATACTTTTAAACACTTTGATACACTTAGATATACTTTGATACACTTATATATACTTTGACATACTTTAATGCACTTAGATATACTTTAATACACTTAGATATACGTTGATACACTTTGATACACTTAGATATACTTTGATATACTTTGATACACATTGATATACTTTGATATACTTTGATACACTTAGATATACTTTGATACACTTTGATACACTTTAATACACTTAGATAAACATTGATACACTTAGATATACTTTGATACACTTAGATATACTTTGATACATTTTGATACATTTAGATATACTTTGATACACTTAGATATACTTTGATATACTTTGATACACTTTGATACACTTAGATATACTTTGATATACTTTGACACCCTTAGATATACTTTGATACACTTAGATAAACTTTGATATACTTTGATACACTTTAATACACTTAGATAAACTTTGATACACTTAGATATACTTTGATACACTTAGATATACTTTGATACACTTAGATATACTTTGATACACTTAGATATACTTTGATACACTTAGATAAACTTTGATACATTTAGTTATACTTTGATACACTTAGATACACTTAGATATACTTTGATACACTTAGATATAGTTTGATACATTTTGATACAATTAGATATACTTTGATACACTTAGATATACTTTGATATACTTTGATACACTTTGATACACTTTGATACACTTAGATAAACTTTGATATACTTTGATACACTTAGATATACTTTGATACATTTTGATACATTTAGGTATACTTTGATACACTTAGATATACTTTGATATACTTTGATATACTTTGATACATTTTGATACATTTAGATATACTTTGATACACTTAGATATACTTTGATACACTTAGATATACTTTGATATACTTTGATGCACTTAGATATACTTTAATACACTTAGATATATTTTGATACACTTTGATACACTTAGATATACTTTGATATACTTTAATACACATTGATATACTTTGATATACTTTGATACACTTAGATATACTTTGATATACTTTGATACACTTAGATTTACTTTGATACACTTTGATATACTTTGATACACTTTGATACACTTAGATATACTTTGATACACTTAGATATACTTTGATACACTTTGATATACTTAGATACACTTAGATATACTTTGATACATTTTGATACATTTAGATATACTTTGATACACTTAGATATACTTTGATATACTTTGATACACTTTGATACACTAAGATAAACTTTGATACACTTAGATATACTTTGATACACTTAGATATACTTTGATACACTTAGATATACTTTGATATACTTTGACACCCTTAAATATACTTTAATACACTTAGATATACTTTGACACCCTTAGATATACTTTGATACACTTAGATATACTTTGATACACTTTGATACACTTAGATATACTTTGATATACTTTGATACACTTAGATATACTTTGATACACTTAGATATACTTTGATACATTTTGATACATTTAGATATAATTTGATACACTTAGATATACTTTGATATACTTTGACACCCTTAGATATACTTTGATACACTTAGATATACTTTGACACCCTTAGATATACTTTAATACACTTAGATATACTTTGATACACTTAGATATACTTTGATATACTTTGATACACTTAGATATACTTTTATACACTTAGATATACTTTTAAACACTTTGATACACTTAGATATACTTTGATACACTTATATATACTTTGACATAATTTAATGCACTTAGATATAATTTAATACACTTAGATATACTTTGATACACTTTGATACACTTAGATATACTTTGACTTTGATACACATTGATATACTTTGATATACTTTGATACACTTAGATATACATTGATATACTTTGATACACTTAGATTTACTTTGATACACTTAGATTTACTTTGATACACTTAGATATACTTTGATACACTTTGATATACTTTGATACACTTTGATACACTTTGATATTCTTTGATACACTTATATATACTTTGACATACTTAGATACACTTAGATATACTTTGATACACTTTGATATACTTAGATACACTTTGATACACTTAGATATACTTTGATACACTTAGATACACTTAGATATACTTTGATACACTTAGATATACTTAGATACACTTAGATATACTTTGATACACTTTGATATACTTTGATACACTTTGATACACTTAGATATATTTAGATATACTTTGATACTCTTAAATATACTTTGATACATTTTGTACACTTATATATACTTTGATACACTTAGATATACTTTGATATAATTTGATACACTTTGATACACTTAGATAAACTTTGATACACTTAGATATACTTTAATACCCTAGATATACTTTGATACACTTAGATATACTTTGATACACTTAGATATACTTTGATACACTTAGATATATTTAGATATACTTTGATACTCTTAAATATACTTTGATACATTTTGATACACTTATATATACTTTGGTACACTTAGATATATTTTGATACACTTAGATATACTTTGATATACTTTGACACCCTTAGATATACTTTGATACAATTAGATATACTTTGACACCCTTAGATATACTTTGATACACTTAGATATACTTTGATACACTTTGATACACTTAGATATACTTTGATATACTTTGATACACTTAGATATACTTTGATACACTTAGATATACTTTGATACATTTTGATACATTTAGATATACTTTGATACACTTAGATATACTTTGACACCCTTAGATATACTTTGATACACTTAGATATACTTTGATACACTTAGATATACTTTGATACACTTAGATATATTTAGATATACTTTGATACACTTAGATATATTTAGATATACTTTGATACTCTTAAATATACTTTGATACATTTTGATACACTTATATATACTTTGGTACACTTAGATATACTGTGATACACTTAGATATACTTTGATACACTTTGATATACTTTAATACACTTTGATACACTTAGATATACTTTGATACACTTTGATACACTTAGATATACTTTGATATACTTTGACACACTTAGATATACTTTGATACACTTAGATATACTTTGATACATTTTGATACATTTAGATATAATTTGATACACTTAGATATACTTTGACACCCTTAGATATACTTTGATACACTTAGATATACTTTGATACACTTAGATATACTTTAATACCCTAGATATACTTTGATACACTTAGATATACTTTGATACACTTAGATATACTTTGATACACTTAGATATATTTAGATATACTTTGATACTCTTAAATATACTTTGATACATTTTGATACACTTATATATACTTTGGTACACTTAGATATATTTTGATACACTTAGATATACTTTGATATACTTTGACACCCTTAGATATACTTTGATACAATTAGATATACTTTGACACCCTTAGATATACTTTGATACACTTAGATATACTTTGATACACTTTGATACACTTAGATATACTTTGATATACTTTGATACACTTAGATATACTTTGATACACTTAGATATACTTTGATACATTTTGATACATTTAGATATACTTTGATACACTTAGATATACTTTGACACCCTTAGATATACTTTGATACACTTAGATATACTTTGATACACTTAGATATACTTTGATACACTTAGATATATTTAGATATACTTTGATACACTTAGATATATTTAGATATACTTTGATACACTTAGATATATTTAGATATACTTTGATACTCTTAAATATACTTTGATACATTTTGATACACTTATATATACTTTGGTACACTTAGATATACTGTGATACACTTAGATATACTTTGATACACTTTGATATACTTTAATACACTTTGATACACTTAGATATACTTTGATACACTTTGATACACTTAGATATACTTTGATATACTTTGACACACTTAGATATACTTTGATACACTTAGATATACTTTGATACATTTTGATACATTTAGATATAATTTGATACACTTAGATATACTTTGACACCCTTAGATATACTTTGATACACTTAGATATACTTTGATACACTTTGATACACTTAGATATACTTTGATATACTTTGATACACTTAGATATACTTTTATACACTTAGATATACTTTTAAACACTTTGATACACTTAGATATACTTTGATACACTTATATATACTTTGACATACTTCGATGCACTTAGATATACTTTAATACACTTAGATATACTTTGATACACTTTGATACACTTAGATATACTTTGTTATACTTTGAAACACATTGATATACTTTGATATACTTTGATACACTTAGATATACATTGATATACTTTGATACACTTAGATTTACTTTGATACACTTAGATTTACTTTGATACACTTAGATATACTTTGATACACTTTGATATACTTTGATACACTTTGATACACTTAGATATACTTTGATACACATTGATATACTTTGATATACTTTGATACACTTAGATATACATTGATACACTTTGATACACTTAGATTTACTTTGATACACTTAGATATACTTTGATACACTTTGATATACTTTGATACACTTTGATACACTTTGATATTCGTTGATACACTTATATATACTTTGATACACTTAGATATACTTTGATATACTTTGATACACTTAGATAAACTTTGATACACTTAGATATACTTTGATACACTTAGATATACTTAGATATACTTTGAAACCCTTAGATATACTTTGATACACTTAGATAAACTTTGATACACTTAGATATACTTTGATACACTTTGATACACTTAGATAAACTTTGATACACTTAGATATAGTTTGATACACTTAGATATAATTTGATATACTTTGACACCCTTAGATATACAGTACTTTGATACACTTAGATATACTTTGATATACTTTGATACACTTAGACAAACTTTGATACACTTAGTTATACTTTGATACACTTAGATACACTTAGATATACTTTGATACACTTAGATATACTTTGATATACTTTGATACACTAAGATTTACTTTGATACACTTTGATATACTTTGATACACTTTGATACACTTAGATATACTTTGATACACTTATATATACATTGATATACTTTGATACACTTAGATTTACTTTGATACACTTAGATTTACTTTGATACACTTAGATATACTTTGATACACTTTGATATACTTTGTTACACTTTGATACACTTTGATATTCGTTGATACACTTATATATACTTTGATACACTTAGATATACTTTGATACACTTTGATACACTTAGATAAACTTTGATACACTTAGATATACTTTGATACACTTAGATATACTTTGATATACTTTGACACCCTTAGATATACTTTGATACACTTAGATATACTTTGACACCCTTAAATATACTTTGATACACTTAGATATACTTTGATACAATTTGATACACTTAGATATACTTTGAT
Source organism: Macrosteles quadrilineatus (assembly GCF_028750875.1). Lineage (NCBI taxonomy): Eukaryota > Metazoa > Arthropoda > Insecta > Hemiptera > Cicadellidae > Macrosteles > Macrosteles quadrilineatus. The sequence goes on along the minus strand of NW_026542597.1, from coordinate 95,933,059 downwards.
ATACTTTGATACACTTAGATATACTTTTATACACTTAGATATACTTTTAAACACTTTGATACACTAATATATACTTTGACATACTTTGATGCACTTAGATATACTTTAATACACTTAAATATACTTTGATACACTTTGATACACTTAGATATACTTTGATATACTTTGATACACATTGATATACTTTGATATACTTTGATACACTTCGATATACTTTGATATACTTTAATACACTTAGATTTACTTTGATACACTTAGATATACTTTGATACACTTAGATATACTTTGATACACTTTGATACACTTAGATATACTTTGATATACTTTGATACACTTAGATATACTTTTATACACTTAGATATACTTTTAAACACTTTGATACACTTAGATATACTTTGATACACTTATATATACTTTGACATACTTTGATGCACTTAGATATACTTTAATACACTTAGATATACTTTGATACACTTTGATACACTTAGATATACTTTGATATACTTTGATACACATTGATATACTTTGATATACTTTGATACACTTAGATATACTTTGATATACTTTGATACACTTAGATTCACTTTGATACACTTAGATATACTTTGATACACTTTGATATACTTTGATACACTTTGATACACTTAGATATACTTTGATACACTTATATATACTTTGACATACTTTGATGAACTTAGATATACTTTGATACACTTAGATATACTTTTATACACTTAGATATACTTTGATACACTTTGATATACTTAAATACACTTTGATACACTTAGATATACTTTGATACACTTAGATACACTTAGATATACTTTGATACACTTAGATATACTTTGATACACTTTGATATACTTTAATACACTTTGATACACTTAGATATTAGTTGATACATTTAGATATATTTAGATATACTTTGATACTCTTAAATATACTTTGATACATTTTGTTACACTGATATATACTTTGAACACTTAGATATACTTTGATACACTTAGATATACATTGATACACTTTGATACACTTAGATATACTTTGATATACGTTGATACACTTAGATATACTTTTATACACTTAGATGAGGCGTCGAGAGGCCAAGGGAGATATGTGACTTTTTTTAAAATGTTGTCATGGTAACGGGTTTTGTTAAAAAAGGGTGGAATTTCAACAAATAATTCACTTATATCCCTTGGCCTCCAAACTAAACACCTAAGAGTTGGAAGCCAAGGGGTATAAGTGAATTTATTTTTATTTTTATTTTTTTTTATGACCATGAAAAAAATACAATGACATTTTTTAAAAAGTCACATATCTCCCTTGGCCTCTCGACGCCTCAGATATACTTTGATACATTTTGATACATTTAGATATAATTTGATACACTTAGATATACTTTGACACCCTTAGATATACTTCGATACACTTAGATATACTTTGATACACTTTGATACACTTTGATACACTTAGATATACTTTGATATACTTTGATACACTTAGATATACTTTTAAACACTTTGATACACTTAGATATACTTTGATACACTTATATATACTTTGACATACTTCGATGCACTTAGATATACTTTAATACACTTAGATATACTTTGATACACTTTGATACACTTAGATATACTTTGATATACTTTGATACACATTGATATACTTTGATATACTTTGATACACTTAGATATACATTGATATACTTTGATACACTTAGATTTACTTTGATAAACTTAGATTTACTTTGATACACTTAGATATACTTTGATACACTTTGATACACTTAGATATACTTTGATACACATTGATATACTTTGATATACTTTGATACACTTAGATATACATTGATATACTTTGAAACACTTAGATTTACTTTGATACACTTAGATTTACTTTGATACACTTAGATATACTTTGATACACTTTGATATACTTTGATACACTTTGATATTCTTTGATACACTGATATATACTTTGACATACTTAGATACACTTAGATATACTTTGATACACTTTGATACACTTAGATATATTTAGATATACTTTGATACTCTTAAATATACTTTGATACATTTTGATACACTTATATATACTTTGATACACTTAGATATACTTTGATACACTTAGATATACTTTGATATACTTTGATACACTTTGATACACTTAGATAAACTTTGATACACTTAGATATAATTTGATACACTTAGATACACTTAGATACACTTTAATACACTTAGATATACTGTGATACACTTAGATATACTTTGATACACTTTGATATACTTTAATACACTTTGATACACTTAGATATACTTTGATACACTTTGATACACTTAGATATACTTTGATATACTTTGACACACTTAGATATACTTTGATACACTTAGATATACTTTGATACATTTTGATACATTTAGATATAATTTGATACACTTAGATATACTTTGACACCCTTAGATATACTTTGATACACTTAGATATACTTTGATACACTTTGATACACTTAGATATACTTTGATATACTTTGATACACTTAGATATACTTTTATACACTTAGATATACTTTTAAACACTTTGATACACTTAGATATACTTTGATACACTTATATATACTTTGACATACTTCGATGCACTTAGATATACTTTAATACACTTAGATATACTTTGATACACTTTGATACACTTAGATATACTTTGTTATACTTTGAAACACATTGATATACTTTGATATACTTTGATACACTTAGATATACATTGATATACTTTGATACACTTAGATTTACTTTGATACACTTAGATTTACTTTGATACACTTAGATATACTTTGATACACTTTGATATACTTTGATACACTTTGATACACTTAGATATACTTTGATACACATTGATATACTTTGATATACTTTGATACACTTAGATATACATTGATACACTTTGATACACTTAGATTTACTTTGATACACTTAGATATACTTTGATACACTTTGATATACTTTGATACACTTTGATACACTTTGATATTCGTTGATACACTTATATATACTTTGATACACTTAGATATACTTTGATATACTTTGATACACTTAGATAAACTTTGATACACTTAGATATACTTTGATACACTTAGATATACTTAGATATACTTTGAAACCCTTAGATATACTTTGATACACTTAGATAAACTTTGATACACTTAGATATACTTTGATACACTTTGATACACTTAGATAAACTTTGATACACTTAGATATAGTTTGATACACTTAGATATAATTTGATATACTTTGACACCCTTAGATATACAGTACTTTGATACACTTAGATATACTTTGATATACTTTGATACACTTAGACAAACTTTGATACACTTAGTTATACTTTGATACACTTAGATACACTTAGATATACTTTGATACACTTAGATATACTTTGATATACTTTGATACACTAAGATTTACTTTGATACACTTTGATATACTTTGATACACTTTGATACACTTAGATATACTTTGATACACTTATATATACATTGATATACTTTGATACACTTAGATTTACTTTGATACACTTAGATTTACTTTGATACACTTAGATATACTTTGATACACTTTGATATACTTTGTTACACTTTGATACACTTTGATATTCGTTGATACACTTATATATACTTTGATACACTTAGATATACTTTGATACACTTTGATACACTTAGATAAACTTTGATACACTTAGATATACTTTGATACACTTAGATATACTTTGATATACTTTGACACCCTTAGATATACTTTGATACACTTAGATATACTTTGACACCCTTAAATATACTTTGATACACTTAGATATACTTTGATACAATTTGATACACTTAGATATACTTTGATATACTTTGATACACTTAGATATACTTTTATACACTTAGATATACTTTTAAACACTTTGATACACTAATATATACTTTGACATACTTTGATGCACTTAGATATACTTTAATACACTTAAATATACTTTGATACACTTTGATACACTTAGATATACTTTGATATACTTTGATACACATTGATATACTTTGATATACTTTGATACACTTCGATATACTTTGATATACTTTAATACACTTAGATTTACTTTGATACACTTAGATATACTTTGATACACTTAGATATACTTTGATACACTTTGATACACTTAGATATACTTTGATATACTTTGATACACTTAGATATACTTTTATACACTTAGATATACTTTTAAACACTTTGATACACTTAGATATACTTTGATACACTTATATATACTTTGACATACTTTGATGCACTTAGATATACTTTAATACACTTAGATATACTTTGATACACTTTGATACACTTAGATATACTTTGATATACTTTGATACACATTGATATACTTTGATATACTTTGATACACTTAGATATACTTTGATATACTTTGATACACTTAGATTCACTTTGATACACTTAGATATACTTTGATACACTTTGATATACTTTGATACACTTTGATACACTTAGATATACTTTGATACACTTATATATACTTTGACATACTTTGATGAACTTAGATATACTTTGATACACTTAGATATACTTTTATACACTTAGATATACTTTGATACACTTTGATATACTTAAATACACTTTGATACACTTAGATATACTTTGATACACTTAGATACACTTAGATATACTTTGATACACTTAGATATACTTTGATACACTTTGATATACTTTAATACACTTTGATACACTTAGATATTAGTTGATACATTTAGATATATTTAGATATACTTTGATACTCTTAAATATACTTTGATACATTTTGTTACACTGATATATACTTTGAACACTTAGATATACTTTGATACACTTAGATATACATTGATACACTTTGATACACTTAGATATACTTTGATATACGTTGATACACTTAGATATACTTTTATACACTTAGATGAGGCGTCGAGAGGCCAAGGGAGATATGTGACTTTTTTAAAAATGTTGTCATGGTAACGGGTTTTGTTAAAAAAGGGTGGAATTTCAACAAATAATTCACTTATATCCCTTGGCCTCCAAACTAAACACCTAAGAGTTGGAAGCCAAGGGGTATAAGTGAATTTATTTTTATTTTTATTTTTTTTTATGACCATGAAAAAAATACAATGACATTTTTTAAAAAGTCACATATCTCCCTTGGCCTCTCGACGCCTCAGATATACTTTGATACATTTTGATACATTTAGATATAATTTGATACACTTAGATATACTTTGACACCCTTAGATATACTTCGATACACTTAGATATACTTTGATACACTTTGATACACTTTGATACACTTAGATATACTTTGATATACTTTGATACACTTAGATATACTTTTAAACACTTTGATACACTTAGATATACTTTGATACACTTATATATACTTTGACATACTTCGATGCACTTAGATATACTTTAATACACTTAGATATACTTTGATACACTTTGATACACTTAGATATACTTTGATATACTTTGATACACATTGATATACTTTGATATACTTTGATACACTTAGATATACATTGATATACTTTGATACACTTAGATTTACTTTGATAAACTTAGATTTACTTTGATACACTTAGATATACTTTGATACACTTTGATACACTTAGATATACTTTGATACACATTGATATACTTTGATATACTTTGATACACTTAGATATACATTGATATACTTTGAAACACTTAGATTTACTTTGATACACTTAGATTTACTTTGATACACTTAGATATACTTTGATACACTTTGATATACTTTGATACACTTTGATATTCTTTGATACACTGATATATACTTTGACATACTTAGATACACTTAGATATACTTTGATACACTTTGATACACTTAGATATATTTAGATATACTTTGATACTCTTAAATATACTTTGATACATTTTGATACACTTATATATACTTTGATACACTTAGATATACTTTGATACACTTAGATATACTTTGATATACTTTGATACACTTTGATACACTTAGATAAACTTTGATACACTTAGATATAATTTGATACACTTATATACACTTAGATACACTTTAATACACTTAGATATACTTTGATACACTTAGATATACTTTGATACACTTTGATATACATTGATACACTTTGATACACTTAGATATACTTTGATACACATTGATATACTTTGATATACTTTGATACACTTAGATATACATTGATACACTTTGATACACTTAGATTTACTTTGATACACTTAGATATACTTTGATACACTTTGATATACTTAGATATATTTAGATATACTTTGATACTCTTAAATATACTTTGATATATTTTGATACACTTATATATACTTTGATACACTTAGATATACTTTGATACACTTAGATATAATTTGATATACTTTGATACACTTTGATACACTTAGATAAACTTTGATACACTTAGATATAATTTGATACACTTAGATACACTTAGATACACTTTGATACACTTAGATTTACTTTGATACACTTAGATATACTTTGATATACTTTGATACACTAAGATTTACTTTGATACACTTTGATATACTTTGATACACTTTGATACACTTAGATATACTTTGATACACTTATATATACATTGATATACTTTGATACACTTAGATTTACTTTGATACACTTAGATTTACTTTGATACACTTAGATATACTTTGATACACTTTGATATACTTTGATACACTTTGATACACTTTGATATTCGTTGATACACTTATATATACTTTGATACACTTAGATATACTTTGATACACTTTGATACACTTAGATAAACTTTGATACACTTAGATATACTTTGATACACTTAGATATACTTTGATATACTTTGACACCCTTAGATATACTTTGATACACTTAGATATACTTTGACACCCTTAAATATACTTTGATACACTTAGATATACTTTGATACAATTTGATACACTTAGATATACTTTGATATACTTTGATACACTTAGATATACTTTTATACACTTAGATATACTTTTAAACACTTTGATACACTTATATATACTTTGACATACTTTGATGCACTTAGATATACTTTAATACACTTAAATATACTTTGATACACTTTGATACACTTAGATATACTTTGATATACTTTGATACACATTGATATACTTTGATATACTTTGATACACTTCGATATACTTTGATATACTTTAATACACTTAGATTTACTTTGATACACTTAGATATACTTTGATACACTTTGATATACTTTGATACACTTTGATACACTTAGATAAACTTTGATACACTTAGATATACTTTGATACACTTAGATATACTTAGATATACTTTGACAACCTTATATATACTTTGATACACTTAGATATACTTTGACACTCTTAGATATACTTTGATACACTTAGATATACTTTGATACACTTTGATACACTTAGATATACTTTGATATACTTTGATACACTTAGATATACTTTTATACACTTAGATATACTTTTAAACACTTTGATACACTTAGATATACTTTGATACACTTATATATACTTTGACATACTTTGATGCACTTAGATATACTTTAATACACTTAGATATATTTTGATACACTTTGATACACTTAGATATACTTTGATATACTTTGATACACATTGATATACTTTGATATACTTTGATACACTTAGATATACTTTGATATACTTTGATACACTTAGATTCACTTTGATACACTTAGATATACTTTGATACACTTTGATATACTTTGATACACTTTGATACACTTAGATATACTTTGATACACTTATATATACTTTGACATACTTTGATGAACTTAGATATACTTTGATACACTTAGATATACTTTTATACACTTAGATATACTTTGATACACTTTGATATACTTAAATACACTTTGATACACTTAGATATACTTTGATACACTTAGATACACTTAGATATACTTTGATACACTTAGATATACTTTGATACACTTTGATATACTTTAATACACTTTGATACACTTAGATATTAGTTGATACACTTAGATATATTTAGATATACTTTGATACTCTTAAATATACTTTGATACATTTTGTTACACTGATATATACTTTGAACACTTAGATATACTTTGATACACTTAGATATACATTGATACACTTTGATACACTTAGATATACTTTGATATACGTTGATACACTTAGATATACTTTTATACACTTAGATATACTTTGATACATTTTGATACATTTAGATATAATTTGATACACTTAGATATACTTTGACACCCTTAGATATACTTTGATACACTTAGATATACTTTGATACACTTTGATACACTTTGATACACTTAGATATACTTTGATATACTTTGATACACTTAGATATACTTTTAAACACTTTGATACACTTAGATATACTTTGATACACTTATATATACTTTGACATACTTCGATGCACTTAGATATACTTTAATACACTTAGATATACTTTGATACACTTTGATACACTTAGATATACTTTGATATACTTTGATACACATTGATATACTTTGATATACTTTGATACACTTAGATATACATTGATATACTTTGATACACTTAGATTTACTTTGATAAACTTAGATTTACTTTGATACACTTAGATATACTTTGATACACTTTGATACACTTAGATATACTTTGATACACATTGATATACTTTGATATACTTTGATACACTTAGATATACATTGATATACTTTGAAACACTTAGATTTACTTTGATACACTTAGATTTACTTTGATACACTTAGATATACTTTGATACACTTTGATATACTTTGATACACTTTGATATTCTTTGATACACTGATATATACTTTGACATACTTAGATACACTTAGATATACTTTGATACACTTTGAAACACTTAGATATATTTAGATATACTTTGATACTCTTAAATATACTTTGATACATTTTGATACACTTATATATACTTTGATACACTTAGATATACTTTGATACACTTAGATATACTTTGATACACTTAGATATACTTTGATATACTTTGATACACTTTGATACACTTAGATAAACTTTGATACACTTAGATATAATTTGATACACTTAGATACACTTTAATACACTTAGATATACTTTGATACACTTTGATACACTTAGATATACTTTGATACACATTGATATACTTTGATATACTTTGATACACTTAGATATACATTGATACACTTTGATACACTTAGATTTACTTTGATACACTTAGATATACTTTGATACACTTTGATATACTTAGATATATTTAGATATACTTTGATACTCTTAAATATACTTTGATATATTTTGATACACTTATATATACTTTGATACACTTAGATATACTTTGATACACTTAGATATACTTTGATATACTTTGATACACTTAGACAAACTTTGATACACTTAGTTATACTTTGATACACTTAGATACACTTAGATATACTTTGATACACTTAGATATACTTTGATACATTTTGATACATTTAGATATAATTTGATACACTTAGATATACTTTGATATACTTTGATACACTAAGATTTACTTTGATACACTTTGATATACTTTGATACACTTTGATACACTTAGATATACTTTGATACACTTATATATACATTGATATACTTTGATACACTTAGATTTACTTTGATACATTTAGATTTACTTTGATACACTTAGATATACTTTGATACACTTTGATATACTTTGATACACTTTGATACACTTTGATATTCGTTGATACACTTATATATACTTTGATACACTTAGATATACTTTGATACACTTTGATACACTTAGATAAACTTTGATACACTTAGATATACTTTGATACACTTAGATATACTTTGATATACTTTGACACCCTTAGATATACTTTGATACACTTAGATATACTTTGACACCCTTAAATATACTTTGATACACTTAGATATACTTTGATACAATTTGATACACTTAGATATACTTTGATATACTTTGATACACTTAGATATACTTTTATACACTTAGATATACTTTTAAACACTTTGATACACTTATATATACTTTGACATACTTTGATGCACTTAGATATACTTTAATACACTTAAATATACTTTGATACACTTTGATACACTTAGATATACTTTGATATACTTTGATACACATTGATATACTTTGATATACTTTGATACACTTCGATATACTTTGATATACTTTGATACACTTAGATTTACTTTGATACACTTAGATATACTTTGATACACTTTGATATACTTTGATACACTTTGATACACTTTGATATTCGTTGATACACTTATATATACTTTGATACACTTAGATACACTTTGATATACTTTGATACACTTTGATACACTTAGATAAACTTTGATACACTTAGATATACTTTGATACACTTAGATATACTTAGATATACTTTGACACCCTTAGATATACTTTGATACACTTAGATATACTTTGACACCCTTAGATATACTTTGATACACTTAGATATACTTTGATACACTTTGATACACTTAGATATACTTTGATATACTTTGATACACTTAGATATACTTTTATACACTTAGATATACTTTTAAACACTTTGATACACTTAGATATACTTTGATACACTTATATATACTTTGATACACTTTGATATACTTTTATACACTTTGATATACTTTGATACACTTTAATACACTTAGATATACTTTGATACACTTATATAATCTTTGACATACTTCGATGCACTTAGATATACTTTGATACACTTAGATATACTTTGATACACTTTGATACACTTAGATATACTTTTATACACTTAGATATACTTTTAAACACTTTGATACACTAATATATACTTTGACATACTTTGATGCACTTAGATATACTTTAATACACTTAAATATACTTTGATACACTTTGATACACTTAGATATACTTTGATATACTTTGATACACATTGATATACTTTGATATACTTTGATACACTTCGATATACTTTGATATACTTTAATACACTTAGATTTACTTTGATACACTTAGATATACTTTGATACACTTTGATATACTTTGATACACTTTGATACACTTAGATAAACTTTGATACACTTAGATATACTTTGATACACTTAGATATACTTAGATATACTTTGACACCCTTAAATATACTTTGATACACTTAGATATACTTTGACACTCTTAGATATACTTTGATACACTTAGATATACTTTGATACACTTTGATACACTTAGATATACTTTGATATACTTTGATACACTTAGATATACTTTTATACACTTAGATATACTTTTAAACACTTTGATACACTTAGATATACTTTGATACACTTATATGTACTTTGACATACTTTGATGCACTTAGATATACTTTAATACACTTAGATATACTTTGATACACTTTGATACACTTAGATATACTTTGATATACTTTGATACACATTGATATACTTTGATATACTTTGATACACTTAGATATACTTTGATATACTTTGATACACTTAGATTCACTTTGATACACTTAGATATACTTTGATACACTTTGATATACTTTGATACACTTTGATACACTTAGATATACTTTGATACACTTATATATACTTTGACATACTTTGATGAACTTAGATATACTTTGATACACTTAGATATACTTTTATACACTTAGATATACTTTGATACACTTTGATATACTTAAATACACTTTGATACACTTAGATATACTTTGATACACTTAGATACACTTAGATATACTTTGATACACTTAGATATACTTTGATACACTTTGATATACTTTAATACACTTTGATACACTTAGATATTAGTTGATACATTTAGATATATTTAGATATACTTTGATACTCTTAAATATACTTTGATACATTTTGTTACACTGATATATACTTTGAACACTTAGATATACTTTGATACACTTAGATATACATTGATACACTTTGATACACTTAGATATACTTTGATATACGTTGATACACTTAGATATACTTTTATACACTTAGATATACTTTGATACATTTTGATACATTTAGATATAATTTGATACACTTAGATATACTTTGACACCCTTAGATATACTTCGATACACTTAGATATACTTTGATACACTTTGATACACTTTGATACACTTAGATATACTTTGATATACTTTGATACACTTAGATATACTTTTAAACACTTTGATACACTTAGATATACTTTGATACACTTATATATACTTTGACATACTTCGATGCACTTAGATATACTTTAATACACTTAGATATACTTTGATACACTTTGATACACTTAGATATACTTTGATATACTTTGATACACATTGATATACTTTGATATACTTTGATACACTTAGATATACATTGATATACTTTGATACACTTAGATTTACTTTGATAAACTTAGATTTACTTTGATACACTTAGATATACTTTGATACACTTTGATACACTTAGATATACTTTGATACACATTGATATACTTTGATATACTTTGATACACTTAGATATACATTGATATACTTTGAAACACTTAGATTTACTTTGATACACTTAGATTTACTTTGATACACTTAGATATACTTTGATACACTTTGATATACTTTGATACACTTTGATATTCTTTGATACACTGATATATACTTTGACATACTTAGATACACTTAGATATACTTTGATACACTTTGATACACTTAGATATATTTAGATATACTTTGATACTCTTAAATATACTTTGATACATTTTGATACACTTATATATACTTTGATACACTTAGATATACTTTGATACACTTAGATATACTTTGATATACTTTGATACACTTTGATACACTTAGATAAACTTTGATACACTTAGATATAATTTGATACACTTAGATACACTTAGATACACTTTGATACACTTAGATTTACTTTGATACACTTAGATATACTTTGATATACTTTGATACACTAAGATTTACTTTGATACACTTTGATATACTTTGATACACTTTGATACACTTAGATATACTTTGATACACTTATATATACATTGATATACTTTGATACACTTAGATTTACTTTGATACACTTAGATTTACTTTGATACACTTAGATATACTTTGATACACTTTGATATACTTTGATACACTTTGATACACTTTGATATTCGTTGATACACTTATATATACTTTGATACACTTAGATATACTTTGATACACTTTGATACACTTAGATAAACTTTGATACACTTAGATATAATTTGATACACTTAGATACACTTAGATACACTTTGATACACTTAGATTTACTTTGATACACTTAGATATACTTTGATATACTTTGATACACTAAGATTTACTTTGATACACTTTGATATACTTTGATACACTTTGATACACTTAGATATACTTTGATACACTTATATATACATTGATATACTTTGATACACTTAGATTTACTTTGATACACTTAGATTTACTTTGATACACTTAGATATACTTTGATACACTTTGATATACTTTGATACACTTTGATACACTTTGATATTCGTTGATACACTTATATATACTTTGATACACTTAGATATACTTTGATACACTTTGATACACTTAGATAAACTTTGATACACTTAGATATACTTTGATACACTTAGATATACTTTGATATACTTTGACACCCTTAGATATACTTTGATACACTTAGATATACTTTGACACCCTTAAATATACTTTGATACACTTAGATATACTTTGATACAATTTGATACACTTAGATATACTTTGATATACTTTGATACACTTAGATATACTTTTATACACTTAGATATACTTTTAAACACTTTGATACACTTATATATACTTTGACATACTTTGATGCACTTAGATATACTTTAATACACTTAAATATACTTTGATACACTTTGATACACTTAGATATACTTTGATATACTTTGATACACATTGATATACTTTGATATACTTTGATACACTTCGATATACTTTGATATACTTTAATACACTTAGATTTACTTTGATACACTTAGATATACTTTGATACACTTTGATATACTTTGATACACTTTGATACACTTAGATAAACTTTGATACACTTAGATATACTTTGATACACTTAGATATACTTAGATATACTTTGACACCCTTAAATATACTTTGATACACTTAGATATACTTTGACACTCTTAGATATACTTTGATACACTTAGATATACTTTGATACACTTTGATACACTTAGATATACTTTGATATACTTTGATACACTTAGATATACTTTTATACACTTAGATATACTTTTAAACACTTTGATACACTTAGATATACTTTGATACACTTATATATACTTTGACATACTTTGATGCACTTAGATATACTTTAATACACTTAGATATACTTTGATACACTTTGATACACTTAGATATACTTTGATATACTTTGATACACATTGATATACTTTGAAATACTTTGATACACTTAGATATACTTTGATATACTTTGATACACTTAGATTCACTTTGATACACTTAGATATACTTTGATACACTTTGATATACTTTGATACACTTTGATACACTTAGATATACTTTGATACACTTATATATACTTTGACATACTTTGATGAACTTAGATATACTTTGATACACTTAGATATACTTTTATACACTTAGATATACTTTGATACACTTTGATATACTTAAATACACTTTGATACACTTAGATATACTTTGATACACTTAGATACACTTAGATATACTTTGATACACTTAGATATACTTTGATACACTTTGATATACTTTAATACACTTTGATACACTTAGATATTAGTTGATACACTTAGATATATTTAGATATACTTTGATACTCTTAAATATACTTTGATACATTTTGTTACACTGATATATACTTTGAACACTTAGATATACTTTGATACACTTAGATATACATTGATACACTTTGATACACTTAGATATACTTTGATATACGTTGATACACTTAGATATACTTTTATACACTTAGATATACTTTGATACATTTTGATACATTTAGATATAATTTGATACACTTAGATATACTTTGACACCCTTAGATATACTTTGATACACTTAGATATACTTTGATACACTTTGATACACTTTGATACACTTAGATATACTTTGATATACTTTGATACACTTAGATATACTTTTAAACACTTTGATACACTTAGATATACTTTGATACACTTATATATACTTTGACATACTTCGATGCACTTAGATATACTTTAATACACTTAGATATACTTTGATACACTTTGATACACTTAGATATACTTTGATATACTTTGATACACATTGATATACTTTGATATACTTTGATACACTTAGATATACATTGATATACTTTGATACACTTAGATTTACTTTGATAAACTTAGATTTACTTTGATACACTTAGATATACTTTGATACACTTTGATACACTTAGATATACTTTGATACACATTGATATACTTTGATATACTTTGATACACTTAGATATACATTGATATACTTTGAAACACTTAGATTTACTTTGATACACTTAGATTTACTTTGATACATTTAGATATACTTTGATACACTTTGATATACTTTGATACACTTTGATATTCTTTGATACACTGATATATACTTTGACATACTTAGATACACTTAGATATACTTTGATACACTTTGATACACTTAGATATATTTAGATATACTTTGATACTCTTAAATATACTTTGATACATTTTGATACACTTATATATACTTTGATACACTTAGATATACTTTGATACACTTAGATATACTTTGATATACTTTGATACACTTTGATACACTTAGATAAACTTTGATACACTTAGATATAATTTGATACACTTAGATACACTTTAATACACTTAGATATACTTTGATACACTTTGATACACTTAGATATACTTTGATACACATTGATATACTTTGATATACTTTGATACACTTAGATATACATTGATACACTTTGATACACTTAGATTTACTTTGATACACTTAGATATACTTTGATACACTTTGATATACTTAGATATATTTAGATATACTTTGATACTCTTAAATATACTTTGATATATTTTGATACACTTATATATACTTTGATACACTTAGATATACTTTGATACACTTAGATATACTTTGATATACTTTGATACACTTTGATACACTTAGATAAACTTTGATACACTTAGATATAATTTGATACACTTAGATACACTTAGATACACTTTGATACACTTAGATTTACTTTGATACACTTAGATATACTTTGATACACTTTGATATACTTTGATACACTTTGATACACTTAGATATACTTTGATACACATTGATATACTTTGATATACTTTGATACACTTAGATATACATTGATACACTTTGATACACTTAGATTTACTTTGATACACTTAGATATACTTTGATACACTTTGATATACTTTGATACATTTTGATACACTTTGATACACTTTGATATTCGTTGATACACTTATATATACTTTGATACACTTAGATATACTTTGATATACTTTGATACACTTAGATAAACTTTGATACACTTAGATATACTTTGATACACTTAGATAAACTTTGATACACTTAGATATAGTTTGATACACTTAGATATAATTTGATATACTTTGACACCCTTAGATATACAGTACTTTGATACACTTAGATATACTTTGATATACTTTGATACACTTAGACAAACTTTGATACACTTAGTTATACTTTGATACACTTAGATACACTTAGATATACTTTGATACGCTTAGATATACTTTGATACATTTTGATACATTTAGATATAATTTGATACACTTAGATATACTTTGATATACTTTGATACACTAAGATTTACTTTGATACACTTTGATATACTTTGATACACTTTGATACACTTAGATATACTTTGATACACTTATATATACATTGATATACTTTGATACACTTAGATTTACTTTGATACATTTAGATTTACTTTGATACACTTAGATATACTTTGATACACTTTGATATACTTTGATACACTTTGATACACTTTGATATTCGTTGATACACTTATATATACTTTGATACACTTAGATATACTTTGATACACTTTGATACACTTAGATAAACTTTGATACACTTAGATATACTTTGATACACTTAGATATACTTTGATATACTTTGACACCCTTAGATATACTTTGATACACTTAGATATACTTTGACACCCTTAAATATACTTTGATACACTTAGATATACTTTGATACAATTTGATACACTTAGATATACTTTGATATACTTTGATACACTTAGATATACTTTTATACACTTAGATATACTTTTAAACACTTTGATACACTTATATATACTTTGACATACTTTGATGCACTTAGATATACTTTAATACACTTAAATATACTTTGATACACTTTGATACACTTAGATATACTTTGATATACTTTGATACACATTGATATACTTTGATATACTTTGATACACTTCGATATACTTTGATATACTTTGATACACTTAGATTTACTTTGATACACTTAGATATACTTTGATACACTTTGATATACTTTGATACACTTTGATACACTTTGATATTCGTTGATACACTTATATATACTTTGATACACTTAGATACACTTTGATATACTTTGATACACTTTGATACACTTAGATAAACTTTGATACACTTAGATATACTTTGATACACTTAGATATACTTAGATATACTTTGACACCCTTTGATATACTTTGATACACTTAGATATACTTTGACACCCTTAGATATACTTTGATACACTTAGATATACTTTGATACACTTTGATACACTTAGATATACTTTGATATACTTTGATACACTTAGATATACTTTTATACACTTAGATATACTTTTAAACACTTTGATACACTTAGATATACTTTGATACACTTATATATACTTTGATACACTTTGATATACTTTTATACACTTTGATATACTTTGATACACTTTAATACACTTAGATATACTTTGATACACTTATATAATCTTTGACATACTTCGATGCACTTAGATATACTTTGATACACTTAGATATACTTTGATACACTTTGATACACTTAGATATTCTTTGATATACTTTTATACACTTTGATATACTTTGATACACTTTGATATACTTAAATACACTTTGATACACTTAGATATACTTTGATACACTTAGATACACTTAGATATACTTTGATACACTTAGATATACTTTGATACACTTTGATATACTTTAATACACTTTGATACACTTAGATATTAGTTGATACACTTAGATATATTTAGATATACTTTGATACTCTTAAATATACTTTGATACATTTTGTTACACTGATATATACTTTGAACACTTAGATATACTTTGATACACTTAGATATACTTTGATACACTTTGATACACTTAGATATACTTTGATATACTTTGATACACTTAGATATACTTTGATACACTTAGATATACTTTGATACATTTTGATACATTTAGATATAATTTGATACACTTAGATATACTTTGACACCCTTAGATATACTTTGATACACTTAGATATACTTTGATACACTTTGATACACTTAGATATACTTTGATATACTTTGATACACTTAGATATACTTTTATACACTTAGATATACTTTGATACACTTATATATACTTTGACATACTTCGATGCACTTAGATATACTTTAATACACTTAGATATACTTTGATACACTTTGATACACTTAGATATACTTTGATATACTTTGATACACATTGATATACTTTGATATACTTTGATACACTTAGATATACATTGATATACTTTGATACACTTAGATTTACTTTGATAAACTTAGATTTACTTTGATACACTTAGATATACTTTGATACACTTTGATATACTTTGATACACTTTGATACACTTAGATATACTTTGATACACATTGATATACTTTGATATACTTTGATACACTTAGATATACATTGATATACTTTGAAACACTTAGATATACTTTGATATACTTTGATACACATTGATATACTTTGATAAACTTTGATACACTTAGATATACTTTGATACACTTAGATATACTTAGATATACTTTGACACCCTTAAATATACTTTGATACACTTAGATATACTTTGACACTCTTAGATATACTTTGATACACTTAGATATACTTTGATACACTTTGATACACTTAGATATACTTTGATATACTTTGATACACTTAGATGTACTTTTATACACTTAGATATACTTTTAAACACTTTGATACACTTAGATATACTTTGATACACTTATATATACTTTGACATACTTTGATTCACTTAGATATACTTTAATACACTTAGATATACTTTGATACACTTTGATACACTTAGATATACTTTGATATACTTTGATACACATTGATATACTTTGATATACTTTGATACACTTAGATATACTTTGATATACTTTGATACACTTAGATTCACTTTGATACACTTAGATATACTTTGATACACTTTGATATACTTTTATACACTTTGATACACTTAGATATACTTTGATACACTTATATATACTTTGACATACTTTGATGAACTTAGATATACTTTGATACACTTAGATATACTTTTATACACTTAGATATAATTTGATACACTTTGATATACTTAAATACACTTTGATACACTTAGATATACTTTGATACACTTAGATACACTTAGATATACTTTGATACACTTAGATATACTTTGATACACTTTGATATACTTTAATACACTTTGATACACTTAGATATTAGTTGATACACTTAGATATATTTAGATATACTTTGATACTCTTAAATATACTTTGATACATTTTGTTACACTGATATATACTTTGAACACTTAGATATACTTTGATACACTTAGATATACTTTGATACACTTTGATACACTTTGATACACTTAGATATACTTTGATATACTTTGATACACTTAGATATACTTTTATACACTTAGATATACTTTGATACATTTTGATACATTTAGATATAATTTGATACACTTAGATATACTTTGACACCCTTAGATATACTTTGATACACTTAGATATACTTTGATACACTTTGATACACTTTGATACACTTTGATATACTTTGATATACTTAGATATACTTTTATACACTTAGATATACTTTTAAACACTTTGATACACTTATATATACTTTGATACACTTTGATACACTTAGATATACTTTGATATACTTTGATACACATTGATATACTTTGATATACTTTGATACACTTCGATATACTTTGATATACTTTGATACACTTAGATTTACTTTGATACACTTAGATATACTTTGATACACTTTGATATACTTTGATACACTTTGATACACTTAGATAAACTTTGATACACTTAGATATACTTTGATACACTTAGATATACTTAGATATACTTTGACACCCTTAAATATACTTTGATACACTTAGATATACTTTGACACTCTTAGATATACTTTGATACACTTAGATATACTTTGATACACTTTGATACACTTAGATATACTTTGATATACTTTGATACACTTAGATATACTTTTATACACTTAGATATACTTTTAAACACTTTGATACACTTAGATATACTTTGATACACTTATATATACTTTGACATACTTTGATGCACTTAGATATACTTTAATACACTTAGATATACTTTGATACACTTTGATACACTTAGATATACTTTGATATACTTTGATACACATTGATATACTTTGATATACTTTGATACACTTAGATATACTTTGATATACTTTGATACACTTAGATTCACTTTGATACACTTAGATATACTTTGATACACTTTGATATACTTTGATACACTTTGATACACTTAGATATACTTTGATACACTTATATATACTTTGACATACTTTGATGAACTTAGATATACTTTGATACACTTAGATATACTTTTATACACTTAGATATACTTTGATACACTTTGATATACTTAAATACACTTTGATACACTTAGATATACTTTGATACACTTAGATACACTTAGATATACTTTGATACACTTAGATATACTTTGATACACTTTGATATACTTTAATACACTTTGATACACTTAGATATTAGTTGATACACTTAGATATATTTAGATATACTTTGATACTCTTAAATATACTTTGATACATTTTGTTACACTGATATATACTTTGAACACTTAGATATACTTTGATACACTTAGATATACTTTGATACACTTTGATACACTTAGATATACTTTGATATACTTTGATACACTTAGATATACTTTGATACACTTAGATATACTTTGATACATTTTGATACATTTAGATATAATTTGATACACTTAGATATACTTTGACACCCTTAGATATACTTTGATACACTTAGATATACTTTGATACACTTTGATACACTTAGATATACTTTGATATACTTTGATACACTTAGATATACTTTTATACACTTAGATATACTTTGATACACTTATATATACTTTGACATACTTCGATGCACTTAGATATACTTTAATACACTTAGATATACTTTGATACACTTTGATACACTTAGATATACTTTGATATACTTTGATACACATTGATATACTTTGATATACTTTGATACACTTAGATATACATTGATATACTTTGATACACTTAGATTTACTTTGATAAACTTAGATTTACTTTGATACACTTAGATATACTTTGATACACTTTGATATACTTTGATACACTTTGATACACTTAGATATACTTTGATACACATTGATATACTTTGATATACTTTGATACACTTAGATATACATTGATATACTTTGAAACACTTAGATATACTTTGATATACTTTGATACACATTGATATACTTTGATAAACTTTGATACACTTAGATATACTTTGATACACTTAGATATACTTAGATATACTTTGACACCCTTAAATATACTTTGATACACTTAGATATACTTTGACACTCTTAGATATACTTTGATACACTTAGATATACTTTGATACACTTTGATACACTTAGATATACTTTGATATACTTTGATACACTTAGATATACTTTTATACACTTAGATATACTTTTAAACACTTTGATACACTTAGATATACTTTGATACACTTATATATACTTTGACATACTTTGATGCACTTAGATATACTTTAATACACTTAGATATACTTTGATACACTTTGATACACTTAGATATACTTTGATATACTTTGATACACATTGATATACTTTTATATACTTTGATACACTTAGATATACTTTGATATACTTTGATACACTTAGATTCACTTTGATACACTTAGATATACTTTGATACACTTTGATATACTTTTATACACTTTGATACACTTAGATATACTTTGATACACTTATATATACTTTGACATACTTTGATGAACTTAGATATACTTTGATACACTTAGATATACTTTTATACACTTAGATATAATTTGATACACTTTGATATACTTAAATACACTTTGATACACTTAGATATACTTTGATACACTTAGATACACTTAGATATACTTTGATACACTTAGATATACTTTGATACACTTTGATATACTTTAATACACTTTGATACACTTAGATATTAGTTGATACACTTAGATATATTTAGATATACTTTGATACTCTTAAATATACTTTGATACATTTTGTTACACTGATATATACTTTGAACACTTAGATATACTTTGATACACTTAGATATACTTTGATACACTTTGATACACTTAGATATACTTTGATATACTTTGATACACTTAGATATACTTTTATACACTTAGATATACTTTGATACATTTTGATACATTTAGATATAATTTGATACACTTAGATATACTTTGACACCCTTAGATATACTTTGATACACTTAGATATACTTTGATACACTTTGATACACTTTGATACACTTTGATATACTTTGATATACTTAGATATACTTTTATACACTTAGATATACTTTTAAACACTTTGATACACTTATATATACTTTGACATACTTTGATGCACTTAGATATACTTTAATACACTTAAATATACTTTGATACACTTTGATACACTTAGATATACTTTGATATACTTTGATACACATTGATATACTTTGATATACTTTGATACACTTCGATATACTTTGATATACTTTGATACACTTAGATTTACTTTGATACACTTAGATATACTTTGATACACTTTGATATACTTTGATACACTTTGATACACTTAGATAAACTTTGATACACTTAGATATACTTTGATACACTTAGATATACTTAGATATACTTTGACACCCTTAAATATACTTTGATACACTTAGATATACTTTGACACTCTTAGATATACTTTGATACACTTAGATATACTTTGATACACTTTGATACACTTAGATATACTTTGATATACTTTGATACACTTAGATATACTTTTATACACTTAGATATACTTTTAAACACTTTGATACACTTAGATATACTTTGATACACTTATATATACTTTGACATACTTTGATGCACTTAGATATACTTTAATACACTTAGATATACTTTGATACACTTTGATACACTTAGATATACTTTGATATACTTTGATACACATTGATATACTTTGATATACTTTGATACACTTAGATATACTTTGATATACTTTGATACACTTAGATTCACTTTGATACACTTAGATATACTTTGATACACTTTGATATACTTTGATACACTTTGATACACTTAGATATACTTTGATACACTTATATATACTTTGACATACTTTGATGAACTTAGATATACTTTGATACACTTAGATATACTTTTATACACTTAGATATACTTTGATACACTTTGATATACTTAAATACACTTTGATACACTTAGATATACTTTGATACACTTAGATACACTTAGATATACTTTGATACACTTAGATATACTTTGATACACTTTGATATACTTTAATACACTTTGATACACTTAGATATTAGTTGATACACTTAGATATATTTAGATATACTTTGATACTCTTAAATATACTTTGATACATTTTGTTACACTGATATATACTTTGAACACTTAGATATACTTTGATACACTTAGATATACTTTGATACACTTTGATACACTTAGATATACTTTGATATACTTTGATACACTTAGATATACTTTTATACACTTAGATATACTTTGATACATTTTGATACATTTAGATATAATTTGATACACTTAGATATACTTTGACACCCTTAGATATACTTTGATACACTTAGATATACTTTGATACACTTTGATACACTTTGATACACTTTGATATACTTTGATATACTTTGATACACTTAGATATACTTTTATACACTTAGATATACTTTTAAACACTTTGATACACTTAGATATACTTTAATACACTTATATATACTTTGACATACTTCGATGCACTTAGATATACTTTAATACACTTAGATATACTTTGATACACTTTGATACACTTAGATATACTTTGATATACTTTGATACACATTGATATACTTTGATATACTTTGATACACTTAGATATACATTGATATACTTTGATACACTTAGATTTACTTTGATAAACTTAGATTTACTTTGATACACTTAGATATACTTTGATACACTTTGATATACTTTGATACACTTTGATACACTTAGATATACTTTGATACACATTGATATACTTTGATATACTTTGATACACTTAGATATACATTGATATACTTTGAAACACTTAGATTTACTTTGATACACTTAGATTTACTTTGATACACTTAGATATACTTTGATACACTTTGATATACTTTGATACACTTTGATATTCTTTGATACACTGATATATACTTTGACATACTTAGATACACTTAGATATACTTTGATATACTTTGATACACTTAGATATATTTAGATATACTTTGATACTCTTAAATATACTTTGATACATTTTGATACACTTATATATACTTTGATACACTTAGATATACTTTGATACACTTAGATATACTTTGATATACTTTGATACACTTTGATACACTTAGATAAACTTTGATACACTTAGATATAATTTGATACACTTAGATACACTTTAATACACTTAGATATACTTTGATACACTTAGATATACTTTGATACACTTTGATATACATTGATACACTTTGATACACTTAGATATACTTTGATACACATTGATATACTTTGATATACTTTGATACACTTAGATATACATTGATACACTTTGATACACTTAGATTTACTTTGATACACTTAGATATACTTTGATACACTTTGATATACTTTGATATACTTTAATACACTTTGATACACTTAGATAAACTTTGATACACTTAGATATAATTTGATACACTTAGATACACTTAGATACACTTTGATACACTTAGATTTACTTTGATACACTTAGATATACTTTGATACACTTTGATATACTTTGATACACTTTGATACACTTAGATATACTTTGATACACATTGATATACTTTGATACACTTAGATATACATTGATACACTTTGATACACTTAGATTTACTTTGATACACTTAGATATACTTTGATACACTTTGATATACTTTGATACACTTTGATACACTTTGATACACTTTGATATTCGTTGATACACTTATATATACTTTGATACACTTAGATATACTTTGATATACTTTGATACACTTTGATACACTTAGATAAACTTTGATACACTTAGATATACTTTGATACACTTAGATATACTTAGATATACTTTGACACCCTTAGATATACTTTGATACACTTAGATAAACTTTGATACACTTAGATATACTTTGATACACTTAGATAAACTTTGATACACTTAGATATAGTTTGATACACTTAGATATAATTTGATATACTTTGACACCCTTAGATATACAGTACTTTGATACACTTAGATATACTTTGATATACTTTGATACACTTAGACAAACTTTGATACACTTAGTTATACTTTGATACACTTAGATACACTTAGATATACTTTGATACACTTAGATATACTTTGATACATTTTGATACATTTAGATATACTTTGATACACTTAGATATACTTTGATATACTTTGATACACTAAGATTTACTTTGATACACTTTGATATACTTTGATACACTTTGATACACTTAGATATACTTTGATACACTTATATATACATTGATGTACTTTGATACACTTAGATTTACTTTGATACACTTAGATTTACTTTGATACACTTAGATATACTTTGATACACTTTGATATACTTTGATACACTTTGATACACTTTGATATTCGTTGATACACTTATATATACTTTGATACACTTAGATATACTTTGATACACTTTGATACACTTAGATAAACTTTGATACACTTAGATATACTTTGATACACTTAGATATACTTTGATATACTTTGACACCCTTAGATATACTTTGATACACTTAGATATACTTTGACACCCTTAAATATACTTTGATACACTTAGATATACTTTGATACAATTTGATACACTTAGATAAACTTTGATACACTTAGATATAATTTGATACACTTAGATACACTTAGATACACTTTAATACTCTTAGATATACTTTGATATAATTTGATACACTTTGATACACTTAGATAAACTTTGATACACTTAGATATACTTTAATACACTTAGATATACTTTGATACACTTAGATATACTTTGATACACTTAGATATACTTTGATACACTTAGATATATTTAGATATACTTTGATACTCTTAAATATACTTTGATACATTTTTAAACCCTTATATATACTTTGATACACTTAGATATATTTATATATACTTTGATACTCTTAGATATACTTTGATACATTTTGATACACTTATATATACTTTGGTACACTTAGATATACTTTGATACACTTAGATATACTTTGATACACTTTGATATACTTTAATACACTTTGATACACTTAGATATTAGTTGATACACTTAGATATATTTAGATATACTTTGATACTCTTAAATATACTTTGATACATTTTGTTACACTTATATATACTTTGAACACTTAGATATACTTTGATACACTTAGATATACTTTGATACACTTAGATATACTTTGATATACTTTGATACACTTAGATAAACTTTGATACACTTAGATATAATTTGATACACTTAGATACACTTAGATACACTTTGATACACTTAGATATACTTTGATATAAATTGATACACATTGATACACTTAGATAAACTTTGATACACTTAGATATACTTTGATACACTTACATATACTTTGATACATTTTGATACATTTAGATATACTTTGATACACTTAGATATACTTTGATATACTTTGATACACTTTGATAAACTTAGATAAACTTTGATACACTTAGATATACTTTTATACACTTAGATATACTTTTAAACACTTTGATACACTTAGATATACTTTGATACACTTATATATACTTTGACATACTTTGATGCACTTAGATATACTTTAATACACTTAGATATACTTTGATACACTTTGATACACTTTGATATACTTTGATACACATTGATATACTTTGATATACTTTGATACACTTAGATATACATTGATACACTTTGATACACTTAGATTTACTTTGATACACTTAGATATACTTTGATACACTTTGATATACTTTGATACACTTTGATACACTTTGATATTCGTTGATACACTTATATATACTTTGATACACTTAGATATACTTTGATATACTTTGATACACTTTGATACACTTAGATAAACTTTGATACACTTAGATATACTTTGATACACTTAGATATACTTAGATATACTTTGACACCCTTAAATATACTTTGATACACTTTGATACACTTAGATATACTTTGATATACTTTGATACACATTGATATACTTTGATATACTTTGATACACTTAGATATACATTGATATACTTTGATACACTTAGATTTACTTTGATAAACTTAGATTTACTTTGATACACTTAGATATACTTTGATACACTTTGATATACTTTGATACACTTTGATACACTTAGATATACTTTGATACACATTGATATACTTTGATATACTTTGATACACTTAGATATACTTTGATACACTTAGATATACTTAGATATACTTTGACACCCTTAAATATACTTTGATACACTTAGATATACTTTGACACTCTTAGATATACTTTGATACACTTAGATATACTTTGATACACTTTGATACACTTAGATATACTTTGATATACTTTGATACACTTAGATATACTTTTATACACTTAGATATACTTTTAAACACTTTGATACACTTAGATATACTTTGATACACTTATATATACTTTGACATACTTTGATGCACTTAGATATACTTTAATACACTTAGATATACTTTGATACACTTTGATACACTTAGATATACTTTGATATACTTTGATACACATTGATATACTTTGATATACTTTGATACACTTAGATATACTTTGATATACTTTGATACACTTAGATTCACTTTGATACACTTAGATATACTTTGATACACTTTGATATACTTTTATACACTTTGATACACTTAGATATACTTTGATACACTTATATATACTTTGACATACTTTGATGAACTTAGATATACTTTGATACACTTAGATATACTTTTATACACTTAGATATAATTTGATACACTTTGATATACTTAAATACACTTTGATACACTTAGATATACTTTGATACACTTAGATACACTTAGATATACTTTGATACACTTAGATATACTTTGATACACTTTGATATACTTTAATACACTTTGATACACTTAGATATTAGTTGATACACTTAGATATATTTAGATATACTTTGATACTCTTAAATATACTTTGATACATTTTGTTACACTGATATATACTTTGAACACTTAGATATACTTTGATACACTTAGATATACTTTGATACACTTTGATACACTTAGATATACTTTGATATACTTTGATACACTTAGATATACTTTTATACACTTAGATATACTTTGATACATTTTGATACATTTAGATATAATTTGATACACTTAGATATACTTTGACACCCTTAGATATACTTTGATACACTTAGATATACTTTGATACACTTTGATACACTTTGATACACTTTGATATACTTTGATATACTTAGATATACTTTTATACACTTAGATATACTTTTAAACACTTTGATACACTTATATATACTTTGACATACTTTGATGCACTTAGATATACTTTAATACACTTAAATATACTTTGATACACTTTGATACACTTAGATATACTTTGATATACTTTGATACACATTGATATACTTTGATATACTTTGATACACTTCGATATACTTTGATATACTTTGATACACTTAGATTTACTTTGATACACTTAGATATACTTTGATACACTTTGATATACTTTGATACACTTTGATACACTTAGATAAACTTTGATACACTTAGATATACTTTGATACACTTAGATATACTTAGATATACTTTGACACCCTTAAATATACTTTGATACACTTAGATATACTTTGACACTCTTAGATATACTTTGATACACTTAGATATACTTTGATACACTTTGATACACTTAGATATACTTTGATATACTTTGATACACTTAGATATACTTTTATACACTTAGATATACTTTTAAACACTTTGATACACTTAGATATACTTTGATACACTTATATATACTTTGACATACTTTGATGCACTTAGATATACTTTAATACACTTAGATATACTTTGATACACTTTGATACACTTAGATATACTTTGATATACTTTGATACACATTGATATACTTTGATATACTTTGATACACTTAGATATACTTTGATATACTTTGATACACTTAGATTCACTTTGATACACTTAGATATACTTTGATACACTTTGATATACTTTGATACACTTTGATACACTTAGATATACTTTGATACACTTATATATACTTTGACATACTTTGATGAACTTAGATATACTTTGATACACTTAGATATACTTTTATACACTTAGATATACTTTGATACACTTTGATATACTTAAATACACTTTGATACACTTAGATATACTTTGATACACTTAGATACACTTAGATATACTTTGATACACTTAGATATACTTTGATACACTTTGATATACTTTAATACACTTTGATACACTTAGATATTAGTTGATACACTTAGATATATTTAGATATACTTTGATACTCTTAAATATACTTTGATACATTTTGTTACACTGATATATACTTTGAACACTTAGATATACTTTGATACACTTAGATATACTTTGATACACTTTGATACACTTAGATATACTTTGATATACTTTGATACACTTAGATATACTTTTATACACTTAGATATACTTTGATACATTTTGATACATTTAGATATAATTTGATACACTTAGATATACTTTGACACCCTTAGATATACTTTGATACACTTAGATATACTTTGATACACTTTGATACACTTTGATACACTTTGATATACTTTGATATACTTTGATACACTTAGATATACTTTTATACACTTAGATATACTTTTAAACACTTTGATACACTTAGATATACTTTAATACACTTATATATACTTTGACATACTTCGATGCACTTAGATATACTTTAATACACTTAGATATACTTTGATACACTTTGATACACTTAGATATACTTTGATATACTTTGATACACATTGATATACTTTGATATACTTTGATACACTTAGATATACATTGATATACTTTGATACACTTAGATTTACTTTGATAAACTTAGATTTACTTTGATACACTTAGATATACTTTGATACACTTTGATATACTTTGATACACTTTGATACACTTAGATATACTTTGATACACATTGATATACTTTGATATACTTTGATACACTTAGATATACATTGATATACTTTGAAACACTTAGATTTACTTTGATACACTTAGATTTACTTTGATACACTTAGATATACTTTGATACACTTTGATATACTTTGATACACTTTGATATTCTTTGATACACTGATATATACTTTGACATACTTAGATACACTTAGATATACTTTGATATACTTTGATACACTTAGATATATTTAGATATACTTTGATACTCTTAAATATACTTTGATACATTTTGATACACTTATATATACTTTGATACACTTAGATATACTTTGATACACTTAGATATACTTTGATATACTTTGATACACTTTGATACACTTAGATAAACTTTGATACACTTAGATATAATTTGATACACTTAGATACACTTTAATACACTTAGATATACTTTGATACACTTAGATATACTTTGATACACTTTGATATACATTGATACACTTTGATACACTTAGATATACTTTGATACACATTGATATACTTTGATATACTTTGATACACTTAGATATACATTGATACACTTTGATACACTTAGATTTACTTTGATACACTTAGATATACTTTGATACACTTTGATATACTTAGATATATTTAGATATACTTTGATACTCTTAAATATACTTTGATATATTTTGATACACTTATATATACTTTGATACACTTAGATATACTTTGATACACTTAGATATACTTTGATATACTTTAATACACTTTGATACACTTAGATAAACTTTGATACACTTAGATATAATTTGATACACTTAGATACACTTAGATACACTTTGATACACTTAGATTTACTTTGATACACTTAGATATACTTTGATACACTTTGATATACTTTGATACACTTTGATACACTTAGATATACTTTGATACACATTGATATACTTTGATACACTTAGATATACATTGATACACTTTGATACACTTAGATTTACTTTGATACACTTAGATATACTTTGATACACTTTGATATACTTTGATACACTTTGATACACTTTGATACACTTTGATATTCGTTGATACACTTATATATACTTTGATACACTTAGATATACTTTGATATACTTTGATACACTTTGATACACTTAGATAAACTTTGATACACTTAGATATACTTTGATACACTTAGATATACTTAGATATACTTTGACACCCTTAGATATACTTTGATACACTTAGATAAACTTTGATACACTTAGATATACTTTGATACACTTAGATAAACTTTGATACACTTAGATATAGTTTGATACACTTAGATATAATTTGATATACTTTGACACCCTTAGATATACAGTACTTTGATACACTTAGATATACTTTGATATACTTTGATACACTTAGACAAACTTTGATACACTTAGTTATACTTTGATACACTTAGATACACTTAGATATACTTTGATACACTTAGATATACTTTGATACATTTTGATACATTTAGATATACTTTGATACACTTAGATATACTTTGATATACTTTGATACACTAAGATTTACTTTGATACACTTTGATATACTTTGATACACTTTGATACACTTAGATATACTTTGATACACTTATATATACATTGATATACTTTGATACACTTAGATTTACTTTGATACACTTAGATTTACTTTGATACACTTAGATATACTTTGATACACTTTGATATACTTTGATACACTTTGATACACTTTGATATTCGTTGATACACTTATATATACTTTGATACACTTAGATATACTTTGATACACTTTGATACACTTAGATAAACTTTGATACACTTAGATATACTTTGATACACTTAGATATACTTTGATATACTTTGACACCCTTAGATATACTTTGATACACTTAGATATACTTTGACACCCTTAAATATACTTTGATACACTTAGATATACTTTGATACAATTTGATACACTTAGATAAACTTTGATACACTTAGATATAATTTGATACACTTAGATACACTTAGATACACTTTAATACTCTTAGATATACTTTTATATAATTTGATACACTTTGATACACTTAGATAAACTTTGATACACTTAGATATACTTTAATACACTTAGATATACTTTGATACACTTAGATATACTTTGATACACTTAGATATACTTTGATACACTTAGATATATTTAGATATACTTTGATACTCTTAAATATACTTTGATACATTTTTAAACCCTTATATATACTTTGATACACTTAGATATATTTATATATACTTTGATACTCTTAGATATACTTTGATACATTTTGATACACTTATATATACTTTGGTACACTTAGATATACTTTGATACACTTAGATATACTTTGATACACTTTGATATACTTTAATACACTTTGATACACTTAGATATTAGTTGATACACTTAGATATATTTAGATATACTTTGATACTCTTAAATATACTTTGATACATTTTGTTACACTTATATATACTTTGAACACTTAGATATACTTTGATACACTTAGATATACTTTGATACACTTAGATATACTTTGATATACTTTGATACACTTAGATAAACTTTGATACACTTAGATATAATTTGATACACTTAGATACACTTAGATACACTTTGATACACTTAGATATACTTTGATATAAATTGATACACATTGATACACTTAGATAAACTTTGATACACTTAGATATACTTTGATACACTTACATATACTTTGATACATTTTGATACATTTAGATATACTTTGATACACTTAGATATACTTTGATATACTTTGATACACTTTGATAAACTTAGATAAACTTTGATACACTTAGATATACTTTTATACACTTAGATATACTTTTAAACACTTTGATACACTTAGATATACTTTGATACACTTATATATACTTTGACATACTTTGATGCACTTAGATATACTTTAATACACTTAGATATACTTTGATACACTTTGATACACTTTGATATACTTTGATACACATTGATATACTTTGATATACTTTGATACACTTAGATATACATTGATACACTTTGATACACTTAGATTTACTTTGATACACTTAGATATACTTTGATACACTTTGATATACTTTGATACACTTTGATAAACTTTGATATTCGTTGATACACTTATATATACTTTGATACACTTAGATATACTTTGATATACTTTGATACACTTTGATACACTTAGATAAACTTTGATACACTTAGATATACTTTGATACACTTAGATATACTTAGATATACTTTGACACCCTTAGATATACTTTGATACACTTAGATATACTTTGACACCCTTAGATATACTTTGATACACTTAGATATACTTTGATACACTTTGATACACTTATATATACTTTGATATACTTTGATACACTTAGATATACTTTTATACACTTAGATATACTTTTAAACACTTTGATACACTTAGATATACTTTGATACACTTATATATACTTTGACATACTTTGTTGCACTTAGATATACTTTAATACACTTAGATATACTTTGATACACTTTGATACACTTAGATATACTTTGATATACTTTGATACACATTGATATACTTTGATATACTTTGATACACTTAGATAAACTTCTATATACTTTGATACACTTAGATTTACTTTGATACACTTAGATATACTTTGATACACTTTGATATACTTTGATACACTTTGATACACTTAGATATACTTTGATATACTTTGATACACTTTGATACACTAAGATAAACTTTGATACACTTAGATATACTTTGATACACTTAGATATACTTTGATATACTTTGACACCCTTAGATATACTTTGATACACTTAGATATACTTTGCCACCTTAGATATACTTTGATACACTTAGATATACTTTGACACCCTTAGATATACTTTGATACACTTAGATATACTTTGATACACTTTGATACACTTAGATATACTTTGATATACTTTGATACACTTAGATATACTTTTATACACTTAGATATACTTTGATACACTTTGATACACTTAGATATACTTTGATATACTTTGATATACTTTGATACACTTTGATACACTTAGATATACTTTGATATACTTTGATACACTTTGATACACTAAGATAAACTTTGATACACTTAGATATACTTTGATACACATTGATATACTTTGATATACTTTGATACACTTAGATATACATTGATATACTTTGATACACTTAGATTTACTTTGATACACTTAGATTTACTTTGATACACTTAGATATACTTTGATACACTTTGATATACTTTGATACACTTTGATATTCTTTGATACACTGATATATACTTTGACATACTTAGATACACTTAGATATACTTTAATACACTTTGATACACTTAGATATATTTAGATATACTTTGATACTCTTAAATATACTTTGATACATTTTGATACACTTATATATACTTTGATACACTTAGATATACTTTGATACACTTAGATATACTTTGATATACTTTGATACACTTTGATACACTTAGATAAACTTTGATACACTTAGATATAATTTGATACACTTAGATACACTTAGATACACTTTAATACACTTAGATATACTTTGATATAATTTGATACACTTTGATACACTTAGATAAACTTTGATACACTTAGATATACTTTAATACACTTAGATATACTTTGATACACTTAGATATACTTTGATACACTTAGATATATTTAGATATACTTTGATACTCTTAAATATACTTTGATACATTTTTAAACACTTATATATACTTTGATACACTTAGATATATTTAGATATACTTTGATACTCTTAAATATACTTTGATACATTTTGATACACTTATATATACTTTGGTACACTTAGATATACTTTGATACACTTAGATATACTTTGATACACTTTGATATACTTTAATACACTTTGATACACTTAGATATTAGTTGATACACTTAGATATATTTAGATATACTTTGATACTCTTAAATATACTTTGATACATTTTGTTACACTTATATATACTTTGAACACTTAGATATACTTTGATACACTTAGATATACTTTGATACACTTAGATATACTTTGATATACTTTGATACACTTAGATAAACTTTGATACACTTAGATATAATTTGATACACTTAGATACACTTAGATACACTTTGATACACTTAGATATACTTTGATATAAATTGATACACTTTGATACACTTAGATATACTTTGATACACTTACATATACTTTGATACATTTTGATACATTTAGATATACTTTGATACACTTAGATATACTTTGATATACTTTGATACGAAGACCCCAGGGGAAAAAGGGGGCAAGTCCACTTTTGCAAACTTTTCAGGGCGCGCAATCTTAAGTTTCAAACCCTATACAGAATTCAATATTCGCTTTATATAAAAGGCAAATATACTGTTAATTTAAGATATATGTTTGTTATGATATCTACTTATACCGTTATATTGACTTTTAATTATTATGTTTTAATAATATTTTTTTGACCTAACCACCACTTTTTTTGGGGGAAAAGGAGGCAAGTCACCCAAAACCAGGGGAAGAAAGAGGTATCAAAATTAAACAATACTGTAAGTTCAAAAAGTCAAGTAGTTTAATAATTGTTGAAATATTATAAAAACAATATTAAGAAATCTAAACATACAGTTTTTTTCATTTTAATTTAGTTGTATTTTTTTCTTCATTCACGAACATTCTTAAAAGGTACCGCCACCTGAAAAAAATAAATAAAATTACTGCCTCATTGCTCAAAATTTTATAATAAATCAGTAACCGATTTTTCAAAACGACTCAATTTTATTTGGATTTATATTTAACAATATAGCCTACTTCATTACGGACTTACTTGTGTCATCGTTACTGCTTTACTTGAAGCTCCTTGTAGAAATTCTGGGACTCTTCACTGCAAAACTTCGCCAATGTCTGGAGGTCTGCGTATTTCTCTTTTGTTATTGGCAGGTATAAGTCTGAAACCAAAATAATTGCTTACTCCTTCAGAAGTACTAACTAATATAGGAAGTTAAACTACCTTGACAGAATAATATAAAGCAACATAATATAACACCAACATTGTAAATGCGCTTGGATTAAAAAAAAACGAAAAATTCTGCTACTGCAATTAATTAAACAGAAAACTTTTAATTTAGCACAAAGCGTTATCTTTATTAAATATCATAACTCTTTCTTACCTTCATATGCCGCAGGTGGAAAGTAAAACTCTCCTTCTAGCAGAGGACCCATTGGCAGAATCAGTTTAGTTTCTTTTTCATTTGGGACTTTCGTTTTTTTCCTGGACTTCTTTATTTTCTTCTCAACGGCAGGAGCAACAACAGAGCTCACCCATGAGCCATTGAAACTGTCTCTATGGTAGACAAGTCTTGTATCATCTTGTTCAATTCGAAGTTCCCTTACTGGTCGTGTCGCAAAAGTGCACTTGTCCAAATAAAATGGAGCTAAAAAGCTAGACCAATCCCTGATCATTTCGATATCTACCTCTACAACATTGAAAGGAGCTGGTTTTGAACGTGACTCCTTGAAAACTGTTATCCAGTCCTGCGGCACTTCGGTTCTGGTTTTCGTTTGAATCAACCCTACATCCTTATCACATTCCATGTATGAATGGCCAACAACTGGGAATGTTAGTTTAAGTGACTTCAGTCTTTTGAGAAAACACACTAAATAGTGACAATATCTGATCAGGGCGTAGTTCTTGTTTTGACCTCCGCATGAGTCACAAAAGATTTGTAATTCTTGGACCTTTGGACTAAGAACTTTGTTAACATAGTGGTCCAAAAAAGAAACCACTTCGTTAGATCCTTTATTTCCAGATGTTTCGGGGTAGGCATAGATGTAAACATCGTTGTCCGAGAGCCTATGAATATTGAAGGAGTACATAGAAAGTTGTCGTTTATAATAAACTATGTTGGTCGTTATGTTTGGTGTAGGCAGGTTTTTTTGAAAATCCATTGTCAAACTCTCAACTCCTTCTTTTTCCCTACTTCTCAACTTAGCTTTTTTCTTTCGGTCATAAAAGGTGTTGGCCTTCATTTTGTGTACTCTGTGCTCGGTTTCTATTTTCTTTATCTGATTAGACACTTCTTCTTTATGTTTTTCGTCAGAAATAGAGGAGTTTTTCAATTCACTGTTTAGAGACTTTAGTTTGGCTATAGCTTCATCACAGTAGCCACATGTGTCACTTCTGGGGAACCCAAACCCAATGTTGAAATTTTTATTGAAAATATCTCGATAAGACTCTAAGGACACCGGATTCATGGGGTACGCCTCCTTATATAAACTGTGCATTTTGCACAAGTTTAGGTCCTCTGAAAGGTAGGTTTTCTTGGATTTTTCAAGACTGTAGTGGCACTGACGCCCTTGAAAAGAGCCTATGTGATTTTTAACGCAAGTTATGGTTTCAGTCGAAGGTTTGTGCGGTCGATTTTCGTGTTTACCACGCATATCATTGGGTGCCATACCGGTATCTGTCAAAGCCTTTTGAATATTTTCTAATCTTTTTTTTGATATACCGTGGACGGAGCGAAAAGCCTTTTGACATACAACAATGTCAAGTGGATTGCCATTACGGTTTAATCTCACTTTATAGCCATACATGGCTTTCCTCAAATTAGCCTCGTTCATAGGCTTTCTGGGTTTCCTATGCTTAATTAATTGTATACTAATCAGTCCAGCTAAATGGTCTGTTTGCTTTTTCCACTCCCCGAGCTCATTAAATTTAGCGATCAACCCGTTTCTTTCATCTAAAGACAAATTATCAAAACATCGTTTAGAGCAAGAACAGTCCTCTCCTAACTCATGAGATTGAGCCCTAATCTTCTTACTAGCATCACTTACCCGACCGAAACGTTTTCTTTTCTTAGGAAAACTGACACACTCATCAACATTCTGATCACTATCCGACATTTTCTAACCTAACACTGCACTGTTAAACCCACTATATTGCGCAAAATTAGGTCGAAACCACACATTCATACGCCAAAATAGGTTATTCACTGACAAGCGTCTAGTCTCACTGACAAACAAGTGGGTACTGGCTTGGCAGTCAGGCGGTGAGTCACTCGTTCTACAAGCAACAAGTAGAGACTTGCCTCTTTCTTCCCCACTACGTACTGGACTTGCCTCCTTCTTCCCCACACCCCCATATCTTCCAATGTAAATTACAGCCGTACTAACCTTCTTCTTCCCCTTTTGAGTTTACCATGTGAAAATTTCAACAACAAAGAACCGTTTTTCATCCTTAACTCAAAAACGCAAAATAGTGGACTTACCCCCTTTTTCCCCTGGTGTCTTCACACTTTGATACACTTAGATAAACTTTGATACACTTAGATATACTTTTATACACTTAGATATACTTTTAAACACTTTGATACACTTAGATATACTTTGATACACTTATATATACTTTGACATACTTTGATGCACTTAGATATACTTTAATACACTTAGATATACTTTGATACACTTTGATACACTTTGATATACTTTGATACACATTGATATACTTTGATATACTTTGATACACTTAGATATACATTGATACACTTTGATACACTTAGATTTACTTTGATACACTTAGATATACTTTGATACACTTTGATATTCGTTGATTCACTTATATATACTTTGATACACTTAGATATACTTTGATATACTTTGATACACTTTGATACACTTGGATAAACTTTGATACACTTAGATATACTTTGATACACTTAGATATACTTAGATATACTTTGACACCCTTAGATATACTTTGATACACTTAGATATACTTTGACACCCTTAGATATACTTTGATACACTTAGATATACTTTGATACACTTTGATACACTTAGATATACTTTGATATACTTTGATACACTTAGATATACTTTTATACACTTAGATATACTTTTAAACACTTTGATACACTTAGATATACTTTGATACACTTATATATACTTTGACATACTTTGTTGCACTTAGATATACTTTAATACACTTAGATATACTTTGATACACTTTGATACACTTAGATATACTTTGATATACTTTGATACAGATTGATATACTTTGATATACTTTGATACACTTAGATAAACTTTGATATACTTTGATACACTTAGATTTACTTTGATACACTTAGATATACTTTGATACACTTTGATATACTTTGATATACTTTGATACACTTAGATATACTTTGATATACTTTGATACACTTTGATACACTAAGATAAACTTTGATACACTTAGATATACTTTGATACACTTAGATATACTTTGATATACTTTGACACCCTTAGATATACTTTGATACACTTAGATATACTTTGCCACCTTAGATATACTTTGATACACTTAGATATACTTTGACACCCTTAGATATACTTTGATACACTTAGATATACTTTGATACACTTTGATACACTTAGATATACTTTGATATACTTTGATACTCTTAAATATACTTTGATACATTTTGATACACTTATATATACTTTGGTACACTTAGATATACTTTGATACACTTAGATATACTTTGATACACTTTGATATACTTTAATACACTTTGATACACTTAGATATTAGTTGATACACTTAGATATACATTGATACACTTTGATACACTTAGATTTACTTAGATATACTTTGATACTCTTAAATATACTTTGATACATTTTGTTACACTTATATATACTTTGAACACTTAGATATACTTTGATACACTTAGATATACTTTGATACACTTAGATATACTTTGATATACTTTGATACACTTAGATAAACTTTGATACACTTAGATATAATTTGATACACTTAGATACACTTAGATACACTTTGATACACTTAGATATACTTTGATATAAATTGATACACATTGATACACTTAGATATACTTTTATACACTTAGATATACTTTTATACACTTAGATATACTTTTATACACTTAGATATACTTTTAAACACTTTGATACACTTAGATATACTTTGATACACTTATATATACTTTGACATACTTTGTTGCACTTAGATATACTTTAATACACTTAGATATACTTTGATACACTTTGATACACTTAGATATACTTTGATATACTTTGATACACATTGATATACTTTGATATACTTTGATACACTTAGATAAACTTTGATATACTTTGATACACTTAGATTTACTTTGATACACTTAGATATACTTTGATACACTTTGATATACTTTGATACACTTTGATACACTTAGATATACTTTGATATACTTTTATACACTTTGATACACTAAGATAAACTTTGATACACTTAGATATACTTTGATACACTTAGATATACTTTGATACACTTAGATATACTTTAAAATACTTTGACACCCTTAGATATACTTTGATACACTTAGATATACTTTGCCACCTTAGATATACTTTGATACACTTAGATATACTTTGACACCCTTAGATATACTTTGATACACCTAGATATACTTTGATACACTTTGATACACTTAGATATACTTTGATATACTTTGATACACTTAGATATACTTTTATACACTTAGATATACTTTGATACACTTTGATACACTTAGATATACTTTGATATACTTTGATACACTTAGATATACTTTTATACACTTAGATATACTTTTAAACACTTTGATACACTTAGATATACTTTGATACACTTATATATACTTTGACATACTTTGATGCACTTAGATATACTTTAATACACTTAGATATACTTTGATACACTTTGATACACTTAGATATACTTTGATATACTTTGATACACATTGATATACTTTGATATACTTTGATACACTTAGATATACATTGATACACTTTGATACACTTAGATTTACTTTGATACACTTTGATATACTTTGATACACTTTGATATACTTTGATACACCTTGATACACTTTGATATTCGTTGATACACTTATATATACTTTGATACACTTAGATATACTTTGATATACTTTGATACACTTTGATACACTTAGATAAACTTTGATACACTTAGATATACTTTGATACACTTAGATATACTTTGATATACTTTGACACCCTTAGATATACTTTGATACACTTAGATATACTTTGACACCCTTAGATATACTTTGATACACTTAGATATACTTTGATACACTTTGATACACTTAGATATACTTTGATATACTTTGATACACTTAGATATACTTTTATACACTTAGATATACTTTGATACACTTATATATACTTTGACATACTTTGATGCACTTAGATATACTTTGATACACTTAGATATACTTTGATACACTTTGATACACTTAGATATACTTTGATATACTTTGATACACATTGATATACTTTGATATACTTTGATACACTTAGATATACTTTGATATACTTTGATACACTTAGATTTACTTTGATACACTTAGATATACTTTGATACACTTTGATATACTTTGATACACTTTGATACACTTAGATATACATTGATACACTTATATATACTTTGACATACTTTGATGAACTTAGATATACTTTGATACACTTAGATATACTTTTATACACTTAGATATACTTTGATACACTTTGATATACTTAAATACACTTTGATACACTTAGATATACTTTGATACACTTAGATATACTTTGATACACTTAGATATACTTTGATACATTTTGATACATTTAGATATACTTTGATACACTTAGATATACTTTGATATACTTTGATACACTTTGATACACTTTGATACACTTAGATAAACTTTGATACACTTAGATATACTTTGATACACTTAGATATAATTTGATATACTTTGAAACCCTTAGATATACAGTACTTTGATACACTTAGATATACTTTGATATACTTTGATACACTTAGATAAACTTTGATACACTTAGTTATACTTTGATACACTTAGATACACTTAGATATACTTTGATACACTTAGATATACTTTGATACATTTTGATACATTTAGATATACTTTGATACACTTAGATATACTTTGATACACTTTGATACACATTGATATACTTTGATATACTTTGATACACTTAGATAAACTTTGATATACTTTGATACACTTAGATTTACTTTGATACACTTAGATATACTTTGATACACTTTGATATACTTTGATACACTTTGATACACTTAGATATACTTTGATATACTTTGATACACTTTGATACACTAAGATAAACTTTGATACACTTAGATATACTTTGATACACTTAGATATACTTTGATATACTTTGACACCCTTAGATATACTTTGATACACTTAGATATACTTTGCCACCTTAGATATACTTTGATACACTTAGATATACTTTGACACCCTTAGATATACTTTGATACACTTAGATATACTTTGATACACTTTGATACACTTAGATATACTTTGATATACTTTGATACTCTTAAATATACTTTGATACATTTTGATACACTTATATATACTTTGGTACACTTAGATATACTTTGATACACTTAGATATACTTTGATACACTTTGATATACTTTAATACACTTTGATACACTTAGATATTAGTTGATACACTTAGATATATTTAGATATACTTTGATACTCTTAAATATACTTTGATACATTTTGTTACACTTATATATACTTTGAACACTTAGATATACTTTGATACACTTAGATATACTTTGATACACTTAGATATACTTTGATATACTTTGATACACTTAGATAAACTTTGATACACTTAGATATAATTTGATACACTTAGATATACTTTTACTTTGATACACTTTGATACACTTAGATACACTT
Source organism: Macrosteles quadrilineatus (assembly GCF_028750875.1). Taxonomy (NCBI): domain Eukaryota; kingdom Metazoa; phylum Arthropoda; class Insecta; order Hemiptera; family Cicadellidae; genus Macrosteles; species Macrosteles quadrilineatus. The sequence goes on along the minus strand of NW_026542597.1, from coordinate 95,889,134 downwards.
TGATACACTTAGATATACTTTGATATAAATTGATACACATTGATACACTTAGATAAACTTTGATACACTTAGATATACTTTGATACACTTACATATACTTTGATACATTTTGATACATTTAGATATACTTTGATACACTTAGATATACTTTGATATACTTTGATACACTTTGATACACTTTGATACACTTAGATATACTTTGATATACTTTGATACACTTAGATAAACTTTGATACACTTAGTTATACTTTGATACACTTAGATACACTTAGATATACTTTGATACACTTAGATATACTTTGATACATTTTGATACATTTAGATATACTTTGATACACTTAGATATACTTTGATACACTTTGATACACATTGATATACTTTGATATACTTTGATACACTTAGATAAACTTTGATATACTTTGATACACTTAGATTTACTTTGATACACTTAGATATACTTTGATACACTTTGATATACTTTGATACACTTTGATACACTTAGATATACTTTGATATACTTTGATACACTTTGATACACTAAGATAAACTTTGATACACTTAGATATACTTTGATACACTTAGATATACTTTGATATACTTTGACACCCTTAGATATACTTTGATACACTTAGATATACTTTGCCACCTTAGATATACTTTGATACACTTAGATATACTTTGACACCCTTAGATATACTTTGATACACTTAGATATACTTTGATACACTTTGATACACTTAGATATACTTTGATATACTTTGATACTCTTAAATATACTTTGATACATTTTGATACACTTATATATACTTTGGTACACTTAGATATACTTTGATACACTTAGATATACTTTGATACACTTTGATATACTTTAATACACTTTGATACACTTAGATATTAGTTGATACACTTAGATATATTTAGATATACTTTGATACTCTTAAATATACTTTGATACATTTTGTTACACTTATATATACTTTGAACACTTAGATATACTTTGATACACTTAGATATACTTTGATACACTTAGATATACTTTGATATACTTTGATACACTTAGATAAACTTTGATACACTTAGATATAATTTGATACACTTAGATATACTTTTACTTTGATACACTTTGATACACTTAGATACACTTTGATACACTTAGATATACTTTGATATAAATTGATACACATTGATACACTTAGATAAACTTTGATACACTTAGATATACTTTGATACACTTACATATACTTTGATACATTTTGATACATTTAGATATACTTTGATACACTTAGATATACTTTGATATACTTTGATACACTTTGATACACTTAGATACACTTTGATACACTTAGATATACTTTTATACACTTAGATATACTTTTAAACACTTTGATACACTTAGATATACTTTGATACACTTATATATACTTTGACATACTTTGATGCACTTAGATATACTTTAATACACTTAGATATACTTTGATACACTTTGATACACTTTGATATACTTTGATACACATTGATATACTTTGATATACTTTGATACACTTAGATATACATTGATACACTTTGATACACTTAAATTTACTTTGATACACTTAGATATACTTTGATACACTTTGATATACTTTGATACACTTTGATACACTTTGATATTCGTTGATTCACTTATATATACTTTGATACACTTAGATATACTTTGATATACTTTGATACACTTTGATACACTTAGATAAACTTTGATACACTTAGATATACTTTGATACACTTAGATATACTTAGATATACTTTGACACCCTTAGATATACTTTGATACACTTAGATATACTTTGACACCCTTAGATATACTTTGATACACTTAGATATACTTTTATACACTTAGATATACTTTTAAACACTTTGATACACTTAGATATACTTTGATACACTTATATATACTTTGACATACTTTGTTGCACTTAGATATACTTTAATACACTTAGATATACTTTGATACACTTTGATACACTTAGATATACTTTGATATACTTTGATACACATTGATATACTTTGATATACTTTGATACACTTAGATAAACTTTGATATACTTTGATACACTTAGATTTACTTTGATACACTTTGATACACTAAGATAAACTTTGATACACTTAGATATACTTTGATACACTTAGATATACTTTGATATACTTTGACACCCTTAGATATACTTTGATACACTTAGATATACTTTGCCACCTTAGATATACTTTGATACACTTAGATATACTTTGACACCCTTAGATATACTTTGATACACTTAGATATACTTTGATACACTTTGATACACTTAGATATACTTTGATATACTTTGATACACTTAGATATACTTTTATACACTTAGATATACTTTGATACACTTTGATACACTTAGATATACTTTGATATACTTTGATACACTTAGATATACTTTTATACACTTAGATATACTTTTAAACACTTTGATACACTTAGATATACTTTGATACACTTATATATACTTTGACATACTTTGATGCACTTAGATATACTTTAATACACTTAGATATACTTTGATATACTTTGATACACTTAGATATACTTTGATATACTTTGATACACTTTGATACACTTAGATAAACTTTGATACACTTAGATATACTTTGATACACTTAGATATACTTAGATATACTTTGACACCCTTAGATATACTTTGATACACTTAGATATACTTTGACACCCTTAGATATACTTTGATACACTTAGATATACTTTTATACACTTAGATATACTTTTAAACACTTTGATACACTTAGATATACTTTGATACACTTATATATACTTTGACATACTTTGTTGCACTTAGATATACTTTAATACACTTAGATATACTTTGATACACTTTGATACACTTAGATATACTTTGATATACTTTGATACACATTGATATACTTTGATATACTTTGATACACTTAGATAAACTTTGATATACTTTGATACACTTAGATTTACTTTGATACACTTTGATACACTAAGATAAACTTTGATACACTTAGATATACTTTGATACACTTAGATATACTTTGATATACTTTGACACCCTTAGATATACTTTGATACACTTAGATATACTTTGCCACCTTAGATATACTTTGATACACTTAGATATACTTTGACACCCTTAGATATACTTTGATACACTTAGATATACTTTGATACACTTTGATACACTTAGATATACTTTGATATACTTTGATACACTTAGATATACTTTTATACACTTAGATATACTTTGATACACTTTGATACACTTAGATATACTTTGATATACTTTGATACACTTAGATATACTTTTATACACTTAGATATACTTTTAAACACTTTGATACACTTAGATATACTTTGATACACTTATATATACTTTGACATACTTTGATGCACTTAGATATACTTTAATACACTTAGATATACTTTGATACACTTTGATACACTTAGATATACTTTGATATACTTTGATACACATTGATATACTTTGATATACTTTGATACACTTAGATATACATTGATACACTTTGATACACTTAGATTTACTTTGATACACTTTGATATACTTTGATACACTTTGATATACTTTGATACACCTTGATACACTTTGATATTCGTTGATACACTTATATATACTTTGATACACTTAGATATACTTTGATATACTTTGATACACTTTGATACACTTAGATAAACTTTGATACACTTAGATATACTTTGATACACTTAGATATACTTTGATATACTTTGACACCCTTAGATATACTTTGATACATTTAGATATACTTTGACACCCTTAGATATACTTTGATACACTTAGATATACTTTGATACACTTTGATACACTTAGATATACTTTGATATACTTTGATACACTTAGATATACTTTTATACACTTAGATATACTTTGATACACTTATATATACTTTGACATACTTTGATGCACTTAGATATACTTTGATACACTTAGATATACTTTGATACACTTTGATACACTTAGATATACTTTGATATACTTTGATACACATTGATATACTTTGATATACTTTGATACACTTAGATATACTTTGATATACTTTGATACACTTAGATTTACTTTGATACACTTAGATATACTTTGATACACTTTGATATACTTTGATACACTTTGATACACTTAGATATACATTGATACACTTATATATACTTTGACATACTTTGATGAACTTAGATATACTTTGATACACTTAGAAATACTTTTATACACTTAGATATACTTTGATACACTTTGATATACTTAAATACACTTTGATACACTTAGATATACTTTGATACACTTAGATACACTTAGATATACTTTGATACACTTTGATACACTTTGATACACTTAGATAAACTTTGATACACTTAGATATACTTTGATACACTTAGATATAATTTGAAATACTTTGAAACCCTTAGATATACAGTACTTTGATACACTTAGATATACTTTGATATACTTTGATACACTTAGATAAACTTTGATACACTTAGTTATACTTTGATACACTTAGATACACTTAGATATACTTTGATACACTTAGATATACTTTGATACATTTTGATACATTTAGATATACTTTGATACACTTAGATATACTTTGATACACTTAGATAAACTTTGATACACTTGGATATAATTTGATACACTTAGATATACTTTGATACATTTTGATACATTTAGATATACTTTGATACACTTAGATATACTTTGATATACTTAGATATACTTTGATACACTTAGATATACTTTGATATACTTTGACACCCTTAGATATACTTTGATACACTTAGATATACTTTGACACTCTTAGATATACTTTGATACACTTTGATATACTTTAATACACTTTGATACACTTAGATATACTTTGATACACTTTGATACACTTAGATATACTTTGATATACTTTGACACACTTAGATATACTTTGATACACTTAGATATACTTTGATACATTTTGATACATTTAGATATAATTTGATACACTTAGATATACTTTGACACCCTTAGATATAATTTGATACACTTAGATATACTTTGATACACTTTGATACACTTAGATATACTTTGATATACTTTGATACACTTAGATATACTTTTATACACTTAGATATACTTTTAAACACTTTGATACACTTAGATATACTTTGATACACTTATATATACTTTGACATACTTCGATGCACTTAGATATACTTTAATACACTTAGATATACTTTGATACACTTTGATACACTTAGATATACTTTGATATACTTTGATACACATTGATATACTTTGATATACTTTGATACACTTAGATATACATTGATATACTTTGATACACTTAGATTTACTTTGATACACTTAGATATACTTTGATACACTTTGATATACTTTGATACACTTTGATACACTTAGATATACTTTGATACACATTGATATACTTTGATATACTTTGATACACTTAGATATACATTGATACACTTTGATACACTTAGATTTACTTTGATACACTTAGATATACTTTGATACACTTTGATATACTTTGATACACTTTGATACACTTTGATATTCGTTGATACACTTATATATACTTTGATACACTTAGATATACTTTGATATACTTTGATACACTTTGATACACTTAGATAAACTTTGATACACTTAGATATACTTAGATATACTTTGAAACCCTTAGATATACTTTGATACACTTAGATATACTTTGATACACTTAGATATACTTAGATATACTTTGACACCCTTAGATATACTTTGATACACTTAGATATACTTTGACACCCTTAGATATACTTTGATACACTTAGATATACTTTGATACACTTTGATACACTTAGATATACTTTGATATACTTTGATACACTTAGATATACTTTTATACACTTAGATATACTTTTAAACACTTTGATACACTTAGATATACTTTGATACACTTATATATACTTTGACATACTTTGTTGCACTTAGATATACTTTAATACACTTAGATATACTTTGATACACTTTGATACACTTAGATATACTTTGATATACTTTGATACACATTGATATACTTTGATATACTTTGATACACTTAGATAAACTTTGATTTACTTTGATACACTTAGATTTACTTTGATACACTTAGATATACTTTGATACACTTTGATATACTTTGATACACTTTGATACACTTAGATATACTTTGATATACTTTGATACACTTTGATACACTAAGATAAACTTTGATACACTTAGATATACTTTGATATACTTTGACACCCTTAGATATACTTTGATACACTTAGATATACTTTGCCACCTTAGATATACTTTGATACACTTAGATATACTTTGACACCCTTAGATATACTTTGATACACTTAGATATACTTTGATACACTTTGATACACTTAGATATACTTTGATATACTTTGATACACTTAGATATACTTTTATACACTTAGATATACTTTGATACACTTTGATACACTTAGATATACTTTGATATACTTTGATACACTTAGATATACTTTTATACACTTAGATATACTTTTAAACACTTTGATACACTTAGATATACTTTGATACACTTATATATACTTTAACATACTTTGATGCACTTAGATATACTTTAATACACTTAGATATACTTTGATACACTTTGATACACTTAGATATACTTTGATATACTTTGATACACATTGATATACTTTGATATACTTTGATACACTTAGATATACATTGATACACTTTGATACACTTAGATTTACTTTGATACACTTTGATATACTTTGATACACTTTGATATACTTTGATACACCTTGATACACTTTGATATTCGTTGATACACTTATATATACTTTGATACACTTAGATATACTTTAATATACTTTGATACACTTTGATACACTTAGATAAACTTTGATACACTTAGATATACTTTGATACACTTAGATATACTTTGATATACTTTGACACCCTTAGATATACTTTGATACACTTAGATATACTTTGACACCCTTAGATATACTTTGATACACTTAGATATACTTTGATACACTTTGATACACTTAGATATACTTTGATATACTTTGATACACTTAGATATACTTTTATACACTTAGATATACTTTGATACACTTATATATACTTTGACATACTTTGATGCACTTAGATATACTTTGATACACTTAGATATACTTTGATACACTTTGATACACTTAGATATACTTTGATATACTTTGATACACATTGATATACTTTGATACACTTAGATATACTTTGATATACTTTGATACACTTAGATTTACTTTGATACACTTAGATATACTTTGATACACTTTGATATACTTTGATACACTTTGATACACTTAGATATACATTGATACACTTATATATACTTTGACATACTTTAATGAACTTAGATATACTTTGATACACTTAGATATACTTTTATACACTTAGATATACTTTGATACACTTTGATATACTTAAATACACTTTGATACACTTAGATATACTTTGATACACTTAGATACACTTAGATATACTTTGATACACTTAGATATACTTTGATACATTTTGATACATTTAGATATACTTTGATACACTTAGATATACTTTGATATACTTTGATACACTTTGATACACTTTGATACACTTAGATAAACTTTGATACACTTAGATATACTTTGATACACTTAGATATAATTTGATATACTTTGAAACCCTTAGATATACAGTACTTTGATACACTTAGATATACTTTGATATACTTTGATACACTTAGATAAACTTTGATACACTTAGTTAAACTTTGATACACTTAGATATACTTTGATACACTTAGATATACTTTGATACATTTTGATACATTTAGATATACTTTGATACACTTAGATATACTTTGATACACTTAGATAAACTTTGATACACTTGGATATACTTTGATACACTTAGATATACTTTGATACATTTTGATACATTTAGATATACTTTGATACACTTAGATATACTTTGATATACTTAGATATACTTTGATACACTTAGATATACTTTGATATACTTTGACACCCTTAGATATACTTTGATACACTTAGATATACTTTGACACCCTTAGATATACTTTGATACACTTAGATATACTTTGATACACTTTGATACACTTAGATATACTTTGATATACTTTGATACACTTAGATATACTTTGATACACTTAGATATACTTTGATACATTTTGATACATTTAGATATACTTTGATACACTTAGATATACTTTGACACCCTTAGATATACTTTGATATACTTTGATACACTTTGATACACTTAGATACACTTTGATACACTTAGATATACTTTTATACACTTAGATATACTTTTAAACACTTTGATACACTTAGATATACTTTGATACACTTATATATACTTTGACATACTTTGATGCACTTAGATATACTTTAATACACTTAGATATACTTTGATACACTTTGATACACTTTGATATACTTTGATACACATTGATATACTTTGATATACTTTGATACACTTAGATATACATTGATACACTTTGATACACTTAGATTTACTTTGATACACTTAGATATACTTTGATACACTTTGATATACTTTGATACACTTTGATACACTTTGATATTCGTTGATTCACTTATATATACTTTGATACACTTAGATATACTTTGATATACTTTGATACACTTTGATACACTTAAATAAACTTTGATACACTTAGATATACTTTGATACACTTAGATATACTTAGATATACTTTGACACCCTTAGATATACTTTGATACACTTAGATATACTTTGACACCCTTAGATATACTTTGATACACTTAGATATACTTTGATACACTTTGATACACTTAGATATACTTTGATATACTTTGATACACTTAGATATACTTTTATACACTTAGATATACTTTTAAACACTTTGATACACTTAGATATACTTTGATACACTTATATATACTTTGACATACTTTGTTGCACTTAGATATACTTTAATACACTTAAATATACTTTGATACACTTTGATACACTTAGATATACTTTGATATACTTTGATACACATTGATATACTTTGATATACTTTGATACACTTAGATAAACTTTGATATACTTTGATACACTTAGATTTACTTTGATACACTTAGATATACTTTGATACACTTTGATATACTTTGATACACTTTGATACACTTAGATAAACTTTGATATACTTTGATACACTTTGATACACTAAGATAAACTTTGATACACTTAGATATACTTTGATACACTTAGATATACTTTGATATACTTTGACACCCTTAGATATACTTTAATACACTTAGATATACTTTGCCACCTTAGATATACTTTGATACACTTAGATATACTTTGACACCCTTAGATATACTTTGATACACTTAGATATACTTTGATACACTTTGATACACTTAGATATACTTTGATATACTTTGATACACTTAGATATACTTTTATACACTTAGATATACTTTGATACACTTTGATACACTTAGATATACTTTGATATACTTTGATACACTTAGATATACTTTTATACACTTAGATATACTTTTAAACACTTTGATACACTTAGATATACTTTGATACACTTATATATACTTTGACATACTTTGATGCACTTAGATATACTTTAATACACTTAGATATACTTTGATACACTTTGATACACTTAGATATACTTTGATATACTTTGATACACATTGATATACTTTGATATACTTTGATACACTTAGATATACATTGATACACTTTGATACACTTAGATTTACTTTGATACACTTTGATATACTTTGATACACTTTGATATACTTTGATACACCTTGATACACTTTGATATTCGTTGATACACTTATATATACTTTGATACACTTAGATATACTTTGATATACTTTGATACACTTTGATACACTTAGATAAACTTTGATACACTTAGATATACTTTGATACACTTAGATATACTTTGATATACTTTGACACCCTTAGATATACTTTGATACACTTAGATATACTTTGACACCCTTAGATATACTTTGATACACTTAGATATACTTTGATACACTTTGATACACTTAGATATACTTTGATATACTTTGATACACTTAGATATACTTTTATACACTTAGATATACTTTGATACACTTATATATACTTTGACATACTTTGAGGCACTTAGATATACTTTGATACACTTAGATATACTTTGATACAATTTGATACACTTAGATATACTTTGATATACTTTGATACACATTGATATACTTTGATATACTTTGATACACTTAGATATACTTTGATATACTTTGATACACTTAGATTTACTTTGATACACTTAGATATACTTTGATACACTTTGATATACTTTGATACACTTTGATACACTTAGATATACATTGATACACTTATATATACTTTGACATACTTTGATGAACTTAGATATACTTTGATACACTTAGATATACTTTTATACACTTAGATATACTTTGATACACTTTGATATACTTAAATACACTTTGATACACTTAGATATACTTTGATACACTTAGATACACTTAGATATACTTTGATACACTTAGATATAATTTGATACATTTTGATACATTTAGATATACTTTGATACACTTAGATATACTTTGATATACTTTGATACACTTTGATACACTTTGATACACTTAGATAAACTTTGATACACTTAGATATACTTTGATACACTTAGATATAATTTGAAATACTTTGAAACCCTTAGATATACAGTACTTTGATACACTTAGATATACTTTGATATACTTTGATACACTTATATAAACTTTGATACACTTAGTTATACTTTGATACACTTAGATACACTTAGATATACTTTGATACACTTAGATATACTTTGATACATTTTGATACATTTAGATATACTTTGATACACTTAGATATACTTTGATACACTTAGATAAACTTTGATACACTTGGATATACTTTGATACACTTAGATATACTTTGATACATTTTGATACATTTAGATATACTTTGATACAGTTAGATATACTTTGATATACTTAGATATACTTTGATACACTTAGATATACTTTGATATACTTTGACACCCTTAGATATACTTTGATACACTTAGATATACTTTGATACATTTTGATACATTTAGATATACTTTGATACACTTAGATATACTTTGACACCCTTAGATATACTTTGATACACTTAGATATACTTTGATACACTTAGATATACTTTGATACACTTAGATATATTTAGATATACTTTGATACACTTAGATAAACTTTGATATACTTTGATACACTTAGATTTACTTTGATACACTTAGATATACTTTGATACACTTTGATATACTTTGATACACTTTGATACACTTAGATAAACTTTGATATACTTTGATACACTTTGATACACTAAGATAAACTTTAATACACTTAGATATACTTTGATACACTTAGATATACTTTGATATACTTTGACACCCTTAGATATACTTTGATACACTTAGATATACTTTGCCACCTTAGATATACTTTGATACACTTAGATATACTTTGACACCCTTAGATATACTTTGATACACTTAGATATACTTTGATACACTTTGATACACTTAGATATACTTTGATATACTTTGATACACTTAGATATACTTTTATACACTTAGATATACTTTGATACACTTTGATACACTTAGATATACTTTGATATACTTTGATACACTTAGATATACTTTTATACACTTAGATATACTTTTAAACACTTTGATACACTTAGATATACTTTGATACACTTATATATACTTTGACATACTTTGATGCACTTAGATATACTTTAATACACTTAGATATACTTTGATACACTTTGATACACTTAGATATACTTTGATATACTTTGATACACATTGATATACTTTGATATACTTTGATACACTTAGATATACATTGATACACTTTGATACACTTAGATTTACTTTGATACACTTTGATATACTTTGATACACTTTGATATACTTTGATACACCTTGATACACTTTGATATTCGTTGATACACTTATATATACTTTGATACACTTAGATATACTTTGATATACTTTGATACACTTTGATACACTTAGATAAACTTTGATACACTTAGATATACTTTGATACACTTAGATATACTTTGATATACTTTGACACCCTTAGATATACTTTGATACACTTAGATATACTTTGACACCCTTAGATATACTTTGATACACTTAGATATACTTTGATACACTTTGATACACTTAGATATACTTTGATATACTTTGATACACTTAGATATACTTTTATACACTTAGATATACTTTGATACACTTATATATACTTTGACATACTTTGAGGCACTTAGATATACTTTGATACACTTAGATATACTTTGATACAATTTGATACACTTAGATATACTTTGATATACTTTGATACACATTGATATACTTTGATATACTTTGATACACTTAGATATACTTTGATATACTTTGATACACTTAGATTTACTTTGATACACTTAGATATACTTTGATACACTTTGATATACTTTGATACACTTTGATACACTTAGATATACATTGATACACTTATATATACTTTGACATACTTTGATGAACTTAGATATACTTTGATACACTTAGATATACTTTTATACACTTAGATATACTTTGATACACTTTGATATACTTAAATACACTTTGATACACTTAGATATACTTTGATACACTTAGATACACTTAGATATACTTTGATACACTTAGATATAATTTGATACATTTTGATACATTTAGATATACTTTGATACACTTAGATATACTTTGATATACTTTGATACACTTTGATACACTTTGATACACTTAGATAAACTTTGATACACTTAGATATACTTTGATACACTTAGATATAATTTGAAATACTTTGAAACCCTTAGATATACAGTACTTTGATACACTTAGATATACTTTGATATACTTTGATACACTTAGATAAACTTTGATACACTTAGTTATACTTTGATACACTTAGATACACTTAGATATACTTTGATACACTTAGATATACTTTGATACATTTTGATACATTTAGATATACTTTGATACACTTAGATATACTTTGATACACTTAGATAAACTTTGATACACTTGGATATACTTTGATACACTTAGATATACTTTGATACATTTTGATACATTTAGATATACTTTGATACAGTTAGATATACTTTGATATACTTAGATATACTTTGATACACTTAGATATACTTTGATATACTTTGACACCCTTAGATATACTTTGATACACTTAGATATACTTTGACACCTTTAGATATACTTTGATACACTTAGATATACTTTGATACACTTTGATACACTTAGATATACTTTGATATACTTTGATACACTTAGATATACTTTGATACATTTTGATACATTTAGATATACTTTGATACACTTAGATATACTTTGACACCCTTAGATATACTTTGATACACTTAGATATACTTTGATACACTTAGATATACTTTGATACACTTAGATATATTTAGATATACTTTGATACACTTAGATATATTTAGATATACTTTGATACTCTTAAATATACTTTGATACATTTTGATACACTTAGATATACTTTGACACCCTTAGATATACTTTGATACACTTAGATATACTTTGATACACTTTGATACACTTAGATATACTTTGATATACTTTGATACACTTAGATATACTTTTATACACTTAGATATACTTTGATACACTTTGATACACTTAGATATACTTTGATATACTTTGATACACTTAGATATACTTTTATACACTTAGATATACTTTTAAACACTTTGATACACTTAGATATACTTTGATACACTTATATATACTTTAACATACTTTGATGCACTTAGATATACTTTAATACACTTAGATATACTTTGATACACTTTGATACACTTAGATATACTTTGATATACTTTGATACACATTGATATACTTTGATATACTTTGATACACTTAGATATACTTTGATATACTTTGATACACTTAGATATACTTTTATACACTTAGATATACTTTGATACACTTATATATACTTTGACATACTTTGATGCACTTAGATATACTTTGATACACTTAGATATACTTTGATACACTTTGATACACTTAGATATACTTTGATATACTTTGACACCCTTAGATATACTTTGATACACTTAGATATACTTTGACACCCTTAGATATACTTTGATACACTTAGATATACTTTGATACACTTTGATACACTTAGATATACTTTGATATACTTTGATACACTTAGATATACTTTTATACACTTAGATATACTTTGATACACTTATATATACTTTGACATACTTTGATGCACTTAGATATACTTTGATACACTTAGATATACTTTGATACACTTTGATACACTTAGATATACTTTGATATACTTTGATACACATTGATATACTTTGATACACTTAGATATACTTTGATATACTTTGATACACTTAGATTTACTTTGATACACTTAGATATACTTTGATACACTTTGATATACTTTGATACACTTTGATACACTTAGATATACATTGATACACTTATATATACTTTGACATACTTTGATGAACTTAGATATACTTTGATACACTTAGATATACTTTTATACACTTAGATATACTTTGATACACTTTGATATACTTAAATACACTTTGATACACTTAGATATACTTTGATACACTTAGATACACTTAGATATACTTTGATACACTTAGATATACTTTGATACATTTTGATACATTTAGATATACTTTGATACACTTAGATATACTTTGATATACTTTGATACACTTTGATACACTTTGATACACTTAGATAAACTTTGATACACTTAGATATACTTTGATACACTTAGATATAATTTGATATACTTTGAAACCCTTAGATATACAGTACTTTGATACACTTAGATATACTTTGATATACTTTGATACACTTAGATAAACTTTGATACACTTAGTTAAACTTTGATACACTTAGATATACTTTGATACACTTAGATATACTTTGATACATTTTGATACATTTAGATATACTTTGATACACTTAGATATACTTTGATACACTTAGATAAACTTTGATACACTTGGATATACTTTGATACACTTAGATATACTTTGATACATTTTGATACATTTAGATATACTTTGATACACTTAGATATACTTTGATATACTTAGATATACTTTGATACACTTAGATATACTTTGATATACTTTGACACCCTTAGATATACTTTGATACACTTAGATATACTTTGACACCCTTAGATATACTTTGATACACTTAGATATACTTTGATACACTTTGATACACTTAGATATACTTTGATATACTTTGATACACTTAGATATACTTTGATACACTTAGATATACTTTGATACATTTTGATACATTTAGATATACTTTGATACACTTAGATATACTTTGACACCCTTAGATATACTTTGATATACTTTGATACACTTAGATATACTTTTATACACTTAGATATACTTTTAAACACTTTGATACACTTAGATATACTTTGATACACTTATATATACTTTGACATACTTTGATGCACTTAGATATACTTTAATACACTTAGATATACTTTGATACACTTTGATACACTTAGATATACTTTGATATACTTTGATACACATTGATATACTTTGATATACTTTGATACACTTAGATATACATTGATACACTTTGATACACTTAGATTTACTTTGATACACTTTGATATACTTTGATACACTTTGATATACTTTGATACACCTTGATACACTTTGATATTCGTTGATACACTTATATATACTTTGATACACTTAGATATACTTTGATATACTTTGATACACTTTGATACACTTAGATAAACTTTGATACACTTAGATATACTTTGATACACTTAGATATACTTTGATATACTTTGACACCCTTAGATATACTTTGATACACTTAGATATACTTTGACACCCTTAGATATACTTTGATACACTTAGATATACTTTGATACACTTTGATACACTTAGATATACTTTGATATACTTTGATACACTTAGATATACTTTTATACACTTAGATATACTTTGATACACTTATATATACTTTGACATACTTTGAGGCACTTAGATATACTTTGATACACTTAGATATACTTTGATACAATTTGATACACTTAGATATACTTTGATATACTTTGATACACATTGATATACTTTGATATACTTTGATACACTTAGATATACTTTGATATACTTTGATACACTTAGATTTACTTTGATACACTTAGATATACTTTGATACACTTTGATATACTTTGATACACTTTGATACACTTAGATATACATTGATACACTTATATATACTTTGACATACTTTGATGAACTTAGATATACTTTGATACACTTAGATATACTTTTATACACTTAGATATACTTTGATACACTTTGATATACTTAAATACACTTTGATACACTTAGATATACTTTGATACACTTAGATACACTTAGATATACTTTGATACACTTAGATATAATTTGATACATTTTGATACATTTAGATATACTTTGATACACTTAGATATACTTTGATATACTTTGATACACTTTGATACACTTTGATACACTTAGATAAACTTTGATACACTTAGATATACTTTGATACACTTAGATATAATTTGAAATACTTTGAAACCCTTAGATATACAGTACTTTGATACACTTAGATATACTTTGATATACTTTGATACACTTATATAAACTTTGATACACTTAGTTATACTTTGATACACTTAGATACACTTAGATATACTTTGATACACTTAGATATACTTTGATACATTTTGATACATTTAGATATACTTTGATACACTTAGATATACTTTGATACACTTAGATAAACTTTGATACACTTGGATATACTTTGATACACTTAGATATACTTTGATACATTTTGATACATTTAGATATACTTTGATACAGTTAGATATACTTTGATATACTTAGATATACTTTGATACACTTAGATATACTTTGATATACTTTGACACCCTTAGATATACTTTGATACACTTAGATATACTTTGACACCTTTAGATATACTTTGATACACTTAGATATACTTTGATACACTTTGATACACTTAGATATACTTTGATATACTTTGATACACTTAGATATACTTTGATACATTTTGATACATTTAGATATACTTTGATACACTTAGATATACTTTGACACCCTTAGATATACTTTGATACACTTAGATATACTTTGATACACTTAGATATACTTTGATACACTTAGATATATTTAGATATACTTTGATACACTTAGATATATTTAGATATACTTTGATACTCTTAAATATACTTTGATACATTTTGATACACTTAGATATACTTTGACACCCTTAGATATACTTTGATACACTTAGATATACTTTGATACACTTTGATACACTTAGATATACTTTGATATACTTTGATACACTTAGATATACTTTTATACACTTAGATATACTTTGATACACTTTGATACACTTAGATATACTTTGATATACTTTGATACACTTAGATATACTTTTATACACTTAGATATACTTTTAAACACTTTGATACACTTAGATATACTTTGATACACTTATATATACTTTAACATACTTTGATGCACTTAGATATACTTTAATACACTTAGATATACTTTGATACACTTTGATACACTTAGATATACTTTGATATACTTTGATACACATTGATATACTTTGATATACTTTGATACACTTAGATATACATTGATACACTTTGATACACTTAGATTTACTTTGATACACTTTGATATACTTTGATACACTTTGATATACTTTGATACACCTTGATACACTTTGATATTCGTTGATACACTTATATATACTTTGATACACTTAGATATACTTTGATACACTTAGATATACTTTGATATACTTTGACACCCTTAGATATACTTTGATACACTTAGATATACTTTGACACCCTTAGATATACTTTGATACACTTAGATATACTTTGATACACTTTGATACACTTAGATATACTTTGATATACTTTGATACACTTAGATATACTTTTATACACTTAGATATACTTTGATACACTTATATATACTTTGACATACTTTGATGCACTTAGATATACTTTGATACACTTAGATATACTTTGATACACTTTGATACACTTAGATATACTTTGATATACTTTGATACACATTGATATACTTTGATACACTTAGATATACTTTGATATACTTTGATACACTTAGATTTACTTTGATACACTTAGATATACTTTGATACACTTTGATATACTTTGATACACTTTGATACACTTAGATATACATTGATACACTTATATATACTTTGACATACTTTGATGAACTTAGATATACTTTGATACACTTAGATATACTTTTATACACTTAGATATACTTTGATACACTTTGATATACTTAAATACACTTTGATACACTTAGATATACTTTGATACACTTAGATACACTTAGATATACTTTGATACACTTAGATATACTTTGATACATTTTGATACATTTAGATATACTTTGATACACTTAGATATACTTTGATATACTTTGATACACTTTGATACACTTTGATACACTTAGATAAACTTTGATACACTTAGATATACTTTGATACACTTAGATATAATTTGATATACTTTGAAACCCTTAGATATACAGTACTTTGATACACTTAGATATACTTTGATATACTTTGATACACTTAGATAAACTTTGATACACTTAGTTAAACTTTGATACACTTAGATATACTTTGATACACTTAGATATACTTTGATACATTTTGATACATTTAGATATACTTTGATACACTTAGATATACTTTGATACACTTAGATAAACTTTGATACACTTGGATATACTTTGATACACTTAGATATACTTTGATACATTTTGATACATTTAGATATACTTTGATACACTTAGATATACTTTGATATACTTAGATATACTTTGATACACTTAGATATACTTTGATATACTTTGACACCCTTAGATATACTTTGATACACTTAGATATACTTTGACACCCTTAGATATACTTTGATACACTTAGATATACTTTGATACACTTTGATACACTTAGATATACTTTGATATACTTTGATACACTTAGATATACTTTGATACACTTAGATATACTTTGATACATTTTGATACATTTAGATATACTTTGATACACTTAGATATACTTTGACACCCTTAGATATACTTTGATATACTTTGATACACTTAGATATACTTTTATACACTTAGATATACTTTTAAACACTTTGATACACTTAGATATACTTTGATACACTTATATATACTTTGACATACTTTGATGCACTTAGATATACTTTAATACACTTAGATATACTTTGATACACTTTGATACACTTAGATATACTTTGATATACTTTGATACACATTGATATACTTTGATATACTTTGATACACTTAGATATACATTGATACACTTTGATACACTTAGATTTACTTTGATACACTTTGATATACTTTGATACACTTTGATATACTTTGATACACCTTGATACACTTTGATATTCGTTGATACACTTATATATACTTTGATACACTTAGATATACTTTGATATACTTTGATACACTTTGATACACTTAGATAAACTTTGATACACTTAGATATACTTTGATACACTTAGATATACTTTGATATACTTTGACACCCTTAGATATACTTTGATACACTTAGATATACTTTGACACCCTTAGATATACTTTGATACACTTAGATATACTTTGATACACTTTGATACACTTAGATATACTTTGATATACTTTGATACACTTAGATATACTTTTATACACTTAGATATACTTTGATACACTTATATATACTTTGACATACTTTGAGGCACTTAGATATACTTTGATACACTTAGATATACTTTGATACAATTTGATACACTTAGATATACTTTGATATACTTTGATACACATTGATATACTTTGATATACTTTGATACACTTAGATATACTTTGATATACTTTGATACACTTAGATTTACTTTGATACACTTAGATATACTTTGATACACTTTGATATACTTTGATACACTTTGATACACTTAGATATACATTGATACACTTATATATACTTTGACATACTTTGATGAACTTAGATATACTTTGATACACTTAGATATACTTTTATACACTTAGATATACTTTGATACACTTTGATATACTTAAATACACTTTGATACACTTAGATATACTTTGATACACTTAGATACACTTAGATATACTTTGATACACTTAGATATAATTTGATACATTTTGATACATTTAGATATACTTTGATACACTTAGATATACTTTGATATACTTTGATACACTTTGATACACTTTGATACACTTAGATAAACTTTGATACACTTAGATATACTTTGATACACTTAGATATAATTTGAAATACTTTGAAACCCTTAGATATACAGTACTTTGATACACTTAGATATACTTTGATATACTTTGATACACTTATATAAACTTTGATACACTTAGTTATACTTTGATACACTTAGATACACTTAGATATACTTTGATACACTTAGATATACTTTGATACATTTTGATACATTTAGATATACTTTGATACACTTAGATATACTTTGATACACTTAGATAAACTTTGATACACTTGGATATACTTTGATACACTTAGATATACTTTGATACATTTTGATACATTTAGATATACTTTGATACAGTTAGATATACTTTGATATACTTAGATATACTTTGATACACTTAGATATACTTTGATATACTTTGACACCCTTAGATATACTTTGATACACTTAGATATACTTTGACACCTTTAGATATACTTTGATACACTTAGATATACTTTGATACACTTTGATACACTTAGATATACTTTGATATACTTTGATACACTTAGATATACTTTGATACATTTTGATACATTTAGATATACTTTGATACACTTAGATATACTTTGACACCCTTAGATATACTTTGATACACTTAGATATACTTTGATACACTTAGATATACTTTGATACACTTAGATATATTTAGATATACTTTGATACACTTAGATAAACTTTGATATACTTTGATACACTTAGATTTACTTTGATACACTTAGATATACTTTGATACACTTTGATATACTTTGATACACTTTGATACACTTAGATAAACTTTGATATACTTTGATACACTTTGATACACTAAGATAAACTTTAATACACTTAGATATACTTTGATACACTTAGATATACTTTGATATACTTTGACACCCTTAGATATACTTTGATACACTTAGATATACTTTGCCACCTTAGATATACTTTGATACACTTAGATATACTTTGACACCCTTAGATATACTTTGATACACTTAGATATACTTTGATACACTTTGATACACTTAGATATACTTTGATATACTTTGATACACTTAGATATACTTTTATACACTTAGATATACTTTGATACACTTTGATACACTTAGATATACTTTGATATACTTTGATACACTTAGATATACTTTTATACACTTAGATATACTTTTAAACACTTTGATACACTTAGATATACTTTGATACACTTATATATACTTTGACATACTTTGATGCACTTAGATATACTTTAATACACTTAGATATACTTTGATACACTTTGATACACTTAGATATACTTTGATATACTTTGATACACATTGATATACTTTGATATACTTTGATACACTTAGATATACATTGATACACTTTGATACACTTAGATTTACTTTGATACACTTTGATATACTTTGATACACTTTGATATACTTTGATACACCTTGATACACTTTGATATTCGTTGATACACTTATATATACTTTGATACACTTAGATATACTTTGATATACTTTGATACACTTTGATACACTTAGATAAACTTTGATACACTTAGATATACTTTGATACACTTAGATATACTTTGATATACTTTGACACCCTTAGATATACTTTGATACACTTAGATATACTTTGACACCCTTAGATATACTTTGATACACTTAGATATACTTTGATACACTTTGATACACTTAGATATACTTTGATATACTTTGATACACTTAGATATACTTTTATACACTTAGATATACTTTGATACACTTATATATACTTTGACATACTTTGAGGCACTTAGATATACTTTGATACACTTAGATATACTTTGATACAATTTGATACACTTAGATATACTTTGATATACTTTGATACACATTGATATACTTTGATATACTTTGATACACTTAGATATACTTTGATATACTTTGATACACTTAGATTTACTTTGATACACTTAGATATACTTTGATACACTTTGATATACTTTGATACACTTTGATACACTTAGATATACATTGATACACTTATATATACTTTGACATACTTTGATGAACTTAGATATACTTTGATACACTTAGATATACTTTTATACACTTAGATATACTTTGATACACTTTGATATACTTAAATACACTTTGATACACTTAGATATACTTTGATACACTTAGATACACTTAGATATACTTTGATACACTTAGATATAATTTGATACATTTTGATACATTTAGATATACTTTGATACACTTAGATATACTTTGATATACTTTGATACACTTTGATACACTTTGATACACTTAGATAAACTTTGATACACTTAGATATACTTTGATACACTTAGATATAATTTGAAATACTTTGAAACCCTTAGATATACAGTACTTTGATACACTTAGATATACTTTGATATACTTTGATACACTTAGATAAACTTTGATACACTTAGTTATACTTTGATACACTTAGATACACTTAGATATACTTTGATACACTTAGATATACTTTGATACATTTTGATACATTTAGATATACTTTGATACACTTAGATATACTTTGATACACTTAGATAAACTTTGATACACTTGGATATACTTTGATACACTTAGATATACTTTGATACATTTTGATACATTTAGATATACTTTGATACAGTTAGATATACTTTGATATACTTAGATATACTTTGATACACTTAGATATACTTTGATATACTTTGACACCCTTAGATATACTTTGATACACTTAGATATACTTTGACACCTTTAGATATACTTTGATACACTTAGATATACTTTGATACACTTTGATACACTTAGATATACTTTGATATACTTTGATACACTTAGATATACTTTGATACATTTTGATACATTTAGATATACTTTGATACACTTAGATATACTTTGACACCCTTAGATATACTTTGATACACTTAGATATACTTTGATACACTTAGATATACTTTGATACACTTAGATATATTTAGATATACTTTGATACACTTAGATATATTTAGATATACTTTGATACTCTTAAATATACTTTGATACATTTTGATACACTTAGATATACTTTGACACCCTTAGATATACTTTGATACACTTAGATATACTTTGATACACTTTGATACACTTAGATATACTTTGATATACTTTGATACACTTAGATATACTTTTATACACTTAGATATACTTTGATACACTTTGATACACTTAGATATACTTTGATATACTTTGATACACTTAGATATACTTTTATACACTTAGATATACTTTTAAACACTTTGATACACTTAGATATACTTTGATACACTTATATATACTTTAACATACTTTGATGCACTTAGATATACTTTAATACACTTAGATATACTTTGATACACTTTGATACACTTAGATATACTTTGATATACTTTGATACACATTGATATACTTTGATATACTTTGATACACTTAGATATACATTGATACACTTTGATACACTTAGATTTACTTTGATACACTTTGATATACTTTGATACACTTTGATATACTTTGATACACCTTGATACACTTTGATATTCGTTGATACACTTATATATACTTTGATACACTTAGATATACTTTGATACACTTAGATATACTTTGATATACTTTGACACCCTTAGATATACTTTGATACACTTAGATATACTTTGACACCCTTAGATATACTTTGATACACTTAGATATACTTTGATACACTTTGATACACTTAGATATACTTTGATATACTTTGATACACTTAGATATACTTTTATACACTTAGATATACTTTGATACACTTATATATACTTTGACATACTTTGATGCACTTAGATATACTTTGATACACTTAGATATACTTTGATACACTTTGATACACTTAGATATACTTTGATATACTTTGATACACATTGATATACTTTGATACACTTAGATATACTTTGATATACTTTGATACACTTAGATTTACTTTGATACACTTAGATATACTTTGATACACTTTGATATACTTTGATACACTTTGATACACTTAGATATACATTGATACACTTATATATACTTTGACATACTTTGATGAACTTAGATATACTTTGATACACTTAGATATACTTTTATACACTTAGATATACTTTGATACACTTTGATATACTTAAATACACTTTGATACACTTAGATATACTTTGATACACTTAGATACACTTAGATATACTTTGATACACTTAGATATACTTTGATACATTTTGATACATTTAGATATACTTTGATACACTTAGATATACTTTGATATACTTTGATACACTTTGATACACTTTGATACACTTAGATAAACTTTGATACACTTAGATATACTTTGATACACTTAGATATAATTTGATATACTTTGAAACCCTTAGATATACAGTACTTTGATACACTTAGATATACTTTGATATACTTTGATACACTTAGATAAACTTTGATACACTTAGTTAAACTTTGATACACTTAGATATACTTTGATACACTTAGATATACTTTGATACATTTTGATACATTTAGATATACTTTGATACACTTAGATATACTTTGATACACTTAGATAAACTTTGATACACTTGGATATACTTTGATACACTTAGATATACTTTGATACATTTTGATACATTTAGATATACTTTGATACACTTAGATATACTTTGATATACTTAGATATACTTTGATACACTTAGATATACTTTGATATACTTTGACACCCTTAGATATACTTTGATACACTTAGATATACTTTGACACCCTTAGATATACTTTGATACACTTAGATATACTTTGATACACTTTGATACACTTAGATATACTTTGATATACTTTGATACACTTAGATATACTTTGATACACTTAGATATACTTTGATACATTTTGATACATTTAGATATACTTTGATACACTTAGATATACTTTGACACCCTTAGATATACTTTGATATACTTTGATACACTTTGATACACTTAGATACACTTTGATACACTTAGATATACTTTTATACACTTAGATATACTTTTAAACACTTTGATACACTTAGATATACTTTGATACACTTATATATACTTTGACATACTTTGATGCACTTAGATATACTTTAATACACTTAGATATACTTTGATACACTTTGATACACTTTGATATACTTTGATACACATTGATATACTTTGATATACTTTGATACACTTAGATATACATTGATACACTTTGATACACTTAGATTTACTTTGATACACTTAGATATACTTTGATACACTTTGATATACTTTGATACACTTTGATACACTTTGATATTCGTTGATTCACTTATATATACTTTGATACACTTAGATATACTTTGATATACTTTGATACACTTTGATACACTTAGATAAACTTTGATACACTTAGATATACTTTGATACACTTAGATATACTTAGATATACTTTGACACCCTTAGATATACTTTGATACACTTAGATATACTTTGACACCCTTAGATATACTTTGATACACTTAGATATACTTTGATACACTTTGATACACTTAGATATACTTTGATATACTTTGATACACTTAGATATACTTTTATACACTTAGATATACTTTTAAACACTTTGATACACTTAGATATACTTTGATACACTTATATATACTTTGACATACTTTGTTGCACTTAGATATACTTTAATACACTTAAATATACTTTGATACACTTTGATACACTTAGATATACTTTGATATACTTTGATACACATTGATATACTTTGATATACTTTGATACACTTAGATAAACTTTGATATACTTTGATACACTTAGATTTACTTTGATACACTTAGATATACTTTGATACACTTTGATATACTTTGATACACTTTGATACACTTAGATAAACTTTGATATACTTTGATACACTTTGATACACTAAGATAAACTTTGATACACTTAGATATACTTTGATATACTTTGACACCCTTAGATATACTTTGATACACTTAGATATACTTTGCCACCTTAGATATACTTTGATACACTTAGATATACTTTGACACCCTTAGATATACTTTGATACACTTAGATATACTTTGATACACTTTGATACACTTAGATATACTTTGATATACTTTGATACACTTAGATATACTTTTATACACTTAGATATACTTTGATACACTTTGATACACTTAGATATACTTTGATATACTTTGATACACTTAGATATACTTTTATACACTTAGATATACTTTTAAACACTTTGATACACTTAGATATACTTTGATACACTTATATATACTTTGACATACTTTGATGCACTTAGATATACTTTAATACACTTAGATATACTTTGATACACTTTGATACACTTAGATATACTTTGATATACTTTGATACACATTGATATACTTTGATATACTTTGATACACTTAGATATACATTGATACACTTTGATACACTTAGATTTACTTTGATACACTTTGATATACTTTGATACACTTTGATATACTTTGATACACCTTGATACACTTTGATATTCGTTGATACACTTATATATACTTTGATACACTTAGATATACTTTGATATACTTTGATACACTTTGATACACTTAGATAAACTTTGATACACTTAGATATACTTTGATACACTTAGATATACTTTGATATACTTTGACACCCTTAGATATACTTTGATACACTTAGATATACTTTGACACCCTTAGATATACTTTGATACACTTAGATATACTTTGATACACTTTGATACACTTAGATATACTTTGATATACTTTGATACACTTAGATATACTTTTATACACTTAGATATACTTTGATACACTTATATATACTTTGACATACTTTGAGGCACTTAGATATACTTTGATACACTTAGATATACTTTGATACAATTTGATACACTTAGATATACTTTGATATACTTTGATACACATTGATATACTTTGATATACTTTGATACACTTAGATATACTTTGATATACTTTGATACACTTAGATTTACTTTGATACACTTAGATATACTTTGATACACTTTGATATACTTTGATACACTTTGATACACTTAGATATACATTGATACACTTATATATACTTTGACATACTTTGATGAACTTAGATATACTTTGATACACTTAGATATACTTTTATACACTTAGATATACTTTGATACACTTTGATATACTTAAATACACTTTGATACACTTAGATATACTTTGATACACTTAGATACACTTAGATATACTTTGATACACTTAGATATAATTTGATACATTTTGATACATTTAGATATACTTTGATACACTTAGATATACTTTGATATACTTTGATACACTTTGATACACTTTGATACACTTAGATAAACTTTGATACACTTAGATATACTTTGATACACTTAGATATAATTTGAAATACTTTGAAACCCTTAGATATACAGTACTTTGATACACTTAGATATACTTTGATATACTTTGATACACTTAGATAAACTTTGATACACTTAGTTATACTTTGATACACTTAGATACACTTAGATATACTTTGATACACTTAGATATACTTTGATACATTTTGATACATTTAGATATACTTTGATACACTTAGATATACTTTGATACACTTAGATAAACTTTGATACACTTGGATATACTTTGATACACTTAGATATACTTTGATACATTTTGATACATTTAGATATACTTTGATACAGTTAGATATACTTTGATATACTTAGATATACTTTGATACACTTAGATATACTTTGATATACTTTGACACCCTTAGATATACTTTGATACACTTAGATATACTTTGACACCTTTAGATATACTTTGATACACTTAGATATACTTTGATACACTTTGATACACTTAGATATACTTTGATATACTTTGATACACTTAGATATACTTTGATACATTTTGATACATTTAGATATACTTTGATACACTTAGATATACTTTGACACCCTTAGATATACTTTGATACACTTAGATATACTTTGATACACTTAGATATACTTTGATACACTTAGATATATTTAGATATACTTTGATACACTTAGATAAACTTTGATATACTTTGATACACTTAGATTTACTTTGATACACTTAGATATACTTTGATACACTTTGATATACTTTGATACACTTTGATACACTTAGATAAACTTTGATATACTTTGATACACTTTGATACACTAAGATAAACTTTGATACACTTAGATATACTTTGATACACTTAGATATACTTTGATATACTTTGACACCCTTAGATATACTTTGATACACTTAGATATACTTTGCCACCTTAGATATACTTTGATACACTTAGATATACTTTGACACCCTTAGATATACTTTGATACACTTAGATATACTTTGATACACTTTGATACACTTAGATATACTTTGATATACTTTGATACACTTAGATATACTTTTATACACTTAGATATACTTTGATACACTTTGATACACTTAGATATACTTTGATATACTTTGATACACTTAGATATACTTTTATACACTTAGATATACTTTTAAACACTTTGATACACTTAGATATACTTTGATACACTTATATATACTTTGACATACTTTGATGCACTTAGATATACTTTAATACACTTAGATATACTTTGATACACTTTGATACACTTAGATATACTTTGATATACTTTGATACACATTGATATACTTTGATATACTTTGATACACTTAGATATACATTGATACACTTTGATACACTTAGATTTACTTTGATACACTTTGATATACTTTGATACACTTTGATATACTTTGATACACCTTGATACACTTTGATATTCGTTGATACACTTATATATACTTTGATACACTTAGATATACTTTGATATACTTTGATACACTTTGATACACTTAGATAAACTTTGATACACTTAGATATACTTTGATACACTTAGATATACTTTGATATACTTTGACACCCTTAGATATACTTTGATACACTTAGATATACTTTGACACCCTTAGATATACTTTGATACACTTAGATATACTTTGATACACTTTGATACACTTAGATATACTTTGATATACTTTGATACACTTAGATATACTTTTATACACTTAGATATACTTTGATACACTTATATATACTTTGACATACTTTGAGGCACTTAGATATACTTTGATACACTTAGATATACTTTGATACAATTTGATACACTTAGATATACTTTGATATACTTTGATACACATTGATATACTTTGATATACTTTGATACACTTAGATATACTTTGATATACTTTGATACACTTAGATTTACTTTGATACACTTAGATATACTTTGATACACTTTGATATACTTTGATACACTTTGATACACTTAGATATACATTGATACACTTATATATACTTTGACATACTTTGATGAACTTAGATATACTTTGATACACTTAGATATACTTTTATACACTTAGATATACTTTGATACACTTTGATATACTTAAATACACTTTGATACACTTAGATATACTTTGATACACTTAGATACACTTAGATATACTTTGATACACTTAGATATAATTTGATACATTTTGATACATTTAGATATACTTTGATACACTTAGATATACTTTGATATACTTTGATACACTTTGATACACTTTGATACACTTAGATAAACTTTGATACACTTAGATATACTTTGATACACTTAGATATAATTTGAAATACTTTGAAACCCTTAGATATACAGTACTTTGATACACTTAGATATACTTTGATATACTTTGATACACTTAGATAAACTTTGATACACTTAGTTATACTTTGATACACTTAGATACACTTAGATATACTTTGATACACTTAGATATACTTTGATACATTTTGATACATTTAGATATACTTTGATACACTTAGATATACTTTGATACACTTAGATAAACTTTGATACACTTGGATATACTTTGATACACTTAGATATACTTTGATACATTTTGATACATTTAGATATACTTTGATACAGTTAGATATACTTTGATATACTTAGATATACTTTGATACACTTAGATATACTTTGATATACTTTGACACCCTTAGATATACTTTGATACACTTAGATATACTTTGACACCTTTAGATATACTTTGATACACTTAGATATACTTTGATACACTTTGATACACTTAGATATACTTTGATATACTTTGATACACTTAGATATACTTTGATACATTTTGATACATTTAGATATACTTTGATACACTTAGATATACTTTGACACCCTTAGATATACTTTGATACACTTAGATATACTTTGATACACTTAGATATACTTTGATACACTTAGATATATTTAGATATACTTTGATACACTTAGATATATTTAGATATACTTTGATACTCTTAAATATACTTTGATACATTTTGATACACTTAGATATACTTTGACACCCTTAGATATACTTTGATACACTTAGATATACTTTGATACACTTTGATACACTTAGATATACTTTGATATACTTTGATACACTTAGATATACTTTTATACACTTAGATATACTTTGATACACTTTGATACACTTAGATATACTTTGATATACTTTGATACACTTAGATATACTTTTATACACTTAGATATACTTTTAAACACTTTGATACACTTAGATATACTTTGATACACTTATATATACTTTAACATACTTTGATGCACTTAGATATACTTTAATACACTTAGAAATACTTTGATACACTTTGATACACTTAGATATACTTTGATATACTTTGATACACATTGATATACTTTGATATACTTTGATACACTTAGATATACATTGATACACTTTGATACACTTAGATTTACTTTGATACACTTTGATATACTTTGATACACTTTGATATACTTTGATACACCTTGATACACTTTGATATTCGTTGATACACTTATATATACTTTGATACACTTAGATATACTTTAATATACTTTGATACACTTTGATACACTTAGATAAACTTTGATACACTTAGATATACTTTGATACACTTAGATATACTTTGATATACTTTGACACCCTTAGATATACTTTGATACACTTAGATATACTTTGACACCCTTAGATATACTTTGATACACTTAGATATACTTTGATACACTTTGATACACTTAGATATACTTTGATATACTTTGATACACTTAGATATACTTTTATACACTTAGATATACTTTGATACACTTATATATACTTTGACATACTTTGATGCACTTAGATATACTTTGATACACTTAGATATACTTTGATACACTTTGATACACTTAGATATACTTTGATATACTTTGATACACATTGATATACTTTGATACACTTAGATATACTTTGATATACTTTGATACACTTAGATTTACTTTGATACACTTAGATATACTTTGATACACTTTGATATACTTTGATACACTTTGATACACTTAGATATACATTGATACACTTATATATACTTTGACATACTTTGATGAACTTAGATATACTTTGATACACTTAGATATACTTTTATACACTTAGATATACTTTGATACACTTTGATATACTTAAATACACTTTGATACACTTAGATATACTTTGATACACTTAGATACACTTAGATATACTTTGATACACTTAGATATACTTTGATACATTTTGATACATTTAGATATACTTTGATACACTTAGATATACTTTGATATACTTTGATACACTTTGATACACTTTGATACACTTAGATAAACTTTGATACACTTAGATATACTTTGATACACTTAGATATAATTTGATATACTTTGAAACCCTTAGATATACAGTACTTTGATACACTTAGATATACTTTGATATACTTTGATACACTTAGATAAACTTTGATACACTTAGTTAAACTTTGATACACTTAGATATACTTTGATACACTTAGATATACTTTGATACATTTAGATACATTTAGATATACTTTGATACACTTAGATATACTTTGATACACTTAGATAAACTTTGATACACTTGGATATACTTTGATACACTTAGATATACTTTGATACATTTTGATACATTTAGATATACTTTGATACACTTAGATATACTTTGATATACTTAGATATACTTTGATACACTTAGATATACTTTGATATACTTTGACACCCTTAGATATACTTTGATACACTTAGATATACTTTGACACCCTTAGATATACTTTGATACACTTAGATATACTTTGATACACTTTGATACACTTAGATATACTTTGATATACTTTGATACACTTAGATATACTTTGATACACTTAGATATACTTTGATACATTTTGATACATTTAGATATACTTTGATACACTTAGATATACTTTGACACCCTTAGATATACTTTGATATACTTTGATACACTTTGATACACTTAGATACACTTTGATACACTTAGATATACTTTTATACACTTAGATATACTTTTAAACACTTTGATACACTTAGATATACTTTGATAAACTTATATATACTTTGACATACTTTGATGCACTTAGATATACTTTAATACACTTAGATATACTTTTAAACAATTTGATACACTTAGATATACTTTGATACACTTATATATACTTTGACATACTTTGATGCACTTAGATATACTTTGATACACTTAGATATACTTTGATATACTTTGACACCCTTAGATATACTTTGATACACTTAGATATACTTTGACACCCTTAGATATACTTTGATACACTTAGATATACTTTGATACACTTTGATACACTTAGATATACTTTGATATACTTTGATACACTTAGATATACTTTTATACACTTAGATATACTTTGATACACTTATATATACTTTGACATACTTTGATGCACTTAGATATACTTTGATACACTTAGATATACTTTGATACACTTTGATACACTTAGATATACTTTGATATACTTTGATACACATTGATATACTTTGATACACTTAGATATACTTTGATATACTTTGATACACTTAGATTTACTTTGATACACTTAGATATACTTTGATACACTTTGATATACTTTGATACACTTTGATACACTTAGATATACATTGATACACTTATATATACTTTGACATACTTTGATGAACTTAGATATACTTTGATACACTTAGATATACTTTTATACACTTAGATATACTTTGATACACTTTGATATACTTAAATACACTTTGATACACTTAGATATACTTTGATACACTTAGATACACTTAGATATACTTTGATACACTTAGATATACTTTGATACATTTTGATACATTTAGATATACTTTGATACACTTAGATATACTTTGATATACTTTGATACACTTTGATACACTTTGATACACTTAGATAAACTTTGATACACTTAGATATACTTTGATACACTTAGATATAATTTGATATACTTTGAAACCCTTAGATATACAGTACTTTGATACACTTAGATATACTTTGATATACTTTGATACACTTAGATAAACTTTGATACACTTAGTTAAACTTTGATACACTTAGATATACTTTGATACACTTAGATATACTTTGATACATTTTGATACATTTAGATATACTTTGATACACTTAGATATACTTTGATACACTTAGATAAACTTTGATACACTTGGATATACTTTGATACACTTAGATATACTTTGATACATTTTGATACATTTAGATATACTTTGATACACTTAGATATACTTTGATATACTTAGATATACTTTGATACACTTAGATATACTTTGATATACTTTGACACCCTTAGATATACTTTGATACACTTAGATATACTTTGACACCCTTAGATATACTTTGATACACTTAGATATACTTTGATACACTTTGATACACTTAGATATACTTTGATATACTTTGATACACTTAGATATACTTTGATACACTTAGATATACTTTGATACATTTTGATACATTTAGATATACTTTGATACACTTAGATATACTTTGACACCCTTAGATATACTTTGATATACTTTGATACACTTTGATACACTTAGATACACTTTGATACACTTAGATATACTTTTATACACTTAGATATACTTTTAAACACTTTGATACACTTAGATATACTTTGATACACTTATATATACTTTGACATACTTTGATGCACTTAGATATACTTTAATACACTTAGATATACTTTTAAACACTTTGATACACTTAGATATACTTTGATACACTTATATATACTTTGACATACTTTGATGCACTTAGATATACTTTGATACACTTAGATATACTTTGATACACTTTGATACACTTAGATAAACTTTGATACACTTAGATATACTTTGATACACTTAGATATACTTAGATATACTTTGACACCCTTAGATATACTTTGATACACTTAGATATACTTTGACACCCTTAGATATACTTTGATACACTTAGATATACTTTGATACACTTTGATACACTTAGATATACTTTGATATACTTTGATACACTTAGATATACTTTTATACACTTAGATATACTTTTAAACACTTTGATACACTTAGATATACTTTGATACACTTATATATACTTTGACATACTTTGTTGCACTTAGATATACTTTAATACACTTAGATATACTTTGATACACTTTGATACACTTAGATATACTTTGATATACTTTGATACACATTGATATACTTTGATATACTTTGATACACTTAGATAAACTTTGATATACTTTGATACACTTAGATTTACTTTGATACACTTAGATATACTTTGATACACTTTGATATACTTTGATACACTTTGATACACTTAGATATACTTTGATATACTTTGATACACTTTGATACACTAAGATAAACTTTGATACACTTAGATATACTTTGATACACTTAGATATACTTTGATATACTTTGACACCCTTAGATATACTTTGATACACTTAGATATACTTTGCCACCTTAGATATACTTTGATACACTTAGATATACTTTGACACCCTTAGATATACTTTGATACACTTAGATATACTTTGATACACTTTGATACACTTAGATATACTTTGATATACTTTGATACACTTAGATATACTTTTATACACTTAGATATACTTTGATACACTTTGATACACTTAGATATACTTTGATATACTTTGATACACTTAGATATACTTTTATACATTTAGATATACTTTTAAACACTTTGATACACTTAGATATACTTTGATACACTTATATATACTTTGACATACTTTGATGCACTTAGATATACTTTAATACACTTAGATATACTTTGATACACTTTGATACACTTAGATATACTTTGATATACTTTAATACACATTGATATACTTTGATATACTTTGATACACTTAGATATACATTGATACACTTTGATACACTTAGATTTACTTTGATACACTTTGATATACTTTGATACACTTTGATATACTTTGATACACCTTGATACACTTTGATATTCGTTGATACACTTATATATACTTTGATACACTTAGATATACTTTGATATACTTTGATACACTTTGATACACTTAGATAAACTTTGATACACTTAGATATACTTTGATACACTTTGATATACTTTGATATACTTTGACACCCTTAGATATACTTTGATACACTTAGATATACTTTGACACCCTTAGATATACTTTGATACACTTAGATATACTTTGATACACTTTGATACACTTAGATATACTTTGATATACTTTGATACACTTAGATATACTTTTATACACTTAGATATACTTTGATACACTTATATATACTTTGACATACTTTGATGCACTTAGATATACTTTGATACACTTAGATATACTTTGATACACTTTGATACACTTAGATATACTTTGATATACTTTGATACACATTGATATACTTTGATATACTTTGATACACTTAGATATACTTTGATACACTTTGATACACTTAGATATACTTTGATATACTTTAATACACATTGATATACTTTGATATACTTTGATACACTTAGATATACATTGATACACTTTGATACACTTAGATTTACTTTGATACACTTTGATATACTTTGATACACTTTGATATACTTAAATACACTTTGATACACTTAGATATACTTTGATACACTTAGATACACTTAGATATACTTTGATACACTTAGATATACTTTGATACATTTTGATACATTTAGATATACTTTGATACACTTAGATATACTTTGATATACTTTGATACACTTTGATACACTTTGATACACTTAGATAAACTTTGATACACTTAGATATACTTTGATACACTTAGATATAATTTGATATACTTTGAAACCCTTAGATATACAGTACTTTGATACACTTAGATATACTTTGATATACTTTGATACACTTAGATAAACTTTGATACACTTAGTTATACTTTGATACACTTAGATACACTTAGATATACTTTGATACACTTAGATATACTTTGATACATTTTGATACATTTAGATATACTTTGATACACTTAGATATACTTTGATACACTTAGATAAACTTTGATACACTTGGATATACTTTGATACACTTAGATATACTTTGATACATTTTGATACATTTAGATATACTTTGATACACTTAGATATACTTTGATATACTTAGATATACTTTGATACACTTAGATATACTTTGATATACTTTGACACCCTTAGATATACTTTGATACACTTAGATATACTTTGACACCCTTAGATATACTTTGATACACTTAGATATAATTTGATACACTTTGATACACTTAGATATACTTTGATATACTTTGATACACTTAGATATACTTTGATACACTTAGATATACTTTGATACATTTTGATACATTTAGATATACTTTGATACACTTAGATATACTTTGACACCCTTAGATATACTTTGATACACTTAGATATACTTTGATACACTTAGATATACTTTGATACACTTAGATATATTTAGATATACTTTGATACACTTAGATATATTTAGATATACTTTGATACTCTTAAATATACTTTGATACATTTTGATACACTTATATATACTTTGGTACACTTAGATATACTGTGATACACTTAGATATACTTTGATACACTTTGATATACTTTAATACATTTTGATACACTTAGATATACTTTGATACACTTTGATACACTTAGATATACTTTGATATACTTTGACACACTTAGATATACTTTGATACACTTAGATATACTTTGATACATTTTGATACATTTAGATATAATTTGATACACTTAGATATACTTTGACACCCTTAGATATAATTTGATACATTTAGATATACTTTGATACACTTTGATACACTTAGATATACTTTGATATACTTTGATACACTTAGATATACTTTTATACACTTAGATATACTTTTAAACACTTTGATACACTTAGATATACTTTGATACACTTATATATACTTTAATACACTTAGATATACTTTGATACACTTTGATACACTTAGATATACTTTGATATACTTTGATACACATTGATATACTTTGATATACTTTGATACACTTAGATATACATTGATATACTTTGATACACTTAGATTTACTTTGATACACTTAGATTTACTTTGATACACTTAGATATACTTTGATACACTTTGATATACTTTGATACACTTTGATACACTTAGATATACTTTGATACACATTGATATACTTTGATATACTTTGATACACTTAGATATACATTGATACACTTTGATACACTTAGATTTACTTTGATACACTTAGATATACTTTGATACACTTTGATATACTTTGATACACTTTGATACACTTTGATACACTTTGATATTCGTTGATACACTTATATATACTTTGATACACTTAGATATACTTTGATATACTTTGATACACTTTGATACACTTAGATAAACTTTGATACACTTAGATATACTTAGATATACTTTGAAACCGTTAGATATACTTTGATACACTTAGATAAACTTTGATACACTTAGATATA
This sequence comes from Macrosteles quadrilineatus, assembly GCF_028750875.1. NCBI lineage: Eukaryota > Metazoa > Arthropoda > Insecta > Hemiptera > Cicadellidae > Macrosteles > Macrosteles quadrilineatus. The sequence continues at coordinate 95,850,507 of NW_026542597.1, read as the reverse complement.
CTTTGATACACTTTGATACACTTAGATAAACTTTGATACACTTAGATATAGTTTGATACACTTAGATATAATTTGATATACTTTGACACCCTTAGATATACAGTACTTTGATACACTTAGATATACTTTGATATACTTTGATACACTTAGACAAACTTTGATACACTTAGTTATACTTTGATACACTTAGATACACTTAGATATACTTTGATACACTTAGATATACTTTGATACATTTTGATACATTTAGATATACTTTGATACACTTAGATATACTTTGATATACTTTGATACACTAAGATTTACTTTGATACTCTTTGATATACTTTGATACACTTTGATACACTTAGATATACTTTGATACACTTATATATACATTGATATACTTTAATACACTTAGATTTACTTTGATACACTTAGATTTACTTTGATACACTTAGATATACTTTGATAAACTTTGATATACTTTGATACACTTTGATACACTTTGATATTCGTTGATACACTTATATATACTTTGATACACTTTGATACACTTAGATAAACTTTGATACACTTAGATATACTTTGATACACTTAGATATACTTTGATATACTTTGACACCCTTAGATATACTTTGATACACTTAGATATACTTTGACACCCTTAAATATACTTTGATACACTTAGATATACTTTGATACAATTTGATACACTTAGATATACTTTGATATACTTTGATACACTTAGATATACTTTTATACACTTAGATATACTTTTAAACACTTTGATACACTTATATATACTTTGACATACTTTGATGCACTTAGATATACTTTAATACACTTAAATATACTTTGATACACTTTGATACACTTAGATATACTTTGATATACTTTGATACACATTGATATACTTTGATATACTTTGATACACTTCGATATACTTTGATATACTTTGATACACTTAGATTTACTTTGATACACTTAGATATACTTTGATACACTTTGATATACTTTGATACACTTTGATACACTTTGATATTCGTTGATACACTTATATATACTTTGATACACTTAGATATACTTTGATACACTTAGATATATTTAGATATACTTTGATACACTTAGATATATTTAGATATACTTTGATACTCTTAAATATACTTTGATACATTTTGATACACTTATATATACTTTGGTACACTTAGATATACTGTGATACACTTAGATATACTTTGATACACTTTAATATACTTTAATACACTTTGATACACTTAGATATACTTTGATACACTTTGATACACTTAGATAAACTTTGATATACTTTGACACACTTAGATATACTTTGATACACTTAGATATACTTTGATACATTTTGATACATTTAGATATAATTTGATACACTTAGATATACTTTGACACCCTTAGATATACTTTGATACACTTAGATATACTTTGATACACTTTGATACACTTAGATATACTTTGATATACTTTGATACACTTAGATATACTTTTATACACTTAGATATACTTTTAAACACTTTGATACACTTAGATATACTTTGATACACTTATATATACTTTGACATACTTCGATGCACTTAGATATACTTTAATACACTTAGATATACTTTGATACACTTTGATACACTTAGATATACTTTGATATACTTTGATACACATTGATATACTTTGATATACTTTGATACACTTAGATATACATTGATATACTTTGATACACTTAGATTTACTTTGATACACTTAGATTTACTTTGATACACTTAGATATACTTTGATACACTTTGATATACTTTGATACACTTTGATACACTTAGATATACTTTGATACACATTGATATACTTTGATATACTTTGATACACTTAGATATACATTGATACACTTTGATACACTTAGATTTACTTTGATACACTTAGATATACTTTGATACACTTTGATATACTTTGTACACTTTGATACACTTTGATACACTTTGATATTCGTTGATACACTTATATATACTTTGATACACTTAGATATACTTTGATACACTTAGATATACTTTGATACACTTAGATATACTTAGATATACTTTGAAACCCTTAGATATACTTTGATACACTTAGATAAACTTTGATACACTTAGATATACTTTGATACACTTTGATACACTTAGATAAACTTTGATACACTTAGATATAGTTTGATACACTTAGATATAATTTGATATACTTTGACACCCTTAGATATACAGTACTTTGATACACTTAGATATACTTTGATATACTTTGATACACTTAGACAAACTTTGATACACTTAGTTATACTTTGATACACTTAGATACACTTAGATATACTTTGATACACTTAGATATACTTTGATACATTTTGATATATTTAGATATACTTTGATACACTTAGATATACTTTGATATACTTTGATACACTAAGATTTACTTTGATACACATTGATATACTTTGATACACTTTAATACACTTAGATATACTTTGATACACTTATATATACATTGATATACTTTGATACACTTAGATTTACTTTGATACACTTAGATTTACTTTGATACACTTAGATATACTTTGATAAACTTTGATATACTTTGATACACTTTGATACACTTTGATATTCGTTGATACACTTATATATACTTTGATACACTTAGATATACTTTGATACACTTTGATACACTTAGATAAACTTTGATACACTTAGATATACTTTGATACACTTAGATATACTTTGATATACTTTGACACCCTTAGATATACTTTGATACACTTAGATATACTTTGACACCCTTAAATATACTTTGATACACTTAGATATACTTTGATACAATTTGATACACTTAGATATACTTTGATATATTTTGATACACTTAGATATACTTTTATACACTTAGATATACTTTTAAACACTTTGATACACTTATATATACTTTGACATACTTTGATGCACTTAGATATACTTTAATACACTTAAATATACTTTGATACACTTTGATACACTTAGATATACTTTGATATACTTTGATACACATTGATATACTTTGATATACTTTGATACACTTCGATATACTTTGATATACTTTGATACACTTAGATTTACTTTGATACACTTAGATATACTTTGATACACTTTGATATACTTTGATACACTTTGATACACTTTGATATTCGTTGATACACTTATACTTTGATACACTTAGATACACTTTGATATACTTTGATACACTTTGATACACTTAGATAAACTTTGATACACTTAGATATACTTTGATACACTTAGATATACTTAGATATACTTTGACACCCTTAAATATACTTTGATACACTTAGATATACTTTGACACTCTTAGATATACTTTGATACACTTAGATATACTTTGATACACTTTGATACACTTAGATATACTTTGATATACTTTGATACACTTAGATATACTTTTATACACTTAGATATACTTTTAAACACTTTGATACACTTAGATATACTTTGATACACTTATATATACTTTGACATACTTTGATGCACTTAGATATACTTTAATACACTTAGATATACTTTGATACACTTTGATACACTTAGATATACTTTGATATACTTTGATACACATTGATATACTTTGATATACTTTGATACACTTAGATATACTTTGATATACTTTGATACACTTAGATATACTTTGATACACTTAGATATACTTTGATACATTTTGATACATTTAGATATAATTTGATACACTTAGATATACTTTGACACCCTTAGATATAATTTGATACATTTAGATATACTTTGATACACTTTGATACACTTAGATATACTTTGATATACTTTGATACACTTAGATATACTTTTATACACTTAGATATACTTTTAAACACTTTGATACACTTAGATATACTTTGATACACTTATATATACTTTAATACACTTAGATATACTTTGATACACTTTGATACACTTAGATATACTTTGATATACTTTGATACACATTGATATACTTTGATATACTTTGATACACTTAGATATACATTGATATACTTTGATACACTTAGATTTACTTTGATACACTTAGATTTACTTTGATACACTTAGATATACTTTGATACACTTTGATATACTTTGATACACTTTGATACACTTAGATATACTTTGATACACATTGATATACTTTGATATACTTTGATACACTTAGATATACATTGATACACTTTGATACACTTAGATTTACTTTGATACACTTAGATATACTTTGATACACTTTGATATACTTTGATACACTTTGATACACTTTGATACACTTTGATACACTTTGATATTCGTTGATACACTTATATATACTTTGATACACTTAGATATACTTTGATATACTTTGATACACTTTGATACACTTAGATAAACTTTGATACACTTAGATATACTTAGATATACTTTGAAACCGTTAGATATACTTTGATACACTTAGATAAACTTTGATACACTTAGATATACTTTGATACACTTTGATACACTTAGATAAACTTTGATACACTTAGATATAGTTTGATACACTTAGATATAATTTGATATACTTTGACACCCTTAGATATACAGTACTTTGATACACTTAGATATACTATGATATACTTTGATACACTTAGACAAACTTTGATACACTTAGTTATACTTTGATACACTTAGATACACTTAGATATACTTTGATACACTTAGATATACTTTGATACATTTTGATACATTTAGATATACTTTGATACACTTAGATATACTTTGATATACTTTGATACACTAAGATTTACTTTGATACTCTTTGATATACTTTGATACACTTTGATACACTTAGATATACTTTGATACACTTATATATACATTGATATACTTTAATACACTTAGATTTACTTTGATACACTTAGATTTACTTTGATACACTTAGATATACTTTGATAAACTTTGATATACTTTGATACACTTTGATACACTTTGATATTCGTTGATACACTTATATATACTTTGATACACTTTGATACACTTAGATAAACTTTGATACACTTAGATATACTTTGATACACTTAGATATACTTTGATATACTTTGACACCCTTAGATATACTTTGATACACTTAGATATACTTTGACACCCTTAAATATACTTTGATACACTTAGATATACTTTGATACAATTTGATACACTTAGATATACTTTGATATACTTTGATACACTTAGATATACTTTTATACACTTAGATATACTTTTAAACACTTTGATACACTTATATATACTTTGACATACTTTGATGCACTTAGATATACTTTAATACACTTAAATATACTTTGATACACTTTGATACACTTAGATATACTTTGATATACTTTGATACACATTGATATACTTTGATATACTTTGATACACTTCGATATACTTTGATATACTTTGATACACTTAGATTTACTTTGATACACTTAGATATACTTTGATACACTTTGATATACTTTGATACACTTTGATACACTTTGATATTCGTTGATACACTTATATATACTTTGATACACTTAGATATACTTTGATACACTTAGATATATTTAGATATACTTTGATACACTTAGATATATTTAGATATACTTTGATACTCTTAAATATACTTTGATACATTTTGATACACTTATATATACTTTGGTACACTTAGATATACTGTGATACACTTAGATATACTTTGATACACTTTAATATACTTTAATACACTTTGATACACTTAGATATACTTTGATACACTTTGATACACTTAGATAAACTTTGATATACTTTGACACACTTAGATATACTTTGATACACTTAGATATACTTTGATACATTTTGATACATTTAGATATAATTTGATACACTTAGATATACTTTGACACCCTTAGATATACTTTGATACACTTAGATATACTTTGATACACTTTGATACACTTAGATATACTTTGATATACTTTGATACACTTAGATATACTTTTATACACTTAGATATACTTTTAAACACTTTGATACACTTAGATATACTTTGATACACTTATATATACTTTGACATACTTCGATGCACTTAGATATACTTTAATACACTTAGATATACTTTGATACACTTTGATACACTTAGATATACTTTGATATACTTTGATACACATTGATATACTTTGATATACTTTGATACACTTAGATATACATTGATATACTTTGATACACTTAGATTTACTTTGATACACTTAGATTTACTTTGATACACTTAGATATACTTTGATACACTTTGATATACTTTGATACACTTTGATACACTTAGATATACTTTGATACACATTGATATACTTTGATATACTTTGATACACTTAGATATACATTGATACACTTTGATACACTTAGATTTACTTTGATACACTTAGATATACTTTGATACACTTTGATATACTTTGTACACTTTGATACACTTTGATACACTTTGATATTCGTTGATACACTTATATATACTTTGATACACTTAGATATACTTTGATACACTTAGATATACTTTGATACACTTAGATATACTTAGATATACTTTGAAACCCTTAGATATACTTTGATACACTTAGATAAACTTTGATACACTTAGATATACTTTGATACACTTTGATACACTTAGATAAACTTTGATACACTTAGATATAGTTTGATACACTTAGATATAATTTGATATACTTTGACACCCTTAGATATACAGTACTTTGATACACTTAGATATACTTTGATATACTTTGATACACTTAGACAAACTTTGATACACTTAGTTATACTTTGATACACTTAGATACACTTAGATATACTTTGATACACTTAGATATACTTTGATACATTTTGATATATTTAGATATACTTTGATACACTTAGATATACTTTGATATACTTTGATACACTAAGATTTACTTTGATACACATTGATATACTTTGATACACTTTAATACACTTAGATATACTTTGATACACTTATATATACATTGATATACTTTGATACACTTAGATTTACTTTGATACACTTAGATTTACTTTGATACACTTAGATATACTTTGATAAACTTTGATATACTTTGATACACTTTGATACACTTTGATATTCGTTGATACACTTATATATACTTTGATACACTTAGATATACTTTGATACACTTTGATACACTTAGATAAACTTTGATACACTTAGATATACTTTGATACACTTAGATATACTTTGATATACTTTGACACCCTTAGATATACTTTGATACACTTAGATATACTTTGACACCCTTAAATATACTTTGATACACTTAGATATACTTTGATACAATTTGATACACTTAGATATACTTTGATATATTTTGATACACTTAGATATACTTTTATACACTTAGATATACTTTTAAACACTTTGATACACTTATATATACTTTGACATACTTTGATGCACTTAGATATACTTTAATACACTTAAATATACTTTGATACACTTTGATACACTTAGATATACTTTGATATACTTTGATACACATTGATATACTTTGATATACTTTGATACACTTCGATATACTTTGATATACTTTGATACACTTAGATTTACTTTGATACACTTAGATATACTTTGATACACTTTGATATACTTTGATACACTTTGATACACTTTGATATTCGTTGATACACTTATACTTTGATACACTTAGATACACTTTGATATACTTTGATACACTTTGATACACTTAGATAAACTTTGATACACTTAGATATACTTTGATACACTTAGATATACTTAGATATACTTTGACACCCTTAAATATACTTTGATACACTTAGATATACTTTGACACTCTTAGATATACTTTGATACACTTAGATATACTTTGATACACTTTGATACACTTAGATATACTTTGATATACTTTGATACACTTAGATATACTTTTATACACTTAGATATACTTTTAAACACTTTGATACACTTAGATATACTTTGATACACTTATATATACTTTGACATACTTTGATGCACTTAGATATACTTTAATACACTTAGATATACTTTGATACACTTTGATACACTTAGATATACTTTGATATACTTTGATACACATTGATATACTTTGATATACTTTGATACACTTAGATATACTTTGATATACTTTGATACACTTTGATATACTTTGATACACTTTGATACACTTAGATATACTTTGATACACTTATATATACTTTGACATACTTTGATGAACTTAGATATACTTTGATACACTTAGATATACTTTTATACACTTAGATATACTTTGATACACTTTGATATACTTAAATACACTTTGATACACTTAGATATACTTTGATACACTTAGATACACTTAGATATACTTTGATACACTTAGATATACTTTGATACACTTTGATATACTTTAATACACTTTGATACACTTAGATATTAGTTGATACACTTAGATATATTTAGATTTACTTTGATACTCTTAAATATACTTTGATACATTTTGTTACACTGATATATACTTTGAACACTTAGATATACTTTGATACACTTAGATATACTTTGATACACTTTGATACACTTAGATATACTTTGATATACTTTGATACACTTAGATATACTTTGATACACTTAGATATACTTTGATACATTTTGATACATTTAGATATAATTTGATACACTTAGATATACTTTGACACCCTTAGATATACTTTGATACACTTAGATATACTTTGATACACTTTGATACACTTTGATACACTTAGATATACTTTGATATACTTTGATACACTTAGATATACTTTTATACACTTAGATATACTTTTAAACACTTTGATACACTTAGATATACTTTGATACACTTATATATACTTTGACATACTTCGATGCACTTAGATATACTTTAATACACTTAGATATACTTTGATACACTTTGATACACTTAGATATACTTTGATATACTTTGATACACATTGATATACTTTGATATACTTTGATACACTTAGATATACATTGATATACTTTGATACACTTAGATTTACTTTGATAAACTTAGATTTACTTTGATACACTTAGATATACTTTGATACACTTTGATATACTTTGATACACTTTGATACACTTAGATATACTTTGATACACATTGATATACTTTGATATACTTTGATACACTTAGATATACATTGATATACTTTAAAACACTTAGATTTACTTTGATACACTTAGATTTACTTTGATACACTTAGATATACTTTGATACACCTTGATATACTTTGATACACTTTGATATTCTTTGATACACTGATATATACTTTGACATACTTAGATACACTTAGATATACTTTGATACACTTTGATACACTTAGATATATTTAGATATACTTTGATACTCTTAAATATACTTTGATACATTTTGATACACTTATATATACTTTGATACACTTAGATATACTTTGATACACTTAGATATACTTTGATATACTTTGATACACTTTGATACACTTAGATAAACTTTGATACACTTAGATATAATTTGATACACTTAGATACACTTAGATACACTTTAATACACTTAGATATACTTTGATACACTTAGATATACTTTGATACACTTTGATATACTTTGATACACTTTGATACACTTAGATATACTTTGATACACATTGATATACTTTGATATACTTTGATACACTTAGATATACATTGATACACTTTGATACACTTAGATTTACTTTGATACACTTAGATATACTTTGATACACTTTGATATACTTAGATATATTTAGATATACATTGATACTCTTAAATATACTTTGATATATTTTGATACACTTATATATACTTTGATACACTTAGATATACTTTAATACACTTTGATATACTATGATATACTTTGATACACTATGATACACTTAGATAAACTTTGATACACTTAGATATAATTTGATACACTTAGATACACTTTGATACACTTAGATTTACTTTGATACACTTAGATATACTTTGATACACTTTGATATACTTTGATACACTTTGATACACTTAGATATACTTTGATACACATTGATATACTTTGATATACTTTGATACACTTAGATATACATTGATACACTTTGATACACTTAGATTTACTTTGATACACTTAGATATACTTTGATACACTTTGATATACTTTGATACACTTTGATACACTTTGATACACTTTGATATTCGTTGATACACTTATATATACTTTGATACACTTAGATATATTTAGATATACTTTGATACACTTTGATACACTTAGATATATTTAGATATACTTTGATACTCTTAAATATACTTTGATACATTTTGATACACTTATATATACTTTGATACACTTAGATATACTTTGATACACTTAGATATACTTTGATATACTTTGATACACTTTGATACACTTAGATAAACTTTGATACACTTAGATATAATTTGATACACTTAGATACACTTAGATACACTTTAATACACTTAGATATACTTTGATATAATTTGATACACTTTGATACACTTAGATAAACTTTGATACACTTAGATATACTTTAATACACTTAGATATACTTTGATACACTTAGATATACTTTGATACACTTAGATATACTTTGATATACTTTGATACACTTAGATATATTTAGATATACTTTGATACTCTTAAATATACTTTGATACATTTTTAAACACTTATATATACTTTGATACACTTAGATATATTTATATATACTTTGATACTCTTAAATATACTTTGATACATTTTGATACACTTATATATACTTTGGTACACTTAGATATACTTTGATACACTTAGATATTAGTTGATACACTTAGATATATTTAGATATACTTTGATACTCTTAAATATACTTTGATACATGTTGTTACACTTATATATACTTTGAACACTTAGATATACTTTGATACACTTAGATATACTTTGATACACTTAGATATACTTTGATATACTTTGATACACTTAGATAAACTTTGATACACTTAGATATAATTTGATACACTTAGATACACTTAGATACACTTTGATACACTTAGATATACTTTGATATAAATTGATACACATTGATACACTTAGATAAACTTTGATACACTTAGATATACTTTGATACACTTACATATACTTTGATACATTTTGATACATTTAGATATACTTTGATACACTTAGATATACTTTGATATACTTTGATACACTTTGATACACTTAGATACACTTTGATACACTTAGATATACTTTTATACACTTAGATATACTTTTAAACACTTTGATACACTTAGATATACTTTGATACACTTATATATACTTTGACATACTTTGATGCACTTAGATATACTTTAATACACTTAGATATACTTTGATACACTTTGATACACTTTGATATACTTTGATACACATTGATATACTTTGATATACTTTGATACACTTAGATATACATTGATACACTTTGATACACTTAGATTTTTACTTTGATACACATTGATATACTTTGATATACTTTGATACACTTTGATATACTTTGATACACTTTGATACACTTTGATATTCGTTGATTCACTTATATATACTTTGATACACTTAGATATACTTTGATATACTTTGATACACTTTGATACACTTAGATAAAATTTGATACACTTAGATATACTTTGATACACTTAGATATACTTAGATATACTTTGACACCCTTAGATATACTTTGATACACTTAGATATACTTTGACACCCTTAGATATACTTTGATACACTTAGATATACTTTGATACACTTTGATACACTTAGATATACTTTGATATACTTTGATACACTTAGATATACTTTTATACACTTAGATATACTTTTAAACACTTTGATACACTTAGATATACTTTGATACACTTATATATACTTTGACATACTTTGTTGCACTTAGATATACTTTAATACACTTAGATATACTTTGATACACTTTGATACACTTAGATATACTTTGATATACTTTGATACACATTGATATACTTTGATATACTTTGATACACTTAGATAAACTTTGATATACTTTGATACACTTAGATATACTTTGATACACTTATATATACTTTGACATACTTTGATGCACTTAGATATACTTTAATACACTTAGATATACTTTGATACACTTTGATACACTTTGATATACTTTGATACACATTGATATACTTTGATATACTTTGATACACTTAGATATACATTGATACACTTTGATACACTTAGATTTACTTTGATACACTTAGATATACTTTGATACACTTTGATATACTTTGATACACTTTGATACACTTTGATATTCGTTGATTCACTTATATATACTTTGATACACTTAGATATACTTTGATATACTTTGATACACTTTGATACACTTAGATAAACTTTGATACACTTAGATATACTTTGATACACTTAGATATACTTAGATATACTTTGACACCCTTAGATATACTTTGATACACTTAGATATACTTTGACACCCTTAGATATACTTTGATACACTTAGATATACTTTGATACACTTTGATACACTTAGATATACTTTGATATACTTTGATACACTTAGATATACTTTTATACACTTAGATATACTTTTAAACACTTTGATACACTTAGATATACTTTGATACACTTATATATACTTTGACATACTTTGTTGCACTTAGATATAATTTAATACACTTAGATATACTTTGATACACTTTGATACACTTAGATATACTTTGATATACTTTGATACACATTGATATACTTTGATATACTTTGATACACTTAGATAAACTTTGATATACTTTGATACACTTAGATTTACTTTGATACACTTAGATATACTTTGATACACTTTGATATACTTTGATACACTTTGATACACTTAGATATACTTAGATATACTTTGATACACTTTGATACACTAAGATAAACTTTGATACACTTAGATATACTTTGATACACTTAGATATACTTTGATATACTTTGACACCCTTAGATATACTTTGATACACTTAGATATACTTTGCCACCTTAGATATACTTTGATACACTTAGATATACTTTGACACCCTTAGATATACTTTGATACACTTAGATATACTTTGATACACTTTGATACACTTAGATATACTTTGATATACTTTGATACTCTTAAATATACTTTGATACATTTTGATACACTTATATATACTTTGGTACACTTAGATATACTTTGATACACTTAGATATACTTTGATACACTTTGATATACTTTAATACACTTTGATACACTTAGATATTAGTTGATACACTTAGATATATTTAGATATACTTTGATACTCTTAAATATACTTTGATACATTTTGTTACACTTATATATTCTTTGAACACTTAGATATACTTTGATACACTTAGATATACTTTGATACACTTAGATATACTTTGATATACTTTGATACACTTAGATAAACTTTGATACACTTAGATATAATTTGATACACTTAGATACACTTAGATACACTTTGATACACTTAGATATACTTTGATATAAATTGATACACATTGATACACTTAGATAAACTTTGATACACTTAGATATACTTTGATACACTTACATATACTTTGATACATTTTGATACATTTAGATATACTTTGATACACTTAGATATACTTTGATATACTTTGATACACTTTGATACACTTAGATACACTTTGATACACTTAGATATACTTTTATACACTTAGATATACTTTTAAACACTTTGATACACTTAGATATACTTTGATACACTTATATATACTTTGACATACTTTGATTCACTTAGATATACTTTAATACACTTAGATATACTTTGATACACTTTGATACACTTTGATATACTTTGATACACATTGATATATTTAGATATACTTTGATACACTTAGATATACTTTGATATACTTTGATACACTAAGATTTACTTTGATACACATTGATATACTTTGATACACTTTAATACACTTAGATATACTTTGATACACTTATATATACATTGATATACTTTGATACACTTAGATTTACTTTGATACACTTAGATTTACTTTGATACACTTAGATATACTTTGATAAACTTTGATATACTTTGATACACTTTGATACACTTTGATATTCGTTGATACACTTATATATACTTTGATACACTTAGATATACTTTGATACACTTTGATACACTTAGATAAACTTTGATACACTTAGATATACTTTGATACACTTAGATATACTTTGATATACTTTGACACCCTTAGATATACTTTGATACACTTAGATATACTTTGACACCCTTAAATATACTTTGATACACTTAGATATACTTTGATACAATTTGATACACTTAGATATACTTTGATATATTTTGATACACTTAGATATACTTTTATACACTTAGATATACTTTTAAACACTTTGATACACTTATATATACTTTGACATACTTTGATGCACTTAGATATACTTTAATACACTTAAATATACTTTGATACACTTTGATACACTTAGATATACTTTGATATACTTTGATACACATTGATATACTTTGATATACTTTGATACACTTCGATATACTTTGATATACTTTGATACACTTAGATTTACTTTGATACACTTAGATATACTTTGATACACTTTGATATACTTTGATACACTTTGATACACTTTGATATTCGTTGATACACTTATACTTTGATACACTTAGATACACTTTGATATACTTTGATACACTTTGATACACTTAGATAAACTTTGATACACTTAGATATACTTTGATACACTTAGATATACTTAGATATACTTTGACACCCTTAAATATACTTTGATACACTTAGATATACTTTGACACTCTTAGATATACTTTGATACACTTAGATATACTTTGATACACTTTGATACACTTAGATATACTTTGATATACTTTGATACACTTAGATATACTTTTATACACTTAGATATACTTTTAAACACTTTGATACACTTAGATATACTTTGATACACTTATATATACTTTGACATACTTTGATGCACTTAGATATACTTTAATACACTTAGATATACTTTGATACACTTTGATACACTTAGATATACTTTGATATACTTTGATACACATTGATATACTTTGATATACTTTGATACACTTAGATATACTTTGATATACTTTGATACACTTTGATATACTTTGATACACTTTGATACACTTAGATATACTTTGATACACTTATATATACTTTGACATACTTTGATGAACTTAGATATACTTTGATACACTTAGATATACTTTTATACACTTAGATATACTTTGATACACTTTGATATACTTAAATACACTTTGATACACTTAGATATACTTTGATACACTTAGATACACTTAGATATACTTTGATACACTTAGATATACTTTGATACACTTTGATATACTTTAATACACTTTGATACACTTAGATATTAGTTGATACACTTAGATATATTTAGATTTACTTTGATACTCTTAAATATACTTTGATACATTTTGTTACACTGATATATACTTTGAACACTTAGATATACTTTGATACACTTAGATATACTTTGATACACTTTGATACACTTAGATATACTTTGATATACTTTGATACACTTAGATATACTTTGATACACTTAGATATACTTTGATACATTTTGATACATTTAGATATAATTTGATACACTTAGATATACTTTGACACCCTTAGATATACTTTGATACACTTAGATATACTTTGATACACTTTGATACACTTTGATACACTTAGATATACTTTGATATACTTTGATACACTTAGATATACTTTTATACACTTAGATATACTTTTAAACACTTTGATACACTTAGATATACTTTGATACACTTATATATACTTTGACATACTTCGATGCACTTAGATATACTTTAATACACTTAGATATACTTTGATACACTTTGATACACTTAGATATACTTTGATATACTTTGATACACATTGATATACTTTGATATACTTTGATACACTTAGATATACATTGATATACTTTGATACACTTAGATTTACTTTGATAAACTTAGATTTACTTTGATACACTTAGATATACTTTGATACACTTTGATATACTTTGATACACTTTGATACACTTAGATATACTTTGATACACATTGATATACTTTGATATACTTTGATACACTTAGATATACATTGATATACTTTAAAACACTTAGATTTACTTTGATACACTTAGATTTACTTTGATACACTTAGATATACTTTGATACACCTTGATATACTTTGATACACTTTGATATTCTTTGATACACTGATATATACTTTGACATACTTAGATACACTTAGATATACTTTGATACACTTTGATACACTTAGATATATTTAGATATACTTTGATACTCTTAAATATACTTTGATACATTTTGATACACTTATATATACTTTGATACACTTAGATATACTTTGATACACTTAGATATACTTTGATATACTTTGATACACTTTGATACACTTAGATAAACTTTGATACACTTAGATATAATTTGATACACTTAGATACACTTAGATACACTTTAATACACTTAGATATACTTTGATACACTTAGATATACTTTGATACACTTTGATATACTTTGATACACTTTGATACACTTAGATATACTTTGATACACATTGATATACTTTGATATACTTTGATACACTTAGATATACATTGATACACTTTGATACACTTAGATTTACTTTGATACACTTAGATATACTTTGATACACTTTGATATACTTAGATATATTTAGATATACATTGATACTCTTAAATATACTTTGATATATTTTGATACACTTATATATACTTTGATACACTTAGATATACTTTAATACACTTTGATATACTATGATATACTTTGATACACTATGATACACTTAGATAAACTTTGATACACTTAGATATAATTTGATACACTTAGATACACTTTGATACACTTAGATTTACTTTGATACACTTAGATATACTTTGATACACTTTGATATACTTTGATACACTTTGATACACTTAGATATACTTTGATACACATTGATATACTTTGATATACTTTGATACACTTAGATATACATTGATACACTTTGATACACTTAGATTTACTTTGATACACTTAGATATACTTTGATACACTTTGATATACTTTGATACACTTTGATACACTTTGATACACTTTGATATTCGTTGATACACTTATATATACTTTGATACACTTAGATATATTTAGATATACTTTGATACACTTTGATACACTTAGATATATTTAGATATACTTTGATACTCTTAAATATACTTTGATACATTTTGATACACTTATATATACTTTGATACACTTAGATATACTTTGATACACTTAGATATACTTTGATATACTTTGATACACTTTGATACACTTAGATAAACTTTGATACACTTAGATATAATTTGATACACTTAGATACACTTAGATACACTTTAATACACTTAGATATACTTTGATATAATTTGATACACTTTGATACACTTAGATAAACTTTGATACACTTAGATATACTTTAATACACTTAGATATACTTTGATACACTTAGATATACTTTGATACACTTAGATATACTTTGATATACTTTGATACACTTAGATATATTTAGATATACTTTGATACTCTTAAATATACTTTGATACATTTTTAAACACTTATATATACTTTGATACACTTAGATATATTTATATATACTTTGATACTCTTAAATATACTTTGATACATTTTGATACACTTATATATACTTTGGTACACTTAGATATACTTTGATACACTTAGATATTAGTTGATACACTTAGATATATTTAGATATACTTTGATACTCTTAAATATACTTTGATACATGTTGTTACACTTATATATACTTTGAACACTTAGATATACTTTGATACACTTAGATATACTTTGATACACTTAGATATACTTTGATATACTTTGATACACTTAGATAAACTTTGATACACTTAGATATAATTTGATACACTTAGATACACTTAGATACACTTTGATACACTTAGATATACTTTGATATAAATTGATACACATTGATACACTTAGATAAACTTTGATACACTTAGATATACTTTGATACACTTACATATACTTTGATACATTTTGATACATTTAGATATACTTTGATACACTTAGATATACTTTGATATACTTTGATACACTTTGATACACTTAGATACACTTTGATACACTTAGATATACTTTTATACACTTAGATATACTTTTAAACACTTTGATACACTTAGATATACTTTGATACACTTATATATACTTTGACATACTTTGATGCACTTAGATATACTTTAATACACTTAGATATACTTTGATACACTTTGATACACTTTGATATACTTTGATACACATTGATATACTTTGATATACTTTGATACACTTAGATATACATTGATACACTTTGATACACTTAGATTTTTACTTTGATACACATTGATATACTTTGATATACTTTGATACACTTTGATATACTTTGATACACTTTGATACACTTTGATATTCGTTGATTCACTTATATATACTTTGATACACTTAGATATACTTTGATATACTTTGATACACTTTGATACACTTAGATAAAATTTGATACACTTAGATATACTTTGATACACTTAGATATACTTAGATATACTTTGACACCCTTAGATATACTTTGATACACTTAGATATACTTTGACACCCTTAGATATACTTTGATACACTTAGATATACTTTGATACACTTTGATACACTTAGATATACTTTGATATACTTTGATACACTTAGATATACTTTTATACACTTAGATATACTTTTAAACACTTTGATACACTTAGATATACTTTGATACACTTATATATACTTTGACATACTTTGTTGCACTTAGATATACTTTAATACACTTAGATATACTTTGATACACTTTGATACACTTAGATATACTTTGATATACTTTGATACACATTGATATACTTTGATATACTTTGATACACTTAGATAAACTTTGATATACTTTGATACACTTAGATATACTTTGATACACTTATATATACTTTGACATACTTTGATGCACTTAGATATACTTTAATACACTTAGATATACTTTGATACACTTTGATACACTTTGATATACTTTGATACACATTGATATACTTTGATATACTTTGATACACTTAGATATACATTGATACACTTTGATACACTTAGATTTACTTTGATACACTTAGATATACTTTGATACACTTTGATATACTTTGATACACTTTGATACACTTTGATATTCGTTGATTCACTTATATATACTTTGATACACTTAGATATACTTTGATATACTTTGATACACTTTGATACACTTAGATAAACTTTGATACACTTAGATATACTTTGATACACTTAGATATACTTAGATATACTTTGACACCCTTAGATATACTTTGATACACTTAGATATACTTTGACACCCTTAGATATACTTTGATACACTTAGATATACTTTGATACACTTTGATACACTTAGATATACTTTGATATACTTTGATACACTTAGATATACTTTTATACACTTAGATATACTTTTAAACACTTTGATACACTTAGATATACTTTGATACACTTATATATACTTTGACATACTTTGTTGCACTTAGATATAATTTAATACACTTAGATATACTTTGATACACTTTGATACACTTAGATATACTTTGATATACTTTGATACACATTGATATACTTTGATATACTTTGATACACTTAGATAAACTTTGATATACTTTGATACACTTAGATTTACTTTGATACACTTAGATATACTTTGATACACTTTGATATACTTTGATACACTTTGATACACTTAGATATACTTAGATATACTTTGATACACTTTGATACACTAAGATAAACTTTGATACACTTAGATATACTTTGATACACTTAGATATACTTTGATATACTTTGACACCCTTAGATATACTTTGATACACTTAGATATACTTTGCCACCTTAGATATACTTTGATACACTTAGATATACTTTGACACCCTTAGATATACTTTGATACACTTAGATATACTTTGATACACTTTGATACACTTAGATATACTTTGATATACTTTGATACTCTTAAATATACTTTGATACATTTTGATACACTTATATATACTTTGGTACACTTAGATATACTTTGATACACTTAGATATACTTTGATACACTTTGATATACTTTAATACACTTTGATACACTTAGATATTAGTTGATACACTTAGATATATTTAGATATACTTTGATACTCTTAAATATACTTTGATACATTTTGTTACACTTATATATTCTTTGAACACTTAGATATACTTTGATACACTTAGATATACTTTGATACACTTAGATATACTTTGATATACTTTGATACACTTAGATAAACTTTGATACACTTAGATATAATTTGATACACTTAGATACACTTAGATACACTTTGATACACTTAGATATACTTTGATATAAATTGATACACATTGATACACTTAGATAAACTTTGATACACTTAGATATACTTTGATACACTTACATATACTTTGATACATTTTGATACATTTAGATATACTTTGATACACTTAGATATACTTTGATATACTTTGATACACTTTGATACACTTAGATACACTTTGATACACTTAGATATACTTTTATACACTTAGATATACTTTTAAACACTTTGATACACTTAGATATACTTTGATACACTTATATATACTTTGACATACTTTGATTCACTTAGATATACTTTAATACACTTAGATATACTTTGATACACTTTGATACACTTTGATATACTTTGATACACATTGATATACTTTGATATACTTTGATACACTTAGATATACATTGATACACTTTGATACACTTAGATTTACTTTGATACACTTAGATATACTTTGATACACTTTGATATACTTTGATACACTTTGATACACTTTGATATTCGTTGATTCACTTATATATACTTTGATACACTTAGATATACTTTGATATACTTTGATACACTTTGATACACTTAGATAAACTTTGATACACTTAGATATACTTTGATACACTTAGATATACTTAGATATACTTTGACACCCTTAGATATACTTTGATACACTTAGATATACTTTGACACCCTTAGATATACTTTGATACACTTAGATATACTTTGATACACTTTGATACACTTAGATATACTTTGATATACTTTGATACACTTAGATATACTTTTATACACTTAGATATACTTTTAAACACTTTGATACACTTAGATATACTTTGATACACTTATATATACTTTGACATACTTTGTTGCACTTAGATATACTTTAATACACTTAGATATACTTTGATACACTTTGATACACTTAGATATACTTTGATATACTTTGATACACATTGATATACTTTGATATACTTTGATACACTTAGATAAACTTTGATATACTTTGATACACTTAGATTTACTTTGATACACTTAGATATACTTTGATACACTTTGATATACTTTGATACACTTTGATACACTTAGATATACTTTGATACACTTTGATATACTTTGATACACTTTGATACACTTAGATATACTTTGATATACTTTGATACACTTTGATACACTAAGATAAACTTTGATACACTTAGATATACTTTGATACACTTAGATATACTTTGATATACTTTGACACCCTTAGATATACTTTGATACACTTAGATATACTTTGACACCCTTAGATATACTTTGATACACTTAGATATACTTTGATACACTTTGATACACTTAGATATACTTTGATATACTTTGATACACTTAGATATACTTTTATACACTTAGATATACTTTGATACACTTTGATACACTTAGATATACTTTGATATACTTTGATACACTTAGATATACTTTTATACACTTAGATATACTTTTAAACACTTTGATACACTTAGATATACTTTGATACACTTATATATACTTTGACATACTTTGATGCACTTAGATATACTTTAATACACTTAGATATACTTTGATACACTTTGATACACTTAGATATACTTTGATATACTTTGATACACATTGATATACTTTGATATACTTTGATACACTTAGATATACATTGATACACTTTGATACACTTAGATTTACTTTGATACACTTTGATATACTTTGATACACTTTGATATACTTTGATACACCTTGATACACTTTGATATTCGTTGATACACTAATATATACTTTGATACACTTAGATATACTTTGATATACTTTGATACACTTTGATACACTTAGATAAACTTTGATACACTTAGATATACTTTGATACACTTAGATATACTTTGATATACTTTGACACCCTTAGATATACTTTGATACACTTAGATATACTTTGACACCCTTAGATATACTTTGATACACTAAGATATACTTTGATACACTTTGATACACTTAGATATACTTTGATATACTTTGATACACTTAGATATACTTTTATACACTTAGATATACTTTGATACACTTATATATACTTTGACATACTTTGATGCACTTAGATATACTTTGATACACTTAGATATACTTTGATACACTTTGATACACTTAGATATACTTTGATATACTTTGATACACATTGATATACTTTGATATACTTTGATACACTTAGATATACTTTGATATACTTTGATACACTTAGATTTACTTTGATACACTTAGATATACTTTGATACACTTTGATATACTTTGATACACTTTGATACACTTAGATATACATTGATACACTTATATATACTTTGACATACTTTGATGAACTTAGATATACTTTGATACACTTAGATATACTTTTATACACTTAGATATACTTTGATACACTTTGATATACTTAAATACACTTTGATACACTTAGATATACTTTGATACACTTAGATACACTTAGATATACTTTGATACACTTAGATATACTTTGATACATTTTGATACATTTAGATATACTTTGATACACTTAGATATACTTTGATATACTTTGATACACTTTGATACACTTTGATACACTTAGATAAACTTTGATACACTTAGATATACTTTGATACACTTAGATATAATTTGATATACTTTGAAACCCTTAGATATACAGTACTTTGATACACTTAGATATACTTTGATATACTTTGATACACTTAGATAAACTTTGATACACTTAGTTATACTTTGATACACTTAGATACACTTAGATATACTTTGATACACTTAGATATACTTTGATACATTTTGATACATTTAGATATACTTTGATACACTTAGATAAACTTTGATACACTTGGATATACTTTGATACACTTAGATATACTTTGATACATTTTGATACATTTAGATATACTTTGATACACTTAGATATACTTTGATATACTTAGATATACTTTGATACACTTAGATATACTTTGATATACTTTGACACCCTTAGATATACTTTGATACACTTAGATATACTTTGACACCCTTAGATATACTTTGATACACTTAGATATACTTTGATACACTTTGATACACTTAGATATACTTTGATATACTTTGATACACTTAGATATACTTTGATACACTTAGATATACTTTGATACATTTAGATATACTTTGATACACTTATATATACTTTGACACCCTTAGATATACTTTGATACACTTAGATATACTTTGATACACTTAGATATACTTTGATACACTTAGATATATTTAGATATACTTTGATACACTTAGATATATTTAGATATACTTTGATACTCTTAAATATACTTTGATACATTTTGATACACTTATATATACTTTGGTACACTTAGATATACTGTGATACACTTAGATATACTTTGATACACTTTGATATACTTTAATACACTTTGATACACTTAGATATACTTTGATACACTTTGATACACTTAGATATACTTTGATATACTTTGACACACTTAGATATACTTTGATACACTTAGATATACTTTGATACATTTTGATACATTTAGATATAATTTGATACACTTAGATATACTTTGACACCCTTAGATATACTTTGATACACTTAGATATACTTTGATACACTTAGATATACTTTGATATACTTTGATACACTTAGATATACTTTTATACACTTTGATATACTTTTAAACACTTTGATATACTTTGATACACTTATATATACTTTGACATACTTCGATGCACTTAGATATACTTTAATACACTTAGATATACTTTGATACACTTTGATACACTTAGATATACTTTGATATACTTTGATACACATTGATATACTTTGATATACTTTGATACACTTAGATATACATTGATATACTTTGATACACTTAGATTTACTTTGATACACTTAGATTTACTTTGATACACTTACATATACTTTGATACACTTTAATATACTTTGATACACTTTGATACACTTAGATATACTTTGATACACATTGATATACTTTGATATACTTTGATACACTTAGATATACATTGATACACTTTGATACACTTAGATTTACTTTGATACACTTAGATATACTTTGATACACTTTGATATACTTTGATACACTTTGATACACTTTGATACACTTTGATATTCGTTGATACACTTATATATACTTTGATACACTTAGATATACTTTGATATACTTTGATACACTTTGATACACTTAGATAAACTTTGATACACTTAGATATACTTTGATACACTTAGATATACTTAGATATACTTTGAAACCCTTAGATATACTTTGATACACTTAGATAAACTTTGATACACTTAGATATACTTTGATACACTTTGATACACTTAGATAAACTTTGATACACTTAGATATAGTTTGATACACTTAGATATAATTTGATATACTTTGACACCCTTAGATATACAGAACATTGATACACTTAGATATACTTTGATATACTTTGATACACTTAGACAAACTTTGATACACTTAGTTATACTTTGATACACTTAGATACACTTAGATATACTTTGATACACTTAGATATACTTTGATACATTTTGATACATTTAGATATACTTTGATACACTTAGATATACTTTGATATACTTTGATACACTAAGATTTACTTTGATACACTTTGGTATACTTTGATACACTTTGATACACTTAGATATACTTTGATACACTTATATATACATTGATATACTTTGATACACTTAGATTTACTTTGATACACTTAGATTTACTTTGATACACTTAGATATACTTTGATACACTTTGATATACTTTGATACACTTTGATACACTTTGATATTCGTTGATACACTTATATATACTTTGATACACTTAGATATACTTTGATACACTTTGATACACTTAGATAAACTTTGATACACTTAGATATACTTTGATACACTTAGATATACTTTGATATACTTTGACACCCTTAGATATACTTTGATACACTTAGATATACTTTGACACCCTTAAATATACTTTGATACACTTAGATATACTTTGATACAATTTGATACACTTAGATATACTTTGATATACTTTGATACACTTAGATATACTTTTATACACTTAGATATACTTTTAAACACTTTAATACACTTATATATACTTTGACATACTTTGATGCACTTAGATATACTTAAATACACTTAAATATACTTTGATACACTTTGATACACTTAGATATACTTTGATATACTTTGATACACATTGATATACTTTGATATACTTTGATACACTTCGATATACTTTGATATACTTTGATACACTTAGATTTACTTTGATACACTTAGATATACTTTGATACACTTTGATATACTTTGATACACTTTGATACACTTTGATATTCGTTGATACACTTATATATACTTTGATACACTTAGATACACTTTAAATACTTTGATACACTTTGATACACTTAGATATACTTAGATATACTTTGACACACTTAAATATACTTTGATACACTTAGATATACTTTGACACTCATAGATATACTTTGATACACTTAGATATACTTTGATACACTTTGATACACTTAGATATACTTTGATATACTTTGATACACTTAGATATACTTTGACATACTTTGATGCACTTAGATATACTTTAATACACTTAGATATACTTTGATACACTTTGATACACTTAGATATACTTTGATATACTTTGATACACATTGATATACTTTGATATACTTTGATACACTTAGATATACTTTAATATACTTTGATACACTTAGATTCACTTTGATACACTTAGATATACTTTGATACACTTTGATATACTTTGATACACTTTGATACACTTAGATATACTTTGATACACTTATATATACTTTGACATACTTTGATGAACTTAGATATACTTTGATACACTTAGATATACTTTTATACACTTAGATATACTTTGATACACTTTGATATACTTTAATACACTTTGATACACTTAGATATTAGTTGATACACTTAGATATATTTAGATATACTTTGATACTCTTAAATATACTTTGATACATTTTGTTACACTGATATATACTTTGAACACTTAGATATACTTTGATACACTTAGATATACTTTGATACACTTTGATACACTTAGATATACTTTGATATACTTTGATACACTTAGATATACTTTGATACACTTAGATATACTTTGATACATTTTGATACATTTAGATATAATTTGATACACTTAGATATACTTTGACACCCTTAGATATACTTTGATACACTTAGATATACTTTGATACACTTTGATACACTTTGATACACTTAGATATACATTGATATACTTTGATACACTTAGATTTACTTTGATACACTTAGATTTACTTTGATACACTTAGATATACTTTGATACACTTTGATATACTTTGATACACTTTGATACACTTAGATATACTTTGATACACATTGATATACTTTGATATACTTTGATACACTTAGATATACATTGATACACTTTGATACACTTAGATTTACTTTGATACACTTAGATATACTTTGATACACTTTGATATACTTTGATACACTTTGATACACTTTGATACACTTTGATATTCGTTGATACACTTATATATACTTTGATACACTTAGATATACTTTGATATACTTTGATACACTTTGATACACTTAGATAAACTTTGATACACTTAGATATACTTTGATACACTTAGATATACTTAGATATACTTTGAAACCCTTAGATATACTTTGATACACTTAGATAAACTTTGATACACTTAGATATACTTTGATACACTTTGATACACTTAGATAAACTTTGATACACTTAGATATAGTTTGATACACTTAGATATAATTTGATATACTTTGACACCCTTAGATATACAGAACATTGATACACTTAGATATACTTTGATATACTTTGATACACTTAGACAAACTTTGATACACTTAGTTATACTTTGATACACTTAGATACACTTAGATATACTTTGATACACTTAGATATACTTTGATACATTTTGATACATTTAGATATACTTTGATACACTTAGATATACTTTGATATACTTTGATACACTAAGATTTACTTTGATACACTTTGATATACTTTGATACACTTTGATACACTTAGATATACTTTGATACACTTATATATACATTGATATACTTTGATACACTTAGATTTACTTTGATACACTTAGATTTACTTTGATACACTTAGATATACTTTGATACACTTTGATATACTTTGATACACTTTGATACACTTTGATATTCGTTGATACACTTATATATACTTTGATACACTTAGATATACTTTGATACACTTTGATACACTTAGATAAACTTTGATACACTTAGATATACTTTGATACACTTAGATATACTTTGATATACTTTGACACCCTTAGATATACTTTGATACACTTAGATATACTTTGACACCCTTAAATATACTTTGATACACTTAGATATACTTTGATACAATTTGATACACTTAGATATACTTTGATATACTTTGATACACTTAGATATACTTTTATACACTTAGATATACTTTTAAACACTTTAATACACTTATATATACTTTGACATACTTTGATGCACTTAGATATACTTAAATACACTTAAATATACTTTGATACACTTTGATACACTTAGATATACTTTGATATACTTTGATACACATTGATATACTTTGATATACTTTGATACACTTCGATATACTTTGATATACTTTGATACACTTAGATTTACTTTGATACACTTAGATATACTTTGATACACTTTGATATACTTTGATACACTTTGATACACTTTGATATTCGTTGATACACTTATATATACTTTGATACACTTAGATACACTTTGATATACTTTGATACACTTTGATACACTTAGATATACTTAGATATACTTTGACACACTTAAATATACTTTGATACACTTAGATATACTTTGATACACTTTGATACACTTAGATAAACTTTGATACACTTAGATATACTTTGATACACTTAGATATACTTTGATATACTTTGATACACTTAGATATACTTTGATACAATTTGATACACTTAGATATACTTTGATATACTTTGATACACTTAGATATACTTTTATACACTTAGATATACTTTTAAACACTTTGATACACTTATATATACTTTGACATACTTTGACACCCTTAGATATACTTTGATACACTTAGATATACTTTGACACCCTTAGATATACTTAAATACACTTAAATATACTTTGATACACTTTGATACACTTAGATATACTTTGATATACTTTGATACACATTGATATACTTTGATATACTTTGATACACTTCGATATACTTTGATATACTTTGATACACTTAGATTTACTTTGATACACTTAGATATACTTTGATACACTTTGATATACTTTGATACACTTTGATACACTTTGATATTCGTTGATACACTTATATATACTTTGATACACTTAGATACACTTTGATATACTTTGATACACTTTGATACACTTAGATATACTTAGATATACTTTGACACCCTTAAATATACTTTGATACACTTAGATATACTTTGACACTCTTAGATATACTTTGATACACTTAGATATACTTTGATACACTTTGATACACTTAGATATACTTTGATATACTTTGATACACTTAGATATACTTTTATACACTTAGATATACTTTTAAACACTTTGCTACACTTAGATATACTTTGATACACTTATATATACTTTGACATACTTTGATGCACTTAGATATACTTTAATACACTTAGATATACTTTGATACACTTTGATACACTTAGATATACTTTGATATACTTTGATACACATTGATATACTTTGATATACTTTGATACACTTAGATATACTTTGATATACTTTGATACACTTAGATTCACTTTGATACACTTAGATATACTTTGATACACTTTGATATACTTTGATACACTTTGATACACTTAGATATACTTTGATACACTTATATATACTTTGACATACTTTGATGAACTTAGATATACTTTGATACACTTAGATATACTTTTATACACTTAGATATACATTGATACACTTTGATATACTTAAATACACTTTGATACACTTAGATATACTTTGATACACTTAGATACACTTAGATATACTTTGATACACTTAGATATACTTTGATACACTTTGATATACTTTAATACACTTTGATACACTTAGATATTAGTTGATACACTTAGATATATTTAGATATACTTTGATACTCTTAAATATACTTTGATACATTTTGTTACACTGATATATACTTTGAACACTTAGATATACTTTGATACACTTAGATATACTTTGATACACTTTGATACACTTAGATATACTTTGATATACTTTGATACACTTAGATATACTTTGATACACTTAGATATACTTTGATACATTTTGATACATTTAGATATAATTTGATACACTTAGATATACTTTGACACCCTTAGATATACTTTGATACACTTAGATATACTTTGATACACTTTGATACACTTTGATACACTTAGATATACTTTGATATACTTTGATACACTTAGATATACTTTTAAACACTTTGATACACTTAGATATACTTTGATACACTTATATATACTTTGACATACTTCGATGCACTTAGATATACTTTAATACACTTAGATATACTTTGATACACTTAGATATACTTTGATACACTTTGATACACTTAGATATACTTTGATACACATTGATATACTTTGATATACTTTGATACACTTAGATATACATTGATACACTTTGATACACTTAGATTTACTTTGATACACTTAGATATACTTTGATACACTTTGATATACTTTGATACACTTTGATACACTTTGATATTCGTTGATACACTTATATATACTTTGATACACTTAGATATACTTTGATATACTTTGATACACTTTGATACACTTAGATAAACTTTGATACACTTAGATATACTTTGATACACTTAGATATACTTAGATATACTTTGACACCCTTAGATATACTTTGATACACTTAGATAAACTTTGATACACTTAGATATACTTTGATACACTTTGATACACTTAGATAAACTTTGATACACTTAGATATAGTTTGATACACTTAGATATAATTTGATATACTTTGACACCCTTAGATATACAGTACTTTGATACACTTAGATATACTTTGATATACTTTGATACACTTAGACAAACTTTGATACACTTAGTTATACTTTGATACACTTAGATACACTTAGATATACTTTGATACACTTAGATATACTTTGATACATTTTGATACATTTAGATATACTTTGATACACTTAGATATACTTTGATATACTTTGATACACTAAGATTTACTTTGATACACTTTGATATACTTTAATACACTTTGATACACTTAGATATACTTTGAGACACTTATATATACATTGATATACTTTGATACACTTAGATTTACTTTGATACACTTAGATTTACTTTGATACACTTAGATATACTTTGATACACTTTGATATACTTTGATACACTTTGATATTCGTTGATACACTTATATATACTTTGATACACTTAGATATACTTTGATACACTTTGATACACTTAGATAAACTTTGATACACTTAGATATACTTTGATTCACTTAGATATACTTTGATATACTTTGACACCCTTAGATATACTTTGATACACTTAGATATACTTTGACACCCTTAAATATACTTTGATACACTTAGATATACTTTGATACAATTTGATACACTTAGATATACTTTGATATACTTTGATACACTTAGATATACTTTTATACACTTAGATATACTTTTAAACACTTTGATACACTTATATATAATTTGACATACTTTGATGCACTTAGATATACTTTAATACACTTAAATATACTTTGATACACTTTGATACACTTAGATATACTTTGATATACTTTGATACACATTGATATACTTTGATATACTTTGATACACTTCGATATACTTTGATATACTTTGATACACTTAGATTTACTTTGATACACTTAGATATACTTTGATACAATTTGATACACTTAGATATACTTTGATATACTTTGATACACTTAGATATACTTTTATACACTTAGATATACTTTTAAACACTTTGATACACTTATATATACTTTGATACACTTAGATACACTTTGATATACTTTGATACACTTTGATACACTTAGATAAACTTTGA
The DNA here is from genome assembly GCF_028750875.1 of Macrosteles quadrilineatus. Taxonomy (NCBI): domain Eukaryota; kingdom Metazoa; phylum Arthropoda; class Insecta; order Hemiptera; family Cicadellidae; genus Macrosteles; species Macrosteles quadrilineatus. The sequence continues at coordinate 95,818,702 of NW_026542597.1, read as the reverse complement.
TACACTTAGATATACTTTGATACACTTAGATATACTTAGATATACTTTGACACCCTTAGATATACTTTGATACACTTAGATATACTTTGATACACTTTGATACACTTAGATATACTTTGATATACTTTGATACACTTAGATATACTTTTATACACTTAGATATACTTTTAAACACTTTGATACACTTAGATATACTTTGATACACTTATATATACTTTGACATACTTTGATGCACTTAGATATACTTTAATACACTTAGATATACTTTGATACACTTTGATACACTTAGATATACTTTGATATACTTTGATACACATTGATATACTTTGATATACTTTGATACACTTAGATATACTTTGATATACTTTGATACACTTAGATTTACTTTGATACACTTAGATATACTTTGATACACTTTGATATACTTTGATACACTTTGATACACTTAGATATACTTTGATACACTTATATATACTTTGACATACTTTGATTAACTTAGATATACTTTGATACACTTAGATATACTTTTATACACTTAGATATACTTTGATACACTTTGATATACTTAAATACACTTTGATACACTTAGATATACTTTGATACACTTAGATACACTTAGATATACTTTGATACACTTAGATATACTTTGATACACTTTGATATACTTTAATACACTTTGATACACTTAGATATTAGTTGATACACTTAGATATATTTAGATATACTTTGATGATCTTAAATATACTTTGATACATTTTGTTACACTGATATATACTTTGAACACTTAGATATACTTTGATACACTTAGATATACTTTGATACACTTTGATACACTTAGACATACTTTGATATACTTTGATACACTTAGATATACTTTGATACACTTAGATATACTTTGATACATTTTGATACATTTAGATATAATTTGATACACTTAGATATACTTTGACACCCTTAGATATACTTTGATACACTTAGATATACTTTGATACACTTTGATACACTTAGATAAACTTTGATATACTTTGATACACTTAGATATACTTTTATACACTTAGATATACTTTTAAACACTTTGATACACTTAGATATACTTTGATACACTTATATATACTTTGACATACTTCGATGCACTTAGATATACTTTAATACACTTAGATATACTTTGATACACTTTGATACACTTAGATATACTTTGATATACTTTGATACACATTGATATACTTTGATATACTTATATATACTTTGACATACTTTGATGAACTTAGATATACTTTGATACACTTAGATATACTTTTATACACTTAGATATACTTTGATACACTTTGATATACTTTAATACACTTTGATACACTTTGATACACTTTGATACACTTAGATATTAGTTGATACACTTAGATATATTTAGATATACTTTGATACTCTTAAATATACTTTGATACATTTTGTTACACTGATATATACTTTGAACACTTAGATATACTTTGATACACTTAGATATACTTTGATACACTTTGATACACTTAGATATACTTTGATATACTTTGATACACTTAGATATACTTTGATACACTTAGATATACTTTGATACATTTTGATACATTTAGATATAATTTGATACACTTAGATATACTTTGACACCCTTAGATATACTTTGATACACTTAGATATACTTTGATACACTTTGATACACTTTGATACACTTAGATATACATTGATATACTTTGATACACTTAGATTTACTTTGATACACTTAGATTTACTTTGATACACTTAGATATACTTTGATACACTTTGATATACTTTGATACACTTTGATACACTTAGATATACTTTGATACACATTGATATACTTTGATATACTTTGATACACTTAGATATACATTGATACACTTTGATACACTTAGATTTACTTTGATACACTTAGATATACTTTGATACACTTTGATATACTTTGATACACTTTGATACACTTTGATACACTTTGATATTCGTTGATACACTTATATATACTTTGATACACTTAGATATACTTTGATATACTTTGATACACTTTGATACACTTAGATAAACTTTGATACACTTAGATATACTTTGATACACTTAGATATACTTAGATATACTTTGAAACCCTTAGATATACTTTGATACACTTAGATAAACTTTGATACACTTAGATATACTTTGATACACTTTGATACACTTAGATAAACTTTGATACACTTAGATATAGTTTGATACACTTAGATATAATTTGATATACTTTGACACCCTTAGATATACAGAACATTGATACACTTAGATATACTTTGATATACTTTGATACACTTAGACAAACTTTGATACACTTAGTTATACTTTGATACACTTAGATACACTTAGATATACTTTGATACACTTAGATATACTTTGATACATTTTGATACATTTAGATATACTTTGATACACTTAGATATACTTTGATATACTTTGATACACTAAGATTTACTTTGATACACTTTGATATACTTTGATACACTTTGATACACTTAGATATACTTTGATACACTTATATATACATTGATATACTTTGATACACTTAGATTTACTTTGATACACTTAGATTTACTTTGATACACTTAGATATACTTTGATACACTTTGATATACTTTGATACACTTTGATACACTTTGATATTCGTTGATACACTTATATATACTTTGATACACTTAGATATACTTTGATACACTTTGATACACTTAGATAAACTTTGATACACTTAGATATACTTTGATACACTTAGATATACTTTGATATACTTTGACACCCTTAGATATACTTTGATACACTTAGATATACTTTGACACCCTTAAATATACTTTGATACACTTAGATATACTTTGATACAATTTGATACACTTAGATATACTTTGATATACTTTGATACACTTAGATATACTTTTATACACTTAGATATACTTTTAAACACTTTAATACACTTATATATACTTTGACATACTTTGATGCACTTAGATATACTTAAATACACTTAAATATACTTTGATACACTTTGATACACTTAGATATACTTTGATATACTTTGATACACATTGATATACTTTGATATACTTTGATACACTTCGATATACTTTGATATACTTTGATACACTTAGATTTACTTTGATACACTTAGATATACTTTGATACACTTTGATATACTTTGATACACTTTGATACACTTTGATATTCGTTGATACACTTATATATACTTTGATACACTTAGATACACTTTGATATACTTTGATACACTTTGATACACTTAGATATACTTAGATATACTTTGACACACTTAAATATACTTTGATACACTTAGATATACTTTGACACTCATAGATATACTTTGATACACTTAGATATACTTTGATACACTTTGATACACTTAGATATACTTTGATATACTTTGATACACTTAGATATACTTTTATACACTTAGATATACTTTTAAACACTTTGATACACTTAGATATACTTTGATACACTTATATATACTTTGACATACTTTGATGCACTTAGATATACTTTAATACACTTAGATATACTTTGATACACTTTGATACACTTAGATATACTTTGATATACTTTGATACACATTGATATACTTTGATATACTTTGATACACTTAGATATACTTTAATATACTTTGATACACTTAGATTCACTTTGATACACTTAGATATACTTTGATACACTTTGATATACTTTGATACACTTTGATACACTTAGATATACTTTGATACACTTATATATACTTTGACATACTTTGATGAACTTAGATATACTTTGATACACTTAGATATACTTTTATACACTTAGATATACTTTGATACACTTTGATATACTTAAATACACTTTGATACACTTAGATATACTTTGATACACTTAGATACACTTAGATATACTTTGATACACTTAGATATACTTTGATACACTTTGATATACTTTAATACACTTTGATACACTTAGATATTAGTTGATACACTTAGATATATTTAGATATACTTTGATACTCTTAAATATACTTTGATACATTTTGTTACACTGATATATACTTTGAACACTTAGATATACTTTGATACACTTAGATATACTTTGATACACTTTGATACACTTAGATATACTTTGATATACTTTGATACACTAAGATATACTTTGATACACTTAGATATACTTTGATACATTTTGATACATTTAGATATAATTTGATACACTTAGATATACTTTGACACCCTTAGATATACTTTGATACACTTAGATATACTTTGATACACTTTGATACACTTTGATACACTTAGATATACTTTGATATACTTTGATACACTTAGATATACTTTTATACACTTAGATATACTTTTAAACACTTTGATACACTTAGATATACTTTGATACACTTATATATACTTTGACATACTTCGATGCACTTAGATATACTTTAATACACTTAGATATACTTTGATACACTTTGATACACTTAGATATACTTTGATATACTTTGATACACATTGATATACTTTGATATACTTTGATACACTTAGATATACATTGATATACTTTGATACACTTAGATTTACTTTGATACACTTAGATTTACTTTGATACACTTAGATATACTTTGATACACTTTGATATACTTTGATACACTTTGATACACTTAGATATACTTTGATACACATTGATATACTTTGATATACTTTGATACACTTAGATATACATTGATACACTTTGATACACTTAGATTTACTTTGATACACTTAGATATACTTTGATACACTTTGATATACTTTGATACACTTTGATACACTTTGATACACTTTGATATTCGTTGATACACTTATATATACTTTGATACACTTAGATATACTTTGATATACTTTGATACACTTTGATACACTTAGATAAACTTTGATACACTTAGATATACTTTGATACACTTAGATATACTTAGATATACTTTGAAACCCTTAGATATACTTTGATACACTTAGATAAACTTTGATACACTTAGATATACTTTGATACACTTTGATACACTTAGATAAACTTTGATACACTTAGATATAGTTTGATACACTTAGATATAATTTGATATACTTTGACACCCTTAGATATACAGAACATTGATACACTTAGATATACTTTGATATACTTTGATACACTTAGACAAACTTTGATACACTTAGTTATACTTTGATACACTTAGATACACTTAGATATACTTTGATACACTTAGATATACTTTGATACATTTTGATACATTTAGATATATTTTGATACACTTAGATATACTTTGATATACTTTGATACACTAAGATTTACTTTGATACACTTTGATATACTTTGATACACTTTGATACACTTAGATATACTTTGATACACTTATATATACATTGATATACTTTGATACACTTAGATTTACTTTGATACACTTAGATATACTTTGATACATTTTGATACATTTAGATATAATTTGATACACTTAGATATACTTTGACACCCTTAGATATACTTTGATACACTAAGATATACTTTGATACACTTAGATATACTTTGATATACTTTGATACACTTAGATATACTTTTATACACTTTGATATACTTTTAAACACTTTGATACACTTAGATATACTTTGATACACTTATATATACTTTGACATACTTCGATGCACTTAGATATACTTTAATACACTTAGATATACTTTGATACACTTTGATACACTTAGATATACTTTGATATACTTTGATACACATTGATATACTTTGATATACTTTGATACACTTAGATATACATTGATATACTTTGATACACTTAGATTTACTTTGATACACTTAGATTTACTTTGATACACTTAGATATACTTTGATACACTTTGATATACTTTGATACACTTTGATACACTTAGATATACTTTGATACACATTGATATACTTTGATATACTTTGATACACTTAGATATACATTGATACACTTTGATATACTTAGATTTACTTTGATACACTTAGATATACTTTGATACACTTTGATATACTTTGATACACTTTGATACACTTTGATACACTTTGATATTCGTTGATACACTTATATATACTTTGATACACTTAGATATACTTTGATATACTTTGATACAATTTAATACACTTAGATAAACTTTGATACACTTAGATATACTTTGATACACTTAGATATACTTAGATATACTTTGAAACCCTTAGATATACTTTGATACACTTAGATAAACTTTGATACACTTAGATATACTTTGATACACTTTGATACACTTAGATAAACTTTGATACACTTAGATATAGTTTGATACACTTAGATATAATTTGATATACTTTGACACCCTTAGATATACAGAACATTGATACACTTAGATATACTTTGATATACTTTGATACACTTAGACAAACTTTGATACACTTAGTTATACTTTGATACACTTAGATACACTTAGATATACTTTGATACACTTAGATATACTTTGATACATTTTGATACATTTAGATATACTTTGATACACTTAGATATACTTTGATATACTTTGATACACTAAGATTTACTTTGATACACTTTGATATACTTTGATACACTTTGATACACTTAGATATACTTTGATACACTTATATATACATTGATATACTTTGATACACTTAGATTTACTTTGATACACTTAGATTTACTTTGATACACTTAGATATACTTTGATACACTTTGATATACTTTGATACACTTTGATACACTTTGATATTCGTTGATACACTTATATATACTTTGATACACTTAGATATACTTTGATACACTTTGATACACTTAGATAAACTTTGATACACTTAGATATACTTTGATACACTTAGATATACTTTGATATACTTTGACACCCTTAGATATACTTTGATACACTTAGATATACTTTGACACCCTTAAATATACTTTGATACACTTAGATATACTTTGATACAATTTGATACACTTAGATATACTTTGATATACTTTGATACACTTAGATATACTTTTATACACTTAGATATACTTTTAAACACTTTGATACACTTATATATACTTTGACATACTTTGATGCACTTAGATATACTTAAATACACTTAAATATACTTTGATACACTTTGATACACTTAGATATACTTTGATATACTTTGATACACATTGATATACTTTGATATACTTTGATACACTTCGATATACTTTGATATACTTTGATACACTTAGATTTACTTTGATACACTTAGATATACTTTGATACACTTTGATATACTTTGATACACTTTGATACACTTTGATATTCGTTGATACACTTATATATACTTTGATACACTTAGATACACTTTGATATACTTTGATACACTTTGATACACTTAGATATACTTAGATATACTTTGACACCCTTAAATATACTTTGATACACTTAGATATACTTTGACACTCTTAGATATACTTTGATACACTTAGATATACTTTGATACACTTTGATACACTTAGATATACTTTGATATACTTTGATACACTTAGATATACTTTTATACACTTAGATATACTTTTAAACACTTTGATACACTTAGATATACTTTGATACACTTATATATACTTTGACATACTTTGATGCACTTAGATATACTTTAATACACTTAGATATACTTTGATACACTTTGATACACTTAGATATACTTTGATATACTTTGATACACATTGATATACTTTGATATACTTTGATACACTTAGATATACTTTGATATACTTTGATACACTTAGATTCACTTTGATACACTTAGATATACTTTGATACACTTTGATATACTTTGATACACTTTGATACACTTAGATATACTTTGATACACTTATATATACTTTGACATACTTTGATGAACTTAGATATACTTTGATACACTTAGATATACTTTTATACACTTAGATATACATTGATACACTTTGATATACTTAAATACACTTTGATACACTTAGATATACTTTGATACACTTAGATACACTTAGATATACTTTGATACACTTAGATATACTTTGATACACTTTGATATACTTTAATACACTTTGATACACTTAGATATTAGTTGATACACTTAGATATATTTAGATATACTTTGATACTCTTAAATATACTTTGATACATTTTGTTACACTGATATATACTTTGAACACTTAGATATACTTTGATACACTTAGATATACTTTGATACACTTTGATACACTTAGATATACTTTGATATACTTTGATACACTTAGATATACTTTGATACACTTAGATATACTTTGATACATTTTGATACATTTAGATATAATTTGATACACTTAGATATACTTTGACACCCTTAGATATACTTTGATACACTTAGATATACTTTGATACACTTTGATACACTTTGATACACTTAGATATACTTTGATATACTTTGATACACTTAGATATACTTTTAAACACTTTGATACACTTAGATATACTTTGATACACTTATATATACTTTGACATACTTCGATGCACTTAGATATACTTTAATACACTTAGATATACTTTGATACACTTTGATACACTTGGATATACTTTGATATACTTTGATACACATTGATATACTTTGATATATTTTGATACACTTAGATATACATTGATATACTTTGATACACTTAGATTTACTTTGATAAACTTAGATTTACTTTGATACACTTAGATATACTTTGATACACTTTGATATACTTTGATACACTTTGATACACTTAGATATACTTTGATACACATTGATATACTTTGATATACTTTGATACACTTAGATATACATTGATATACTTTGATACACTTAGATTTACTTTGATACACTTAGATATACTTTGATACACTTTGATATACTTTGATACACTTTGATACACTTTGATATTCGTTGATACACTTATATATACTTTGATACACTTAGATACACTTTGATATACTTTGATACACTTTGATACACTTAGATATACTTAGATATACTTTGACACACTTAAATATACTTTGATACACTTAGATATACTTTGACACTCATAGATATACTTTGATACACTTAGATATACTTTGATACACTTTGATACACTTAGATATACTTTGATATACTTTGATACACTTAGATATACTTTTATACACTTAGATATACTTTTAAACACTTTGATACACTTAGATATACTTTGATACACTTATATATACTTTGACATACTTTGATGCACTTAGATATACTTTAATACACTTAGATATACTTTGATACACTTTGATACACTTAGATATACTTTGATATACTTTGATACACATTGATATACTTTGATATACTTTGATACACTTAGATATACTTTAATATACTTTGATACACTTAGATTCACTTTGATACACTTAGATATACTTTGATACACTTTGATATACTTTGATACACTTTGATACACTTAGATATACTTTGATACACTTATATATACTTTGACATACTTTGATGAACTTAGATATACTTTGATACACTTAGATATACTTTTATACACTTAGATATACTTTGATACACTTTGATATACTTAAATACACTTTGATACACTTAGATATACTTTGATACACTTAGATACACTTAGATATACTTTGATACACTTAGATATACTTTGATACACTTTGATATACTTTAATACACTTTGATACACTTAGATATTAGTTGATACACTTAGATATATTTAGATATACTTTGATACTCTTAAATATACTTTGATACATTTTGTTACACTGATATATACTTTGAACACTTAGATATACTTTGATACACTTAGATATACTTTGATACACTTTGATACACTTAGATATACTTTGATATACTTTGATACACTAAGATATACTTTGATACACTTAGATATACTTTGATACATTTTGATACATTTAGATATAATTTGATACACTTAGATATACTTTGACACCCTTAGATATACTTTGATACACTTAGATATACTTTGATACACTTTGATACACTTTGATACACTTAGATATACTTTGATATACTTTGATACACTTAGATATACTTTTATACACTTAGATATACTTTTAAACACTTTGATACACTTAGATATACTTTGATACACTTATATATACTTTGACATACTTCGATGCACTTAGATATACTTTAATACACTTAGATATACTTTGATACACTTTGATACACTTAGATATACTTTGATATACTTTGATACACATTGATATACTTTGATATACTTTGATACACTTAGATATACATTGATATACTTTGATACACTTAGATTTACTTTGATACACTTAGATTTACTTTGATACACTTAGATATACTTTGATACACTTTGATATACTTTGATACACTTTGATACACTTAGATATACTTTGATACACATTGATATACTTTGATATACTTTGATACACTTAGATATACATTGATACACTTTGATACACTTAGATTTACTTTGATACACTTAGATATACTTTGATACACTTTGATATACTTTGATACACTTTGATACACTTTGATACACTTTGATATTCGTTGATACACTTATATATACTTTGATACACTTAGATATACTTTGATATACTTTGATACACTTTGATACACTTAGATAAACTTTGATACACTTAGATATACTTTGATACACTTAGATATACTTAGATATACTTTGAAACCCTTAGATATACTTTGATACACTTAGATAAACTTTGATACACTTAGATATACTTTGATACACTTTGATACACTTAGATAAACTTTGATACACTTAGATATAGTTTGATACACTTAGATATAATTTGATATACTTTGACACCCTTAGATATACAGAACATTGATACACTTAGATATACTTTGATATACTTTGATACACTTAGACAAACTTTGATACACTTAGTTATACTTTGATACACTTAGATACACTTAGATATACTTTGATACACTTAGATATACTTTGATACATTTTGATACATTTAGATATATTTTGATACACTTAGATATACTTTGATATACTTTGATACACTAAGATTTACTTTGATACACTTTGATATACTTTGATACACTTTGATACACTTAGATATACTTTGATACACTTATATATACATTGATATACTTTGATACACTTAGATTTACTTTGATACACTTAGATATACTTTGATACATTTTGATACATTTAGATATAATTTGATACACTTAGATATACTTTGACACCCTTAGATATACTTTGATACACTAAGATATACTTTGATACACTTAGATATACTTTGATATACTTTGATACACTTAGATATACTTTTATACACTTTGATATACTTTTAAACACTTTGATACACTTAGATATACTTTGATACACTTATATATACTTTGACATACTTCGATGCACTTAGATATACTTTAATACACTTAGATATACTTTGATACACTTTGATACACTTAGATATACTTTGATATACTTTGATACACATTGATATACTTTGATATACTTTGATACACTTAGATATACATTGATATACTTTGATACACTTAGATTTACTTTGATACACTTAGATTTACTTTGATACACTTAGATATACTTTGATACACTTTGATATACTTTGATACACTTTGATACACTTAGATATACTTTGATACACATTGATATACTTTGATATACTTTGATACACTTAGATATACATTGATACACTTTGATATACTTAGATTTACTTTGATACACTTAGATATACTTTGATACACTTTGATATACTTTGATACACTTTGATACACTTTGATACACTTTGATATTCGTTGATACACTTATATATACTTTGATACACTTAGATATACTTTGATATACTTTGATACAATTTAATACACTTAGATAAACTTTGATACACTTAGATATACTTTGATACACTTAGATATACTTAGATATACTTTGAAACCCTTAGATATACTTTGATACACTTAGATAAACTTTGATACACTTAGATATACTTTGATACACTTTGATACACTTAGATAAACTTTGATACACTTAGATATAGTTTGATACACTTAGATATAATTTGATATACTTTGACACCCTTAGATATACAGAACATTGATACACTTAGATATACTTTGATATACTTTGATACACTTAGACAAACTTTGATACACTTAGTTATACTTTGATACACTTAGATACACTTAGATATACTTTGATACACTTAGATATACTTTGATACATTTTGATACATTTAGATATACTTTGATACACTTAGATATACTTTGATATACTTTGATACACTAAGATTTACTTTGATACACTTTGATATACTTTGATACACTTTGATACACTTAGATATACTTTGATACACTTATATATACATTGATATACTTTGATACACTTAGATTTACTTTGATACACTTAGATTTACTTTGATACACTTAGATATACTTTGATACACTTTGATATACTTTGATACACTTTGATACACTTTGATATTCGTTGATACACTTATATATACTTTGATACACTTAGATATACTTTGATACACTTTGATACACTTAGATAAACTTTGATACACTTAGATATACTTTGATACACTTAGATATACTTTGATATACTTTGACACCCTTAGATATACTTTGATACACTTAGATATACTTTGACACCCTTAAATATACTTTGATACACTTAGATATACTTTGATACAATTTGATACACTTAGATATACTTTGATATACTTTGATACACTTAGATATACTTTTATACACTTAGATATACTTTTAAACACTTTGATACACTTATATATACTTTGACATACTTTGATGCACTTAGATATACTTAAATACACTTAAATATACTTTGATACACTTTGATACACTTAGATATACTTTGATATACTTTGATACACATTGATATACTTTGATATACTTTGATACACTTCGATATACTTTGATATACTTTGATACACTTAGATTTACTTTGATACACTTAGATATACTTTGATACACTTTGATATACTTTGATACACTTTGATACACTTTGATATTCGTTGATACACTTATATATACTTTGATACACTTAGATACACTTTGATATACTTTGATACACTTTGATACACTTAGATATACTTAGATATACTTTGACACCCTTAAATATACTTTGATACACTTAGATATACTTTGACACTCTTAGATATACTTTGATACACTTAGATATACTTTGATACACTTTGATACACTTAGATATACTTTGATATACTTTGATACACTTAGATATACTTTTATACACTTAGATATACTTTTAAACACTTTGATACACTTAGATATACTTTGATACACTTATATATACTTTGACATACTTTGATGCACTTAGATATACTTTAATACACTTAGATATACTTTGATACACTTTGATACACTTAGATATACTTTGATATACTTTGATACACATTGATATACTTTGATATACTTTGATACACTTAGATATACTTTGATATACTTTGATACACTTAGATTCACTTTGATACACTTAGATATACTTTGATACACTTTGATATACTTTGATACACTTTGATACACTTAGATATACTTTGATACACTTATATATACTTTGACATACTTTGATGAACTTAGATATACTTTGATACACTTAGATATACTTTTATACACTTAGATATACATTGATACACTTTGATATACTTAAATACACTTTGATACACTTAGATATACTTTGATACACTTAGATACACTTAGATATACTTTGATACACTTAGATATACTTTGATACACTTTGATATACTTTAATACACTTTGATACACTTAGATATTAGTTGATACACTTAGATATATTTAGATATACTTTGATACTCTTAAATATACTTTGATACATTTTGTTACACTGATATATACTTTGAACACTTAGATATACTTTGATACACTTAGATATACTTTGATACACTTATATATACTTTGACATACTTTGATGCACTTAGATATACTTTAATACACTTAGATATACTTTGATACACTTTGATACACTTAGATATACTTTGATATACTTTGATACACATTGATATACTTTGATATACTTTGATACACTTAGATATACTTTGATATACTTTGATACACTTAGATTCACTTTGATACACTTAGATATACTTTGATACACTTTGATATACTTTGATACACTTTGATACACTTAGATATACTTTGATACACTTATATATACTTTGACATACTTTGATGAACTTAGATATACTTTGATACACTTAGATATACTTTTATACACTTAGATATACATTGATACACTTTGATATACTTAAATACACTTTGATACACTTAGATATACTTTGATACACTTAGATACACTTAGATATACTTTGATACACTTAGATATACTTTGATACACTTTGATATACTTTAATACACTTTGATACACTTAGATATTAGTTGATACACTTAGATATATTTAGATATACTTTGATACTCTTAAATATACTTTGATACATTTTGTTACACTGATATATACTTTGAACACTTAGATATACTTTGATACACTTAGATATACTTTGATACACTTTGATACACTTAGATATACTTTGATATACTTTGATACACTTAGATATACTTTGATACACTTAGATATACTTTGATACATTTTGATACATTTAGATATAATTTGATACACTTAGATATACTTTGACACCCTTAGATATACTTTGATACACTTAGATATACTTTGATACACTTTGATACACTTTGATACACTTAGATATACTTTGATATACTTTGATACACTTAGATATACTTTTAAACACTTTGATACACTTAGATATACTTTGATACACTTATATATACTTTGACATACTTCGATGCACTTAGATATACTTTAATACACTTAGATATACTTTGATACACTTTGATACACTTAGATATACTTTGATATACTTTGATACACATTGATATACTTTGATATATTTTGATACACTTAGATATACATTGATATACTTTGATACACTTAGATTTACTTTGATAAACTTAGATTTACTTTGATACACTTAGATATACTTTGATACACTTTGATATACTTTGATACACTTTGATACACTTAGATATACTTTGATACACATTGATATACTTTGATATACTTTGATACACTTAGATATACATTGATATACTTTGAAACACTTAGATTTACTTTGATACACTTAGATTTACTTTGATACACTTAGATATACTTTGATACACTTTGATATACTTTGATATACTTTGATACACTTTGATATTCTTTGATACACTGATATATACTTTGACATACTTAGATACACTTAGATATACTTTGATACACTTTGATACACTTAGATATATTTAGATATACTTTGATACTCTTAAATATACTTTGATACATTTTGATACACTTATATATACTTTGATACACTTAGATATACTTTGATACACTTAGATATACTTTGATATACTTTGATACACTTTGATACACTTAGATAAACTTTGATACACTTAGATATAATTTGATACACTTAGATACACTTAGATACACTTTAATACACTTAGATATACTTTGATACACTTAGATATACTTTGATACACTTTGATATACTTTGATACACTTTGATACACTTAGATATACTTTGATACACATTGATATACTTTGATATACTTTGATACACTTTGATACACTTAGATTTACTTTGATACACTTAGATATACTTTGATACACTTTGATATACTTAGATATATTTAGATATGATTTGATACTCTTAAATATACTTTGATATATTTTGATACACTTATATATACTTTGATACACTTAGATATACTTTGATACACTTAGATATACTTTGATATACTTTGATACACTTTGATACACTTAGATAAACTTTGATACACTTAGATATAATTTGATACACTTAGATACACTTAGATACACTTTGATACACTTAGATTTACTTTGATACACTTAGATATACTTTGATACACTTTGATATACTTTGATACACTTTGATACACTTAGATATACTTTGATACACATTGATATACTTTGATATACTTTGATACACTTAGATATACATTGATACACTTTGATACACTTAGATTTACTTTGATACACTTAGATATACTTTGATACACTTTGATATACTTTGATACACTTTGATACACTTTGATATTCGTTGATACACTTATATATACTTTGATACACTTAGATATACTTTGATATACTTTGATACACTTTGATACACTTAGATAAACTTTGATACACTTAGATATACTTTGATACACTTAGATATACTTAGATATACTTTGACACCCTTAGATATACTTTGATACACTTAGATAAACTTTGATACACTTAGATATACTTTGATACACTTTGATACACTTAGATAAACTTTGATACACTTAGATATAGTTTGATACACTTAGATATAATTTGATATACTTTGACACCCTTAGATATACAGTACTTTGATACACTTAGATATACTTTGATATACTTTGATACACTTAGACAAACTTTGATACACTTAGTTATACTTTGATACACTTAGATACACTTAGATATACTTTGATACACTTAGATATACTTTGATACATTTTGATACATTTAGATATACTTTGATACACTTAGATATACTTTGATATACTTTGATACACTAAGATTTACTTTGATACACTTTGATATACTTTAATACACTTTGATACACTTAGATATACTTTGAGACACTTATATATACATTGATATACTTTGATACACTTAGATTTACTTTGATACACTTAGATTTACTTTGATACACTTAGATATACTTTGATACACTTTGATATACTTTGATACACTTTGATATTCGTTGATACACTTATATATACTTTGATACACTTAGATATACTTTGATACACTTTGATACACTTAGATAAACTTTGATACACTTAGATATACTTTGATTCACTTAGATATACTTTGATATACTTTGACACCCTTAGATATACTTTGATACACTTAGATATACTTTGACACCCTTAAATATACTTTGATACACTTAGATATACTTTGATACAATTTGATACACTTAGATATACTTTGATATACTTTGATACACTTAGATATACTTTTATACACTTAGATATACTTTTAAACACTTTGATACACTTATATATAATTTGACATACTTTGATGCACTTAGATATACTTTAATACACTTAAATATACTTTGATACACTTTGATACACTTAGATATACTTTGATATACTTTGATACACATTGATATACTTTGATATACTTTGATACACTTCGATATACTTTGATATACTTTGATACACTTAGATTTACTTTGATACACTTAGATATACTTTGATACAATTTGATACACTTAGATATACTTTGATATACTTTGATACACTTAGATATACTTTTATACACTTAGATATACTTTTAAACACTTTGATACACTTATATATACTTTGATACACTTAGATACACTTTGATATACTTTGATACACTTTGATACACTTAGATAAACTTTGATACACTTAGATATACTTTGATACACTTAGATATACTTAGATATACTTTGACACCCTTAGATATACTTTGATACACTTAGATATACTTTGACACCCTTAGATATACTTTGATACACTTAGATATACTTTGATATACTTTGATACACTTAGATATACTTTTATACACTTAGATATACTTTTAAACACTTTGATACACTTAGATATACTTTGATACACTTATATATACTTTGACATACTTTGATGCACTTAGATATACTTTAATACACTTAGATATACTTTGATACACTTTGATACACTTAGATATACTTTGATATACTTTGATACACATTGATATACTTTGATATACTTTGATACACTTAGATATACTTTGATATACTTTGATACACTTAGATTTACTTTGATACACTTAGATATACTTTGATACACTTTGATATACTTTGATACACTTTGATACACTTAGATATACTTTGATACACTTATATATACTTTGACATACTTTGATTAACTTAGATATACTTTGATACACTTAGATATACTTTTATACACTTAGATATACTTTGATACACTTTGATATACTTAAATACACTTTGATACACTTAGATATACTTTGATACACTTAGATACACTTAGATATACTTTGATACACTTAGATATACTTTGATACACTTTGATATACTTTAATACACTTTGATACACTTAGATATTAGTTGATACACTTAGATATATTTAGATATACTTTGATGATCTTAAATATACTTTGATACATTTTGTTACACTGATATATACTTTGAACACTTAGATATACTTTGATACACTTAGATATACTTTGATACACTTTGATACACTTAGACATACTTTGATATACTTTGATACACTTAGATATACTTTGATACACTTAGATATACTTTGATACATTTTGATACATTTAGATATAATTTGATACACTTAGATATACTTTGACACCCTTAGATATACTTTGATACACTTAGATATACTTTGATACACTTTGATACACTTAGATATACTTTGATATACTTTGATACACTTAGATATACTTTTATACACTTAGATATACTTTTAAACACTTTGATACACTTAGATATACTTTGATACACTTATATATACTTTGACATACTTCGATGCACTTAGATATACTTTAATACACTTAGATATACTTTGATACACTTTGATACACTTAGATATACTTTGATATACTTTGATACACATTGATATACTTTGATATACTTTGATACACTTAGATATACATTGATATACTTTGATACACTTAGATTTACTTTGATAAACTTAGATTTACTTTGATACACTTAGATATACTTTGATACACTTTGATATACTTTGATACACTTAGATATACTTTGATACACATTGATATTTTTTGATATACTTTGATTCACTTAGATATACATTGATATACTTTGAAACACTTAGATTTACTTTGATACACTTAGATTTACTTTGATACACTTAGATATACTTTGATACACTTTGATATACTTTGATACACTTTGATATTCTTTGATACACTGATATATACTTTGACATACTTAGATACACTTAGATATACTTTGATACACTTTGATACACTTAGATATATTTAGATATACTTTGATACTCTTAAATATACTTTGATACATTTTGATACACTTATATATACTTTGATACACTTAGATATACTTTGATACACTTAGATATACTTTGATATACTTTGATACACTTTGATACACTTAGATAAACTTTGATACACTTAGATATAATTTGATACACTTAGATACACTTAGATACACTTTAATACACTTAGATAAACTTTGATATAATTTGATACACTTTGATACACTTAGATAAACTTTGATACACTTAGATATACTTTAATACACTTAGATATACTTTGATACACTTAGATATACTTTGATACACTTAGATATACTTTGATACACTCAGATATACTTTGATATACTTTGACACCCTTAGATATACTTTGATACACTTAGATAAACTTTGACACCCTTAAATATACTTTGATACACTTAGATATACTTTGATACAATTTGATACACTTAGATATACTTTGATATACTTTGATACACTTAGATATACTTTTATACACTTAGATATACTTTTAAACACTTTGATACACTTATATATACTTTGACATACTTTGATGCACTTAGATATACTTTAATACACTTAAATATACTTTGATACACTTTGATACACTTAGATATACTTTGATATACTTTGATACACATTGATATACTTTGATATACTTTGATACACTTCGATATACTTTGATATACTTTGATACACTTAGATTTACTTTGATACACTTAGATATACTTTGATACACTTAGCTATACTTTGATATACTTTGATACACTTAGATATACTTTTATACACTTAGATATACTTTTAAACACTTTGATACACTTATATATACTTTGATACACTTAGATACACTTTGATATACTTTGATACACTTTGATACACTTAGATAAACTTTGATACACTTAGATATACTTTGATACACTTAGATATACTTAGATATACTTTGACACCCTTAGATATACTTTGATACACTTAGATATACTTTGACACCCTTAGATATACTTTGATACACTTAGATATACTTTGATACACTTTGATACACTTAGATATACTTTAATATACTTTGATACACTTAGATATACTTTTATACACTTAGATATACTTTTAAACACTTTGATACACTTAGATATACTTTGATACACTTATATATACTTTGACATACTTTGATGCACTTAGATATACTTTAATACACTTAGATATACTTTGATACACTTTGATACACTTAGATATACTTTGATATACTTTGATACACATTGATATACTTTGATATACTTTGATACACTTAGATATACTTTGATATACTTTGATACACTTAGATTTACTTTGATACACTTAGATATACTTTGATACACTTTGATATACTTTGATACACTTTGATACACTTAGATATACTTTGATACACTTATATATACTTTGACATACTTTGATGAACTTAGATATACTTTGATACACTTAGATATACTTTTATACACTTAGATATACTTTGATACACTTTGATATACTTAAATACACTTTGATACTCTTAGATATACTTTGATACACTTAGATACACTTAGATATACTTTGATACACTTAGATATACTTTGATACACTTTGATATACTTTAATACACTTTGATACACTTAGATATTAGTTGATACACTTAGATATATTTAGATATACTTTGATACTCTTAAATATACTTTGATACATTTTGTTACACTGATATATACTTTGAACACTTAGATATACTTTGATACACTTAGATATACTTTGATACACTTTGATACACTTAGATATACTTTGATATACTTTGATACACTTAGATATACTTTGATACACTTAGATATACTTTGATACATTTTGATACATTTATATATAATTTGATACACTTAGATATACTTTGACACCCTTAGATATACTTTGATACACTTAGATATACTTTGATACACTTTGATACACTTAGATATACTTTGATATACTTTGCTACACTTAGATATACTTTTATACACTTAGATATACTTTTAAACACTTTGATACACTTAGATATACTTTGATACACTTATATATACTTTGACATACTTCGATGCACTTAGATATACTTTAATACACTTAGATATACTTTGATACACTTTGATACACTTAGATATACTTTGATATACTTTGATACACATTGATATACTTTGATATACTTTGATACACTTAGATATACATTGATATACTTTGATACACTTAGATTTACTTTGATAAACTTAGATTTACTTTGATACACTTAGATATACTTTGATACACTTTGATATACTTTGATACACTTTGATACACTTAGATATACTTTGATACACATTGATATACTTTGATATACTTTGATACACTTAGATATACATTGATACACTTTGATATACTTTGATACACTTAGATATACATTGATACACTTTGATACACTTAGATATACTTTGATACACTTAGATATACTTTGATATACTTTGACACCCTTAGATATACTTTGATACACATTGATATACTTTGATATACTTTGATACACTTAGATATACATTGATACACTTTGATACACTTAGATATACTTTGATACACTTAGATATACTTTGATATACTTTGACACCCTTAGATATACTTTGATACACTTAGATATACTTTGACACCCTTAAATATACTTTGATACACTTAGATATACTTTGATACAATTTGATACACTTAGATATACTTAGATAAACTTTGATACACTTAGATATAATTTGATACACTTAGATACACTTTAATACACTTAGATATACTTTGATACACTTAGATATACTTTGATACACTTTGATATACTTTGATACACTTTGATACACTTAGATATACTTTGATACACATTGATATACTTTGATATACTTTGATACACTTAGATATACATTGATACACTTTGATACACTTAGATTTACTTTGATACACTTAGATATACTTTGATACACTTTGATATACTTAGATATATTTAGATATACTTTGATACTCTTAAATATACTTTGATATATTTTGATACACTTATATATACTTTGATACACTTAGATATACTTTGATACACTTAGATATACTTTGATATACTTTGATACACTTAGATACACTTAGATAAACTTTGATACACTTAGATATAATTTGATACACTTAGATACACTTAGATACACTTTGATACACTTTGATACACCTAGATAAACTTTGATACACTTAGATATACTTTGATACACTTAGATATACTTAGATATACTTTGACACCCTTAGATATAATTTGATACACTTAGATATACTTTGACACCCTTAGATATACTTTGATACACTTAGATATACTTTGATACACTTTGATACACTTAGATATACTTTGATATACTTTGATACACTTAGATATACTTTTATACACTTAGATATACTTTTAAACACTTTGATACACTTAGATATACTTTGATACACTTATATATACTTTGACATACTTTGATGCACTTAGATATACTTTAATACACTTAGATATACTTTGATACACTTTGATACACTTAGATATACTTTGATATACTTTGATACACATTGATATACTTTGATATACTTTGATACACTTAGATATACTTTGATATACTTTGATACACTTAGATTTACTTTGATACACTTAGATATACTTTGATACACTTTGATATACTTTGATACACTTTGATACACTTAGATATACTTTGATACACTTATATATACTTTGACATACTTTGATGAACTTAGATATACTTTGATACACTTAGATATACTTTAATACACTTTGATATACTTAAATACACTTTGATAACCTTAGATATACTTTGATACACTTAGATACACTTAGATATACTTTGATACACTTAGATATACTTTGATACACTTTGATATACTTTAATACACTTTGATACACTTAGATATTAGTTGATACACTTAGATATATTTAGATATACTTTGATACTCTTAAATATACTTTGATACATTTTGTTACACTGATATATACTTTGAACACTTAGATATACTTTGATACACTTAGATATACTTTGATACACTTTGATACACTTAGATATACTTTGATATACTTTGATACACTTAGATATACTTTGATACACTTAGATATACTTTGATATACTTTGATACACTTAGATATACTTTGATACACTTAGATATACTTTGATACACTTTGATACACTTAGATATACTTTGATATACTTTGCTACACTTAGATATACTTTTATACACTTAGATATACTTTTAAACACTTTGATACACTTAGATATACTTTGATACACTTATATATACTTTGACATACTTCGATGCACTTAGATATACTTTAATACACTTAGATATACTTTGATACACTTTGATACACTTAGATATACTTTGATATACTTTGATACACATTGATATACTTTGATATACTTTGATACACTTAGATATACATTGATATACTTTGATACACTTAGATTTACTTTGATAAACTTAGATTTACTTTGATACACTTAGATATACTTTGATACACTTTGATATACTTTGATACACTTTGATACACTTAGATATACTTTGATACACATTGATATACTTTGATATACTTTGATACACTTAGATATACATTGATACACTTTGATATACTTTGATACACTTTGATACACTTAGATATACTTTGATACACATTGATATACTTTGATATACTTTGATACACTTAGATATACATTGATACACTTTGAAACACTTAGATATACTTTGATACACTTAGATATACTTTGATATACTTTGACACCCTTAGATATACTTTGATACACTTAGATATACTTTGACACCCTTAAATATACTTTGATACACTTAGATATACTTTGATACAATTTGATACACTTAGATATACTTAGATAAACTTTGATACACTTAGATATAATTTGATACACTTAGATACACTTAGATACACTTTAATACACTTAGATATACTTTGATACACTTAGATATACTTTGATACACTTTGATATACTTTGATACACTTTGATACACTTAGATATACTTTGATACACATTGATATACTTTGATATACTTTGATACACTTAGATATACATTGATACACTTTGATACACTTAGATTTACTTTGATACACTTAGATATACTTTGATACACTTTGATATACTTAGATATATTTAGATATACTTTGATACTCTTAAATATACTTTGATATATTTTGATACACTTATATATACTTTGATACACTTAGATATACTTTGATACACTTAGATATACTTTGATATACTTTGATACACTTTGATACACTTAGATAAACTTTGATACACTTAGATATAATTTGATACACTTAGATACACTTAGATACACTTTGATACACTTAGATTTACTTTGATACACTTAGATATACTTTGATACACTTAGATATACTTAGATATACTTTGACACCCTTAGATATACTTTGATACACTTAGATATACTTTGACACCCTTAGATATACTTTGATACACTTAGATATACTTTGATACACTTTGATACACTTAGATATACTTTGATATACTTTGATACACTTAGATATACTTTTATACACTTAGATATACTTTTAAACACTTTGATACACTTAGATATACTTTGATACACTTATATATACTTTGACATACTTTGATGCACTTAGATATACTTTAATACACTTAGATATACTTTGATACACTTTGATACACTTAGATATACTTTGATATACTTTGATACACATTGATATACTTTGATATACTTTGATACACTTAGATATACTTTGATATACTTTGATACACTTAGATTTACTTTGATACACTTAGATATACTTTGATACACTTTGATATACTTTGATACACTTTGATACACTTAGATATACTTTGATACACTTATATATACTTTGACATACTTTGATTAACTTAGATATACTTTGATACACTTAGATATACTTTTATACACTTAGATATACTTTGATACACTTTGATATACTTAAATACACTTTGATACACTTAGATATACTTTGATACACTTAGATACACTTAAATATACTTTGATACACTTAGATATACTTTGATACACTTTGATATACTTTAATACACTTTGATACACTTAGATATTAGTTGATACACTTAGATATATTTAGATATACTTTGATACTCTTAAATATACTTTGATACATTTTGTTACACTGATATATACTTTGAACACTTAGATATACTTTGATACACTTAGATATACTTTGATACACTTTGATACACTTAGACATACTTTGATATACTTTGATACACTTAGATATACTTTGATACACTTAGATATACTTTGATACATTTTGATACATTTAGATATAATTTGATACACTTAGATATACTTTGACACCCTTAGATATACTTTGATACACTTAGATATACTTTGATACACTTTGATACACTTAGATATACTTTGATATACTTTGATACACTTAGATATACTTTTATACACTTAGATATACTTTTAAACAATTTGATACACTTAGATATACTTTGATACACTTATATATACTTTGACATACTTCGATGCACTTAGATATACTTT
The DNA here is from genome assembly GCF_028750875.1 of Macrosteles quadrilineatus. Taxonomy (NCBI): domain Eukaryota; kingdom Metazoa; phylum Arthropoda; class Insecta; order Hemiptera; family Cicadellidae; genus Macrosteles; species Macrosteles quadrilineatus. The sequence continues at coordinate 95,792,995 of NW_026542597.1, read as the reverse complement.
AATACACTTAGATATACTTTGATACACTTTGATACACTTAGATATACTTTGATATACTTTGATACACATTGATATACTTTGATATACTTTGATACACTTAGATATACATTGATATACTTTGATACACTTAGATTTACTTTGATAAACTTAGATTTACTTTGATACACTTAGATATACTTTGATACACTTTGATATACTTTGATACACTTAGATATACTTTGATACACATTGATATTTTTTGATATACTTTGATTCAATTAGATATACATTGATATACTTTGAAACACTTAGATTTACTTTGATACACTTAGATTTACTTTGATACACTTAGATATACTTTGATACACTTTGATATACTTTGATACACTTTGATATTCTTTGATACACTGATATATACTTTGACATACTTAGATACACTTAGATATACTTTGATACACTTTGATACACTTAGATATATTTAGATATACTTTGATACTCTTAAATATACTTTGATACATTTTGATACACTTATATATACTTTGATACACTTAGATATACTTTGATACACTTAGATATACTTTGATATACTTTGATACACTTTGATACACTTACATAAACTTTGATACACTTAGATATAATTTGATACACTTAGATACACTTAGATACACTTTAATACACTTAGATAAACTTTGATATAATTTGATACACTTTGATACACTTAGATAAACTTTGATACACTTAGATATACTTTAATACACTTAGATATACTTTGATACACTTAGATATACTTTGATACACTTAGATATACTTTGATACACTCAGATATACTTTGATATACTTTGACACTCTTAGATATACTTTGATACACTTAGATATACTTTGACACCCTTAAATATACTTTGATACACTTAGATATACTTTGATACAATTTGATACACTTAGATATACTTTGATATACTTTGATACACTTAGATATACTTTTATACACTTAGATATACTTTTAAACACTTTGATACACTTATATATACTTTGACATACTTTGATGCACTTAGATATACTTTAATACACTTAAATATACTTTGATACACTTTGATACACTTAGATATACTTTGATATACTTTGATACACATTGATATACTTTGATATACTTTGATATACTTTGATACACTTAGATTTACTTTGATACACTTAGATATACTTTGATACACTTAGATATACTTTGATATACTTTGATACACTTAGATATACTTTTATACACTTAGATATACTTTTAAACACTTTGATACACTTATATATACTTTGATACACTTAGATACACTTTGATATACTTTGATACACTTTGATACACTTAGATAAACTTTGATACACTTAGATATACTTTGATACACTTAGATATACTTAGATATACTTTGACACCCTTAGATATACTTTGATACACTTAGATATACTTTGACACCCTTAGATATACTTTGATACACTTAGATATACTTTGATACACTTTGATACACTTAGATATACTTTAATATACTTTGATACACTTAGATATACTTTTATACACTTAGATATACTTTTAAACACTTTGATACACTTAGATATACTTTGATACACTTATATATACTTTGACATACTTTGATGCACTTAGATATACTTTAATACACTTAGATATACTTTGATACACTTTGATACACTTAGATATACTTTGATATACTTTGATACACATTGATATACTTTGATATACTTTGATACACTTAGATATACTTTGATATAATTTGATACACTTAGATTTACTTTGATACACTTAGATATACTTTGATACACTTTGATATACTTTGATACACTTTGATACACTTAGATATACTTTGATACACTTATATATACTTTGACATACTTTGATGAACTTAGATATACTTTGATACACTTAGATATACTTTTATACACTTAGATATACTTTGATACACTTTGATATACTTAAATACACTTTGATACACTTAGATATACTTTGATACACTTAGATACACTTAGATATACTTTGATACACTTAGATATACTTTGATACACTTTGATATACTTTAATACACTTTGATACACTTAGATATTAGTTGATACACTTAGATATATTTAGATATACTTTGATACTCTTAAATATACTTTGATACATTTTGTTACACTGATATATACTTTGAACACTTAGATATACTTTGATACACTTAGATATACTTTGATACACTTTGATACACTTAGATATACTTTGATATACTTTGATACACTTAGATATACTTTGATACACTTAGATATACTTTGATACATTTTGATACATTTAGATATAATTTGATACACTTAGATATACTTTGACACCCTTAGATATACTTTGATACACTTAGATATACTTTGATACACTTTGATACACTTAGATATACTTTGATATACTTTGCTACACTTAGATATACTTTTATACACTTAGATATACTTTTAAACACTTTGATACACTTAGATATACTTTGATACACTTATATATACTTTGACATACTTCGATGCACTTAGATATACTTTAATACACTTAGATATACTTTGATACACTTTGATACACTTAGATATACTTTGATATACTTTGATACACATTGATATACTTTGATATACTTTGATACACTTAGATATACATTGATATACTTTGATACACTTTGATACACTTAGATATACTTTGATACACTTATATATACTTTGACATACTTTGATGAACTTAGATATACTTTGATACACTTAGATATACTTTTATACACTTAGATATACTTTGATACACTTTGATATACTTAAATACACTTTGATACACTTAGATATACTTTGATACACTTAGATACACTTAGATATACTTTGATACACTTAGATATACTTTGATACACTTTGATATACTTTAATACACTTTGATACACTTAGATATTAGTTGATACACTTAGATATATTTAGATATACTTTGATACTCTTAAATATACTTTGATACATTTTGTTACACTGATATATACTTTGAACACTTAGATATACTTTGATACACTTAGATATACTTTGATACACTTTGATACACTTAGATATACTTTGATATACTTTGATACACTTAGATATACTTTGATACACTTAGATATACTTTGATACATTTTGATACATTTAGATATAATTTGATACACTTAGATATACTTTGACACCCTTAGATATACTTTGATACACTTAGATATACTTTGATACACTTTGATACACTTAGATATACTTTGATATACTTTGCTACACTTAGATATACTTTTATACACTTAGATATACTTTTAAACACTTTGATACACTTAGATATACTTTGATACACTTATATATACTTTGACATACTTCGATGCACTTAGATATACTTTAATACACTTAGATATACTTTGATACACTTTGATACACTTAGATATACTTTGATATACTTTGATACACATTGATATACTTTGATATACTTTGATACACTTAGATATACATTGATATACTTTGATACACTTAGATTTACTTTGATAAACTTAGATTTACTTTGATACACTTAGATATACTTTGATACACTTTGATATACTTTGATACACTTTGATACACTTAGATATACTTTGATACACATTGATATACTTTGATATACTTTGATACACTTAGATATACATTGATACACTTTGATATACTTTGATACACTTTGATACACTTAGATATACTTTGATACACATTGATATACTTTGATATACTTTGATACACTTAGATATACATTGATACACTTTGATACACTTAGATATACTTTGATACACTTAGATATACTTTGATATACTTTGACACCCTTAGATATACTTTGATACACTTAGATATACTTTGACACCCTTAAATATACTTTGATACACTTAGATATACTTTGATACAATTTGATACACTTAGATATACTTAGATAAACTTTGATACACTTAGATATAATTTGATACACTTAGATACACTTAGATACACTTTAATACACTTAGATATACTTTGATACACTTAGATATACTTTGATACACTTTGATATACTTTGATACACTTTGATACACTTAGATATACTTTGATACACATTGATATACTTTGATATACTTTGATACACTTAGATATACATTGATACACTTTGATACACTTAGATTTACTTTGATACACTTAGATATACTTTGATACACTTTGATATACTTAGATATATTTAGATATACTTTGATACTCTTAAATATACTTTGATATATTTTGATACACTTATATATACTTTGATACACTTAGATATACTTTGATACACTTAGATATACTTTGATATACTTTGATACACTTTGATACACTTAGATAAACTTTGATACACTTAGATATAATTTAATACACTTAGATACACTTAGATACACTTTGATACACTTTGATACACTTAGATAAACTTTGATACACTTAGATATACTTTGATACACTTAGATATACTTAGATATACTTTGACACCCTTAGATATAATTTGATACACTTAGATATACTTTGACACCCTTAGATATACTTTGATACACTTAGATATACTTTGATACACTTTGATACACTTAGATATACTTTGATATACTTTGATACACTTAGATATACTTTTATACACTTAGATATACTTTTAAACACTTTGATACACTTAGATATACTTTGATACACTTATATATACTTTGACATACTTTGATGCACTTAGATATACTTTAATACACTTAGATATACTTTGATACACTTTGATACACTTAGATATACTTTGATATACTTTGATACACATTGATATACTTTGATATACTTTGATACACTTAGATATACTTTGATATACTTTGATACACTTAGATTTACTTTGATACACTTAGATATACTTTGATACACTTTGATATACTTTGATACACTTTGATACACTTAGATATACTTTGATACACTTATATATACTTTGACATACTTTGATGAACTTAGATATACTTTGATACACTTAGATATACTTTGATACACTTTGATATACTTTAATACACTTTGATACACTTAGATATTAGTTGATACACTTAGATATATTTAGATATACTTTGATACTCTTAAATATACTTTGATACATTTTGTTACACTGATATATACTTTGAACACTTAGATATACTTTGATACACTTAGATATACTTTGATACACTTTGATACACTTAGATATACTTTGATATACTTTGATACACTTAGATATACTTTGATACACTTAGATATACTTTGATACATTTTGATACATTTAGATATAATTTGATACACTTAGATATACTTTGACACCCTTAGATATACTTTGATACACTTAGATATACTTTGATACACTTTGATACACTTAGATATACTTTGATATACTTTGCTACACTTAGATATACTTTTATACACTTAGATATACTTTTAAACACTTTGATACACTTAGATATACTTTGATACACTTATATATACTTTGACATACTTCGATGCACTTAGATATACTTTAATACACTTAGATATACTTTGATACACTTTGATACACTTAGATATACTTTGATATACTTTGATACACATTGATATACTTTGATATACTTTGATACACTTAGATATACATTGATATACTTTGATACACTTAGATTTACTTTGATAAACTTAGATTTACTTTGATACACTTAGATATACTTTGATACACTTTGATATACTTTGATACACTTTGATACACTTAGATATACTTTGATACACATTGATATACTTTGATATACTTTGATACACTTAGATATACATTGATACACTTTGATATACTTTGATACACTTTAATACACTTAGATATACTTTGATACACATTGATATACTTTGATATACTTTGATACACTTAGATATACATTGATACACTTTGATACACTTAGATATACTTTGATACACTTAGATATACTTTGATATACTTTGACACCCTTAGATATACTTTGATACACTTAGATATACTTTGACACCCTTAAATATACTTTGATACACTTAGATATACTTTGATACAATTTGATACACTTAGATATACTTAGATAAACTTTGATACACTTAGATATAATTTGATACACTTAGATACACTTAGATACACTTTAATACACTTAGATATACTTTGATACACTTAGATATACTTTGATACACTTTGATATACTTTGATACACTTTGATACACTTAGATATACTTTGATACACATTGATATACTTTGATATACTTTGATACACTTAGATATACATTGATACACTTTGATACACTTAGATTTACTTTGATACACTTAGATATACTTTGATACACTTTGATATACTTAGATATATTTAGATATACTTTGATACTCTTAAATATAATTTGATATATTTTGATACACTTATATATACTTTGATACACTTAGATATACTTTGATACACTTAGATATACTTTGATATACTTTGATACACTTTGATACACTTAGATAAACTTTGATACACTTAGATATAATTTGATACACTTAGATACACTTAGATACACTTTGATACACTTAGATTTACTTTGATACACTTTGATATACTTTGATACACTTTGATACACTTAGATATACTTTGATACACATTGATATACTTTGATATACTTTGATACACTTAGATATACATTGATACACTTTGATACACTTAGATTTACTTTGATACACTTAGATATACTTTGATACACTTTGATATACTTTGATACACTTTGATACGCTTTGATACACTTTGATATTCGTTGATACACTTATATATACTTTGATACACTTAGATATACTTTGATATACTTTGATACACTTTGATACACTTAGATAAACTTTGATACACTTAGATATACTTTGATACACTTAGATATACTTAGATATACTTTGACACCCTTAGATATACTTTGATACACTTAGATAAACTTTGATACACTTAGATATACTTTGATACACTTTAATACACTTAGATAAACTTTGATACACTTAGATATAGTTTGATACACTTAGATATAATTTGATATACTTTGACACCCTTAGATATACAGTACTTTGATACACTTAGATATACTTTGATATACTTTGATACACTTAGACAAACTTTGATACACTTAGTTATACTTTGATACATTTAGATACACTTAGATACACTTAGATATACTTTGATACACTTAGATATACTTTGATACATTTTGATACATTTAGATATACTTTGATACACTTAGATATACTTTGATATACTTTGATACACTAAGATTTACTTTGATACACTTTGATATACTTTGATACACTTTGATACACTTAGATATACTTTGATACACTTATATATACATTGATATACTTTGATACACTTAGATTTACTTTGATACACTTAGATTTACTTTGATACACTTAGATATACTTTGATACACTTTGATATACTTTGATACACTTTGATATTCGTTGATACACTTATATATACTTTGATACACTTAGATATACTTTGATACACTTTGATACACTTAGATATACTTTGATACACTTATATATACTTTGACATACTTTGATGCACTTAGATATACTTTGATACACTTAGATATACTTTGATACATTTTGATACATTTAGATATACTTTGATACACTTAGATATACTTTGATATACTTTGATACACTAAGATTTACTTTGATACACTTTGATATACTTTGATACACTTTGATACACTTAGATATACTTTGATACACTTATATATACATTGATATACTTTGATACACTTAGATTTACTTTGATACACTTAGATTTACTTTGATACACTTAGATATACTTTGATACACTTTGATATACTTTGATACACTTTGATATTCGTTGATACACTTATATATACTTTGATACACTTAGATATACTTTGATACACTTTGATACACTTAGATATACTTTGATACACTTATATATACTTTGACATACTTTGATGCACTTAGATATACTTTAATACACTTAGATATACTTTGATACACTTTGATACACTTAGATATACTTTGATATACTTTGATACACATTGATATACTTTGATATACTTTGATACACTTAGATATACTTTGATATACTTTGATACACTTAGATTTACTTTGATACACTTAGATATACTTTGATACACTTTGATATACTTTGATACACTTTGATACACTTAGATATACTTTGATACACTTATATATACTTTGACATACTTTGATGAACTTAGATATACTTTGATACACTTAGATATACTTTTATACACTTAGATATACTTTGATACACTTTGATATACTTAAATACACTTTGATACACTTAGATATACTTTGATACACTTAGATACACTTAGATATACTTTGATACACTTAGATATACTTTGATACACTTTGATATACTTTAATACACTTTGATACACTTAGATATTAGTTGATACACTTAGATATATTTAGATATACTTTGATACTCTTAAATATACTTTGATACATTTTGTTACACTGATATATACTTTGAACACTTAGATATACTTTGATACACTTAGATATACTTTGATACACTTTGATACACTTAGATATACTTTGATATACTTTGATACACTTAGATATACTTTGATACACTTAGATATACTTTGATACATTTTGATACATTTAGATATAATTTGATACACTTAGATATACTTTGACACCCTTAGATATACTTTGATACACTTAGATATACTTTGATACACTTTGATACACTTAGATATACTTTGATATACTTTGATACACTTAGATATACTTTTATACACTTAGATATACTTTTAAACACTTTGATACACTTAGATATACTTTGATACACTTATATATACTTTGACATACTTCGATGCACTTAGATATACTTTAATACACTTAGATATACTTTGATACACTTTGATACACTTAGATATACTTTGATATACTTTGATACACATTGATATACTTTGATATACTTTGATACACTTAGATATACATTGATATACTTTGATACACTTAGATTTACTTTGACATACTTTGATGCACTTAGATATACTTTAATACACTTAGATATACTTTGATACACTTTGATACACTTAGATATACTTTGATATACTTTGATACACATTGATATACTTTGATATACTTTGATACACTTAGATATACTTTGATATACTTTGATACACTTAGATTTACTTTGATACACTTAGATATACTTTGATACACTTTGATATACTTTGATACACTTTGATACACTTAGATATACTTTGATACACTTATATATACTTTGACATACTTTGATGAACTTAGATATACTTTGATACACTTAGATATACTTTTATACACTTAGATATACTTTGATACACTTTGATATACTTAAATACACTTTGATACACTTAGATATACTTTGATACACTTAGATACACTTAGATATACTTTGATACACTTAGATATACTTTGATACACTTTGATATACTTTAATACACTTTGATACACTTAGATATTAGTTGATACACTTAGATATATTTAGATATACTTTGATACTCTTAAATATACTTTGATACATTTTGTTACACTGATATATACTTTGAACACTTAGATATACTTTGATACACTTAGATATACTTTGATACACTTTGATACACTTAGATATACTTTGATATACTTTGATACACTTAGATATACTTTGATACACTTAGATATACTTTGATACATTTTGATACATTTAGATATAATTTGATACACTTAGATATACTTTGACACCCTTAGATATACTTTGATACACTTAGATATACTTTGATACACTTTGATACACTTAGATATACTTTGATATACTTTGATACACTTAGATATACTTTTATACACTTAGATATACTTTTAAACACTTTGATACACTTAGATATACTTTGATACACTTATATATACTTTGACATACTTCGATGCACTTAGATATACTTTAATACACTTAGATATACTTTGATACACTTTGATACACTTAGATATACTTTGATATACTTTGATACACATTGATATACTTTGATATACTTTGATACACTTAGATATACATTGATATACTTTGATACACTTAGATTTACTTTGATAAACTTAGATTTACTTTGATACACTTAGATATACTTTGATACACTTTGATATACTTTGATACACTTTGATACACTTAGATATACTTTGATACACATTGATATTTTTTGATATACTTTGATACACTTAGATATACATTGATATACTTTGAAACACTTAGATTTACTTTGATACACTTAGATTTACTTTGATACACTTAGATATACTTTGATACACTTTGATATACTTTGATACACTTTGATATTCTTTGATACACTGATATATACTTTGACATACTTAGATACACTTAGATATACTTTGATACACTTTGATACACTTAGATATATTTAGATATACTTTGATACTCTTAAATATACTTTGATACATTTAGATACACTTATATATACTTTGATACACTTAGATATACTTTGATACACTTAGATATACTTTGATATACTTTGATACACTTTGATACACTTAGATAAACTTTGATACACTTAGATATAATTTGATACACTTAGATACACTTAGATACACTTTAATACACTTAGATATACTTTGATATAATTTAATTCACTTTGATACACTTAGATAAACTTTGATACACTTAGATATACTTCAATACACTTAGATATACTTTGATACACTTAGATATACTTTGATACACTTAGATATACTTTGATACACTTAGATATACTTTGATATACTTTGACACCCTTAGATATACTTTGATACACTTAGATATACTTTGACACCCTTAAATATACTTTGATACACTTAGATATACTTTGATACAATTTGATACACTTAAATATACTTTGATATACTTTGATACACTTAGATATACTTTTATACACTTAGATATACTTTTAAACACTTTGATACACTTATATATACTTTGACATACTTTGATGCACTTAGATATACTTTAATACACTTAAATATACTTTGATACACTTTGATACACTTAGATATACTTTGATATACTTTGATACACATTGATATACTTTGATATACTTTGATACACTTCGATATACTTTGATATACTTTGATACACTTAGATTTACTTTGATACACTTAGATATACTTTGATACACTTAGATATACTTTGATACAATTTGATACACTTAGATATACTTTGATATACTTTGATACACTTAGATATACTTTTATACACTTAGATATACTTTTAAACACTTTGATACACTTATATATACTTTGATACACTTAGATACACTTTGATATACTTTGATACACTTTGATACACTTAGATAAACTTTGATACACTTAGATATACTTTGATACACTTAGATATACTTAGATATACTTTGACATCCTTAGATATACTTTGATACACTTAGATATACTTTGACACCCTTAGATATACTTTGATACACTTAGATATACTTTGATACAGTTTTATACACTTAGATATACTTTGATATACTTTGATACACTTAGATATACTTTTATACACTTATATATACTTTTAAACACTTTGATACACTTAGATATACTTTGATACACTTATATATACTTTGACATACTTTGATGCACTTAGATATACTTTAATACACTTAGATATACTTTGATACACTTTGATACACTTGGATATACTTTGATATACTTTGATACACATTGATATACTTTGATATACTTTGATACACTTAGATATACTTTGATATACTTTGATACACTTAGATTTACTTTGATACACTTAGATATACTTTGATACACTTTGATATACTTTGATACACTTTGATACACTTAGATATACTTTGATACACTTATATATACTTTGACATACTTTGATGAACTTAGATATACTTTGATACACTTAGATATACTTTTATACACTTAGATATACTTTGATACACTTTGATATACTTAAATACACTTTGATACACTTAGATATACTTTGATACACTTAGATACACTTAGATATACTTTGATACACTTAGATATACTTTGATACACTTTGATATACTTTAATACACTTTGATACACTTAGATATTAGTTGATACACTTAGATATATTTAGATATACTTTGATACTCTTAAATATACTTTGATACATTTTGTTACACTGATATATACTTTGAACACTTAGATATACTTTGATACACTTAGATATACTTTGATACACTTTGATACACTTAGATATACTTTGATATACTTTGATACACTTAGATATACTTTGATACACTTAGATATACTTTGATACATTTTGATACATTTAGATATAATTTGATACACTTAGATATACTTTGACACCCTTAGATATACTTTGATACACTTAGATATACTTTGATACACTTTGATACACTTAGATATACTTTGATATACTTTGATACACTTAGATATACTTTTATACACTTAGATATACTTTTAAACACTTTGATACACTTAGATATACTTTGATACACTTATATATACTTTGACATACTTCGATGCACTTAGATATACTTTAATACACTTAGATATACTTTGATACACTTTGATACACTTAGATATACTTTGATATACTTTGATACACTTAGATATACTTTGATACACTTAGATATACTTTGATACATTTTGATACATTTAGATATAATTTGATACACTTAGATATACTTTGACACCCTTAGATATACTTTGATACACTTAGATATACTATGATACACTTTGATACACTTAGATATACTTTGATATACTTTGATACACTTATATATACTTTGATACACTTAGATATACTTTGATACACTTAGATATACTTTGATATACTTTGATACACTTTGATACACTTAGATAAACTTTGATACACTTAGATATAATTTGATACACTTAGATACACTTAGATACACTTTGATACACTTAGATTTACTTTGATACACTTTGATATACTTTGATACACTTTGATACACTTAGATATACTTTGATACACATTGATATACTTTGATATACTTTGATACACTTAGATATACATTGATACACTTTGATACACTTAGATTTACTTTGATACACTTAGATATACTTTGATACACTTTGATATACTTTGATACACTTTGATACGCTTTGATACACTTTGATATTCGTTGATACACTTATATATACTTTGATACACTTAGATATACTTTGATATACTTTGATACACTTTGATACACTTAGATAAACTTTGATACACTTAGATATACTTTGATACACTTAGATATACTTAGATATACTTTGACACCCTTAGATATACTTTGATACACTTAGATAAACTTTGATACACTTATATATACTTTGATACACTTTAATACACTTAGATAAACTTTGATACACTTAGATATAGTTTGATACACTTAGATATAATTTGATATACTTTGACACCCTTAGATATACAGTACTTTGATACACTTAGATATACTTTGATATACTTTGATACACTTAGACAAACTTTGATACACTTAGTTATACTTTGATACATTTAGATACACTTAGATACACTTAGATATACTTTGATACACTTAGATATACTTTGATACATTTTGATACATTTAGATATACTTTGATACACTTAGATATACTTTGATATACTTTGATACACTAAGATTTACTTTGATACACTTTGATATACTTTGATACACTTTGATACACTTAGATATACTTTGATACACTTATATATACATTGATATACTTTGATACACTTAGATTTACTTTGATACACTTAGATTTACTTTGATACACTTAGATATACTTTGATACACTTTGATATACTTTGATACACTTTGATATTCGTTGATACACTTATATATACTTTGATACACTTAGATATACTTTGATACACTTTGATACACTTAGATATACTTTGATACACTTATATATACTTTGACATACTTTGATGCACTTAGATATACTTTGATACACTTAGATATACTTTGATACATTTTGATACATTTAGATATACTTTGATACACTTAGATATACTTTGATATACTTTGATACACTAAGATTTACTTTGATACACTTTGATATACTTTGATACACTTTGATACACTTAGATATACTTTGATACACTTATATATACATTGATATACTTTGATACACTTAGATTTACTTTGATACACTTAGATTTACTTTGATACACTTAGATATACTTTGATACACTTTGATATACTTTGATACACTTTGATATTCGTTGATACACTTATATATACTTTGATACACTTAGATATACTTTGATACACTTTGATACACTTAGATATACTTTGATACACTTATATATACTTTGACATACTTTGATGCACTTAGATATACTTTAATACACTTAGATATACTTTGATACACTTTGATACACTTAGATATACTTTGATATACTTTGATACACATTGATATACTTTGATATACTTTGATACACTTAGATATACTTTGATATACTTTGATACACTTAGATTTACTTTGATACACTTAGATATACTTTGATACACTTTGATATACTTTGATACACTTTGATACACTTAGATATACTTTGATACACTTATATATACTTTGACATACTTTGATGAACTTAGATATACTTTGATACACTTAGATATACTTTTATACACTTAGATATACTTTGATACACTTTGATATACTTAAATACACTTTGATACACTTAGATATACTTTGATACACTTAGATACACTTAGATATACTTTGATACACTTAGATATACTTTGATACACTTTGATATACTTTAATACACTTTGATACACTTAGATATTAGTTGATACACTTAGATATATTTAGATATACTTTGATACTCTTAAATATACTTTGATACATTTTGTTACACTGATATATACTTTGAACACTTAGATATACTTTGATACACTTAGATATACTTTGATACACTTTGATACACTTAGATATACTTTGATATACTTTGATACACTTAGATATACTTTGATACACTTAGATATACTTTGATACATTTTGATACATTTAGATATAATTTGATACACTTAGATATACTTTGACACCCTTAGATATACTTTGATACACTTAGATATACTTTGATACACTTTGATACACTTAGATATACTTTGATATACTTTGATACACTTAGATATACTTTTATACACTTAGATATACTTTTAAACACTTTGATACACTTAGATATACTTTGATACACTTATATATACTTTGACATACTTCGATGCACTTAGATATACTTTAATACACTTAGATATACTTTGATACACTTTGATACACTTAGATATACTTTGATATACTTTGATACACATTGATATACTTTGATATACTTTGATACACTTAGATATACATTGATATACTTTGATACACTTAGATTTACTTTGACATACTTTGATGCACTTAGATATACTTTAATACACTTAGATATACTTTGATACACTTTGATACACTTAGATATACTTTGATATACTTTGATACACATTGATATACTTTGATATACTTTGATACACTTAGATATACTTTGATATACTTTGATACACTTAGATTTACTTTGATACACTTAGATATACTTTGATACACTTTGATATACTTTGATACACTTTGATACACTTAGATATACTTTGATACACTTATATATACTTTGACATACTTTGATGAACTTAGATATACTTTGATACACTTAGATATACTTTTATAC
Source organism: Macrosteles quadrilineatus (assembly GCF_028750875.1). NCBI lineage: Eukaryota > Metazoa > Arthropoda > Insecta > Hemiptera > Cicadellidae > Macrosteles > Macrosteles quadrilineatus. Next base: position 95,777,327 of record NW_026542597.1, on the reverse strand, counting down.
ACTTAGATATACTTTGATACACTTTGATATACTTAAATACACTTTGATACACTTAGATATACTTTGATACACTTAGATACACTTAGATATACTTTGATACACTTAGATATACTTTGATACACTTTGATATACTTTAATACACTTTGATACACTTAGATATTAGTTGATACACTTAGATATATTTAGATATACTTTGATACTCTTAAATATACTTTGATACATTTTGTTACACTGATATATACTTTGAACACTTAGATATACTTTGATACACTTAGATATACTTTGATACACTTTGATACACTTAGATATACTTTGATATACTTTGATACACTTAGATATACTTTGATACACTTAGATATACTTTGATACATTTTGATACATTTAGATATAATTTGATACACTTAGATATACTTTGACACCCTTAGATATACTTTGATACACTTAGATATACTTTGATACACTTTGATACACTTAGATATACTTTGATATACTTTGATACACTTAGATATACTTTTATACACTTAGATATACTTTTAAACACTTTGATACACTTAGATATACTTTGATACACTTATATATACTTTGACATACTTCGATGCACTTAGATATACTTTAATACACTTAGATATACTTTGATACACTTTGATACACTTAGATATACTTTGATATACTTTGATACACATTGATATACTTTGATATACTTTGATACACTTAGATATACATTGATATACTTTGATACACTTAGATTTACTTTGATAAACTTAGATTTACTTTGATACACTTAGATATACTTTGATACACTTTGATATACTTTGATACACTTTGATACACTTAGATATACTTTGATACACATTGATATTTTTTGATATACTTTGATACACTTAGATATACATTGATATACTTTGAAACACTTAGATTTACTTTGATACACTTAGATTTACTTTGATACACTTAGATATACTTTGATACACTTTGATATACTTTGATACACTTTGATATTC